>NW_021703772.1:31210966-31576803 GCF_005190385.1 Monodon monoceros | reverse complement strand
AAAAAAAAAAAAAAAAAAAAGAATTAATTCTAGGAAACAGTTATTTGCACCCTGTGTTAACTTGTAGAAATCTCTGTTGTCGAAGACATCTCTGTAACCAGCATTCTGTCCCCATATTTTAAAAGACTGAACAGTTTTGTGCAATAAAAATATGTATTATACAAGTATGTCCAATATAGGTAATTAAATTTCATGCTTCAGGAGACAAATTAGTTGTTGAGGGATATCTGGAAAACAGTTCTTCTGCATGTATGTCATTTCACAACCAGCCAGCCTCCGCAATGGGGCTTTGCCTTCCTGATGGGAAAAGAACAGGGGGTCTGTCTCGAGGAGCATTTAATAAGGCAAATTCTTTTTTTTTTTTTTACTCTGAACATCTCTCACCCTCAGTTTGAGTGTCTGTCAGCCCTTGGAGTCTGAGTCTATTCTAGGTGGATCCCAAACTAAGGGATTCTGGAGAGACCAGGTCACTTGGTGTATTTAGTTTTCCAGAATTGCCTGGAAGAGCCATCTAGAGGTCCTGAACCAAAATCATAAGACGACCCTAGGAAAATCCCATTTTCCCTTGAAGTCCTTTAGGCCTGGATGAGTCAGGCAAGGACCGTCACTGAGGAGCATTGGTTTACAGGAATGGAGGTCCAGGAAGAGAGTTGGCAATACCTGGATTGTGGGCTTTTCAAAGTCCTAGTTAACTGCATCAACAGGAACGCACATTTTTGTTTAGCTATCCTTTGCTGGAAAAATATAATTCTTCATTAAAACTGGAGAGTGAATTGGGAAGGAGTTGGCACTAAGATTTTATTTCCCATGAAAGAAGATTGTATCTTTTGAGGAAGAAAAATATTTTGAGAAGTCTCAAAAGCAAGGTTCTTTGTAGGGGAGATTTGCAGAGCCACAAAACAGATGATGCTCGGTCCGATAGATGGCATTTTTATACGAATTTATACAGATCAAACAGAAATATCAGAAAGTCATAAAACATTTGAGATCACAACTTGATTTGGATAAATTGCCTCTTTCTGATATCTGTGTTTTCATATTATTTTCCAGGGCTGTAAAGGACAGAGCCACTGTCAATTCTGAACCAACTTTTGTACTGAAACTGTGTACTAAACTACACTTAGCTCTCAGCATCTCATGTGTCCCTCTAGCACTTATTGGATCACAAGTCACTGACTTCTGTAGATCTAAAGGGCACTGGGTCCTGTCTGCTAATGGTCAGATTTGAATTCTTGACCCACTCATGTCAGATGTTATGCTCTGTCTGCCCCGACATCCAGGGACACATGGTGGCTGTAACTCCAACAGCCGTCAGTGACTCAGGAAAACTCTTGAGGGCAAGTCAGGGAGGATGGGAAAGACTACTCTACTCTATTGGGTTAGAATCTTTACCAAAACTGTTTCTTTTATTTTTCACTACTGCCCATCATAGTGTGCATTTGTATGTTTGCGGATAAAAACTAAAGCTCAGAGAGGCTGAAAAACTTGGCTAAAATCACATAGCCAGTTAATGGTAGAAAAGAATTTTGATTCTCATCTGAATGGCCACAAAACGCATTTCTATTCACACTGAGATCAGAGCAGGAAGGGGAAAGTGACTATGGCCAATAGTATTTTCCCCAAATGGCCACAGCAATGTTTCCAATACCACGTGCTCTTTCACAACGTTGCCCACGTCATCAAGAGGTAGAGTCTACATCCCCTTCCCTTGAACGTGCGTGGGACTCTGTGGCTGTCTTGATAAAGGCTGCAGCAGAAGTGACGCCATGCGGTTTTCAAGGTCCTAAAAGGTAATCTGCATTCTGCTGCCTCCTGCTCGGTGAACCTTCAGATGATTCAGCGCGAAGCTTTAGAGCTGGCCCAGCTGACACCACCTGAAGCAGAGATGAGCTATATCTCGCAGGCCTAGATTACAGATTCGTGGGCAAAATCGATGTTACCATTGTTTTAAGCCACTAGTATGTGTTGGAGTAATTTGTTACGCGCCCATAATAATAATGACAATCACAGAAAACAGATCATCTCAGTACTTAGAATCATGACTTTAGCATGAAGGGCAAGATCATGCCTCTCTCTCTGTCTCTGTCTCTGTCTCTTTGTCTCTCTGTCTCTCTCATATGTGTGTGTGTGTGTGTGTGTATATATATATATATATATATAGGCACATGCATGTGTTTGCATGTGTGCATAAATGTAAATACACTTACATGTGGAGATCCTGAACATAGTGCTGGTCAAATTCATGACAAGAAAGCGTAAGCCTATGCCTCCCCTGCCTGCTCTATCCCCTCACTCATCTCAGAGATAGTTCCAGGCAGTTGAAGAGTGAACATTCTCTTGCATGTGATTGTTTAGACCCCTTTTTTCCTATGGTGGATAATGGCCACTGTGGCTTTTACCTGCTATGCATGTTTTTTATGTCCCTTCTTCTTCCACTGGAGAATTCCTTTTGTGCTCCATGAGGTCCTTGGGAGGTATCAGTTATGATGCCTTGTTGCCCTAACAGCACCTCTGGAGGATGCACTGGATCACCGGATTACTCCGGCTGGTCCGGAGCTCACCATTTCCATCCCAGAGGTTGGTTCAGGGATGGCCATGTCCTTCAAACAAGGCCCATTTGCTGGTACCCTGGGACTGACCCTGAACCCTGGAAAAGAGAGGTCTTCTGTGGTTGACTGAATTTATTACTCCTAATTCTTCACCTCTCCTTACACCCACTCTCTTTGCTGTGTAACTTTGCAGTTCCTCCAATAAAAATGCAGAATGTATTTCCTTGCCCCTTCCCTTTGGACTTGGTCAAATGGCTTTTTGGTCAAGGGGATATTAGTAAACTTGCCCATTTGTACCTCTTTTTTTGTCTTGAGAAGAGCTTCCTTGGAGTAGCTTTTGCCTCTTCATCCTTGGCTGGAGAAGAGACACACATGGGACAGAGTTGCTCTGGCTGTCTTAGCCTGAAGCAAAGTCCCCTCACAGCCAGCCTTCAAACTGATAAGAAATAAATGCTTCTTAGTGTGTGCTATTGAGATTTGTGGCTCTTACGCAGCATTTTAAAATAAAGCAAATAGCTAACTAATATACCTTCTTTCCTTGGAGTTGCTAAGCCAGGAAAACATGAATTCAGATTACTTGCAGTTGTCTTGTGGAGACGGCTCAGCTGAGGGTGAGGCCAGGCAGGGGCTAGCAGGACCCAGAGATGGAGAGCAAAATAAATCCATTTGAGTCCATGGATCCAGCTGCCACCTAAAGCATTTGGATCTACCTTTGGCGTTTCCAGTGACAAGGCAACAGATTTTTCTTTTTTTTTTTAAGACAGTTTGAATAGAGTTTCTGTCACTCGAAACAAAATAGTCTAGACCAGTACATGTGTCACATAAACCGTGTCTGACGTGTTCCCTGCCTCGAATTCACTGCTCCCTCCTGCCCACACTGCCTTTCTAGCACCTGAATAACTGGCTTTTATCCAGACACTTTTCCAGAAGGTATAAAAGATTTTACAGGGCAAGTTTTCTCAAAAACATAAACTGTCACAAATGTCCTCCCCTCCTCCTGTACAAGATGTAGCAGAACCTGACCTGCAAAGGACATGGCTTGGAGTGGGGTTTGGGTCGTCATTTGAGAAGACTAATTCTGTTCTGACTCTCTTGGGGTCTTGGCAGGACGGAAAGCTGTAGCTGGATGCAGGAGACTTGAGTTTCCTCCTTCTTCCTGGGGGCAGGCAGCAGCCAGCCAACTTTAGCAATGGGACTGGCAGCTTCATGCTTGATTCACAGGTTCTAATCCTAGAAAGTTCATTTATGCCTCAGTGGAGTACAATTCATGCTAGAAATGAAGACTCCCCCCCGCCGTGTCCTGCCAAATCTGTCTACGTGTCTATTTTTCCCAGCTCCCTGGGTACTTCAGAAATGTAAGCTATTAGATATTCCAAACAACTCCATCCCCGAGTAACAGCATGGGAATCTTTGAAGCACTGCGTTTTCACCAATATACGAGATCCTAGTTTAGTCTCTTCCCTGGGTTATTCTTTTCTCAGGAGCCTCTTTAATCTCCCCCGCTCCTATCCCAAGGACTTTCTATCCTACACCTCACCAGCGAGAGCACAAACACAGCACCCCATGCACATACATTTGCTTGGTGAGAAACGGGGAGGAGGTTGCATCGCCACACCGAGCAAAGGCCCCAGGCTGCTGCCAACACATGGGGCCCCGTGACGTTCCCTTGGTGGCAGCCACAACGCATGCTAAGTAGAGGTCCAGCGGGCTTGCGTTCTTTCAACTTTAATTATGAAGCAGGATTGTAATGAGACTGCGTGGCAGAGAACTGCTATGGAGCCTGACAAGGCATTTTGTCAATATGTTATTATATTCAGACATCAGTGGGCCTGGAGGATGATGCAGTGCTCCAACAGCCGCCAAGGGCTTAGCAGACCTACCATTCCTGCGCCCATGGGAGCGCTACCAGGGAGAGGGGCTTCACCACCCTCAGCAGGATAGGAGTCAAGAATGCTGATGGAAGCATCGGTCCCTGTGGAACACCTCAGGGCGTGCTTGATTCTCCTCCTGAACGACGCTCCCACGTCCACATGAGGGATGAGGCCCCATCACAGTCACAGTGTGACCGGACTTTAGGTGCACTGGACGTTCTACAGAAACATCCCTTTTAATCTTCACAACGGCGCTGTGAAGGAGATGCACGTGCACAGTGCCATGGCCTCTAGCATCTATTTCCCCCTTTTTTCTACCCAAACTAAGAGCAGCCCACTGTTGTTCAGGCTGACAACGTGTCAACTAAGCAAACTTGGACCCCAGGCCTCCTTGCAGCTGTGGGAGACCACATCACATAACCCTGGCCAGTGAGCATTAACTGCAAGTCTACCCAGAAGGGCTCTCGGGGGAGCTATTGTTGTCCTGACAAAAAAGGACAGATTTGGCTGGCATATGCCTTTTGCCTATTACCCACATTTGTTCCTTCTTTCTGCATAGAAGCAGGTCAAGGGAGGAGTAGCAGCCGTCTCACAGCCAACCATCAGAGGATATGGCAGGGCAGGAAGCTAGAAGGACCTTGGAACCCCGACTCATACATCAGTATTGTTATTATCTCCATTTTACAGATGGGAAAACTGAGGTTTAGAAAGATGAGGCTATTTGTACAAGGTCACAACATAGGTTGAACATTTATCTAAGTCCAAATCCCATGCTCTTTCCATAAGTTCTGTTAAGAAGAATAGTCTTAAGATCAGAGACTTTAAAGAATATATGTGTGCCTTTGTTCTTAATTCCAGTAGAATATAACAAAAGAGTATTCTTTACTTTTTCATGGGGAATTCCATGTAAGTTCCTAGGATAGGGAAGCTAATGAACAGGTATGAAGGGAAGGACATTGAGCGTGGAGGGCTCAGAAAATTCTTTCACAATAAGATTGGAAATTCCTGGCAGTGCAATGAGGTTAAATAAAGAGAGAAAGAGGGATGTCACTAAGTGGAAGTTATATGTAAATAGAAGGGAAGCAAGTGAACTCCTAACGGTGTTCCAGCAATAACAGAGAGGAATTTCCTTTTTTTCCCTGCCCCTTTCTTCACCCTATTAAAATGAATTTCAGAAGCACTATTACACCAGAGAGGGAAAGAGAAAAAAATTGTGTTGAAGACACTGGCTTGAAAATTTTTATGCTATTTAAAAGGTTTAATCTTCTGTGCCCTTTCCACCCAAGGTGTGGGGGGGGTGAAGTTATCTTGAAAAGTCACTTTCTTATTACCTGTAAAATAGGATCTTTAAAAAAGAGTGGAGGGAGGGAACCTTGTGAGGGACTTCTTTTCCTTTAATGAGCTGTGGTTTCCTGATGTAGCCTGGACCTGCTTTCAAAGCATCTTCATTCACATGCAGTTTCGCTCAAGGAGAATTAAGCAGGTCAAACCTAAACAAGTTTTTCATTTATACCAAGAAGAAATGATTTTCCCCTGGAAGTGCCTAGAGAAAAAATTCGAAGGAGAGATTTTATCCTAAACTCCAGCACCCCATGAACCCTGAACTCCAAGGATATTGTTCTTGCTTTGATCACAGATATATGAAAGAAAAGAAGAAATAAAGACCCAGTATGTTCTTAGCTGTGTCTTGTCATTAGATGGGAAAGACCATATTGAGTTCCTCTCAAGAAATAGGGAGAGATATGCATCATTGAAAGGTAATTTCTGGAGGGATATCTGGCTTAATACCAACTTTCCCCCAATCCACTAACTTAGTGCCACCCTGCGCCACTTCAGACAGCTTGGTACCACCCTTTCTCAATCATAATAACTGCTTACCAGCAGTCCAGGAATATCCAGCAGGTATTTATCTAAATTATTATGGTGCAATTGGAATAAACTCAAGGCTACAGGAAGTGAGGAAAACCTAAAGATGTGGACCCATATGTCAGGATTTCAAAGCCAGTCTGACCACCAGCATCATGCCAAGGTTGTGTGAGGTTTAGAGCAGGTCAATCTATGTGTTCTTTCTCTACAATGTAGCATTTTTATTCGGGAAAATTCAGATAAAAGCCAAAAACGGCCTTAAATGATAGAACCATGAGCAAGGGCTGTAAGCAGAAGTGGTTCAGGGCCCACGAAGCCATTTGAGGTAGGAACACCTCCCCCAAACGAGGAACAACCTGAGGATAGGAAGGCTGTTTATACTCAGAAGGTGGGTCACCCCCATCCATACCTTACGAGACAGTATCAGGGGCCTCAGGGGAATGAAGCCATGGCCTGAGCAGATGCGTGATCATTTGTTCAGACATTTTAATAATAATACCAAATAGTTATTAAGCCCTTGCCTTGCACTGGGCAGTGTGTTAAGAACTGTACCTGGAGTGCGTTGATTTGTTTTCACAACTCAGTGGGGTGAACTCTATGGGATTGTTATTAGATCCTTCAATAGAGGAGAACAGTAAGGCTTGCAAAGTTACGTAACTTGGCCAAGTCACCATGGTAGTTTAGTGGTTGAACCATGATTCAAATGTGGGCAGCTAGACCCCAGCTGGCTTCATAACGCTCACTAAGAGGCAAACTGTCTACCACACACTAAACAATATCTTGGGCGCTGGGAATAACAACATGATGGAGACATTTCTCCCTGGTTTATCTACTTAAAAGATTTATAAAATCTGGTTATTTCCTGAGATCACCCAATACTTAAAGGCTTTCCTTACCTCCAACCCCCAAATTCTGGAGCTGCCTGTGCAATCTCCTTGACAATGACTGTCCCATTAGTGGTTCTCAAACTTGACTGCTGGGGGCACTCAATAACCATTTCTGAAGGGTGTGGTCGGGCCATGGGTAATTTTTGTAAATTCCCAGGTTATCCAATGCTTAGCCAGAGCTGGAAACCTTTGCAGTGGTCCATGGGGCAGCAGACCCAGATGATCCCCTTGTCTGACTGTGCTCTTATGTCTATGCAAGCTTTCTGCCCTTAATCTCATTCTCTGTGGCAGGGGGCCATGTCTGTATGTAGGACAATTTTCAGCTCTGGGTTGTAAATTGCCTTGCTTTCTGTTTAGTACATGGTATAGCCAGGGTCCTGGCAGCAAGTATAAAGAACCTGAAGTCTGGAAAATTTGGCGAGGCCCAGTTCTCACAGTCTGGTTGCCCACAGTTGGTCTTGGACAAGGGTGGGGGAAAAAGATGTCAGGTTGTTAATAGCAACCCCAGGGCTTTACTTCTATTAAACCCCCTTGGGGGGAACAAAAGAGCCAGTGGAGAAAAGAAGACACTGTTTTAAGAGGGTCATTTACTCCTAATGATGAAGATAAACAGAGTAGGCAATTGTTTCCTGCCTAGAGAAGTGACAGGTCACTTGGGTGACCATGTAAATAGGTCTTATGACTAGATATTTTTTTAACCTCCATTTTGCCTTTCTTATCAATTACCTTTCATTACAAAATTAACACTTCTATATGGCAGGTGTTATTTCCTCTTTACAAAAGGATTTCAGTGACCATATCTGGCTAAAAAAAAAAAATTCAAAGTGGTGCTGGGGGCAGTATTTTGGTGAAAATTACCAGCAACTAACAAGGCCAGCTGGGATCATGCTGAGGCATAATCTTTGACTTTCTGCAGCTCAATTACTTACTTTTCTTCACTTATCTTTCCCCAAACATAATGCCAATGGTCTTCAGGCTTTAGTTTATTGGCAGGTGCCACCTGGATCCTCAACTATAGTTATTAAGTGGTTGTTAAACAATCACCTAGTTTAAGATCACTAGACCTGCTACCTACCCAGCCAACCCTAGAATGGACAACAGATGTACAGAGCGCTTAGGAACTACCCCTAGAAGGATTTATTCCCATTGCCACATCCTTCATATGACACTCTGACCTCGTTCAAGGAACACCTGTAGCTATTTCTCAAGGAATTCAGCAAGAACATGAAATGGTCTCAAGTTCAAAGTTATCCCATGGTTTTTATTCTTTTATAGAAAGCTGCTTGACGTCTTGGTCCTATTCACCACGTGGATTTTATAATTACCTGCTAAGTCAATGGCTAAATATAAAATGCAGGAGTAAAATCATGGAGCTATATAAAGCCTGGACCTTAGTGAGTCCATTTTGTATTATAGTAAGGATGTAAAAAATTGTGAAATGTTAAATAAGTAATGGTATTCTGGATCCTTCTACCCCGGAAACATTCTTCAGTGTGTCATTTGCAGACAGCTTTTGAGACAGTTTCAGAGACTTTCTTAGCCCAAAGAAGCGGGAACAAGCAGAGATATTCAAGAAAGCTTTTGCCAAATATCCTGTTGTGATCCAGAGGGTATTTTGGCGTTTAATTGACTAATTATCCATTCGGTTCCTTGAGAATGTTGGATTTCTGAGTGCCAGGGCCAGGGACACAATCAGTATTCGTGGTGGTGGAGAATGGGTCTGGCCAGTCCTAACAAGGTTTGGTGGTTTCTTCCCCTCCTCAGAACCTCCACCCCAAGAACAAAGGCTTACCTCTCCCCCAGCCCAAAGTCTCACCAGAAACGTTGTTATATGGGAGAAGGCAGAGAGCCAATTAAAGGGCTGGAAAATGAGACCTATGAGAAATAGTGAAAGGAGTAGGGATTATTGAACCTGTGGAAGACAAGGCTGAGGGGGCCTTTAACAGCCTCCTGCTTCTCTCTGGAACAATCTCTCATGCCGAGGAACACGGCCAGCTGTTCAGCATCTCCACTAAAGATCAACCGGGAGGAAGCAGGTTCAAGCTACAGCATTAGGGATTTAGGACACAAGAAAGAATTTCCTGACTTTGAGAAATGTTGAACATCAGGAAAAGTTACCCACAAGGGTTGAGGAATCTCCTTCTCTTGGGGTATTTTAAAATAGGAGATTTTCTTAGCTGTCTTGAATGATTTAAAGGTCCAGACTAACACTTGGGGGATGGAAGAGATATGACCAAATAATCTCTTTCAGAGGATCTTTTGGTTTGAAAAACTAAGAAGGCATTTTCAGAATTTTTTTTTTTTAAATAAGATACTTAAATAGAGACGTATTCTCTACTGATCCTCGTATGTCAATTTAGTAAAAACATGTATGTTGAAGTAGTATTAAAAAAAGAGGGGGCAAAAAAAACCTCTCCTCATTTACAGTTTCATCTTTTTAAGTTATTTGTGCTTAAGAAGATAGAGTAATTACCTCAGACTCTGTGTTCTCACCTGTAAATTGGAGCCCAAAATAACTGCATTGCTTACATCATGAGGTTACTAGGCGTAACAATTAAGAAATAAAAATGCTTTTAACGGTGGAAATAATGTCATACAAGTGCAAAACATCATTATGGAAAGGTATTTTTGTCTAAACATCTCTATTTCTCTCTCTCTCTCATTTCTGTAAGAACCAAGTCGTCTGACAGAAGAAATTCTAAACGCTCAAGGTACAGCTGGCTGTTCTTGCCATACCTCTGGCCCACTGTCAAGACGAAAGTTTAGAGAATTTCACTTTGAAGTCTGGCCTTGGAAGATATCCTGATATTCTGACAAACACAAGGGCTTCCAACTAGAATTTCAAACCTGGGCAAACATCTAAGCTCCCAATCAACCACTTGGCTCCGTTGGATCCAGGTGAACGGGATATCATCCTGTTCCAACCGTTCCCAGGTGATTTTCACGCGAGTTGGGGTGGATCACGTGACTTGAAAGGCAGAGAGGGAAAATCGCCCGAGAGACCCTAATGCAGATTCTGGAATATAGTTCACGTTACAACATGCTGGTGTCATTTGCTTGGCTAAGAGGCTGTCAGGAGACTACAGACAAGCCTTGGAGGCTCAGCCTTCTCTCCTCTTGCAATGTCTCCTTAATTTTGTGAGTGTTGGCTAACTGGGGAAGCGTTGATGAAGAAACCACTTCATGGATAAAGAATAAGGTCCTACTGGATAGCACAGGGAACTATATTGAATATCCTGTTTTAAACCATAATGGAAAAGAATATAAGAAAAGAATGTCTATATGTGTAGAGCTGAGTCACGTTGCTGTACAGCAGAGATTGACACAGCATTGGAAATCAACTACATTTCAATAAAAATAATTTTTTAAATAAAATTCAAAAAGAAAAAGAAAAGGAAAGAAACCACATCACTACTTCAGGGCCTCTTCCCAGGGGACCTGGGTTTAACACAGAAGGGCAGCCCCTCTCCCACCCCTGTGGCTGCGTGTTCCTGCCACCACCTTCCCTGTCATATTCTTTTTTCAAAACTACCTCACCTGGTGAGACAAGTTCCCGGAGTCCTGGAGCTGGTTGTTTCCAAGGTATCAGTATTGATTTACTAGAAGAACTTCACTGGGATTCTACTCCAGAAAAATCCAGTCTCAGTCCTTTTCAAGCTTTCCCCTTGCTAATAGAAAATTTATTTTCTCCCCAAATTACCAGGCAAAGAAAAGAGGGAGAAAAAGGGTTTGTGATGGAAGGAGCTGGCTAATACCTAGAGAACCATAATGAGAATAGCCATTAAATCTTCAGACTCAGGAAAACTCTGCTCCCTAAAAAAGTGGAATAAAAGATGAAGAGAGGGGCTTCCCTGGTGGCGCAGTGGTTGAGAGTCTGCCTGCCGATGCAGGGGACACGGGTTCGTGCCCTGGTCTGGGAAGATCCCACATGCTGCGTAGCGGCTGGGTCCGTGAGCCATGGCCGCTGAGCCTGTGCATCCGGAACCTGTGCTCTGCAACGGGAGAGGCCACAGCAGTGAGAGGTCCGCGTACCACACACACAAAAAAAAAAAGATGAAGAGGACAGCATTTATTCGACAGTAACTGGGCCACATAACCCACTGAATTCAATATGCAAGCAGTCATGGGGAGAGAACATTCACAACCACAGCCTGAAAAAGGCAGCAGTGACCCCAGTGTCACCCACCTGTCCCGCAGTCAGAATGTGCCTTTGCAGCAAACCACTGAATCTCAAAAGGGAACGCTAGAGTATTTCCATTTTTATCCTTAGATTAGTTCAACTTTTTCTTGGGCCTGACTCTTGAAAAAAACTTTTTTTTTCTCTTTCTGCTAGTCCCTTGGCAATTTCTTAGGTGTGAGAAGGAGAACAAGAGCTAAAACAAATGCTACTTCTGGGGAAAAGCCACATTCCAGATGAATTTCTGTTGTTTAGCTCATTCCCATGTTTTCCCTTCTCCCTGGTGTAGAGAGCATTTTTTACCCCACTCTACATGCTGTGCAGAGTTATAACTCAACATGGTGAAACTCACACCAAATCAAGTGTGAGGGGCGTGAAACTGATTTCTTGAGTCATGCAGTTTTAACTTTCGATTTAATACTTGCAGGGGAAAATGGGAGGGTCCCCCTCCCCATATAGTTAGCTACCATAGCAGGTTGTTGGAAGGAAATTACATTGACGAAACGCTTAGACAGTGATTAATATGCACCATAACTCATTGCGAGATCCCTGTTTCAGCATTCTCCTCGTCACAGAGGGATGTCCAATTACTCACTATATTGATCAGCGACCGTATTGCATGGAATAGAGTGGCAGCCTCAGTTCATTTCATCCTATTGAGCTTTGGCCAGTAACAATTGCTATTTGGCACACCATTCCCAGAGACATTTGTCTGTCATCAGGGAGTTGATTAACAGGTTGGCAGTTTGGATGTTTGTGAAAAAGGGAGGAAAAGTGTAAATTCTGCTTATGAATTTTTTCTCATACCTGATGTGAAGGAAAAGGCAGGGTTCTCCCCCACTCATTGAAATTTAGTCTCTATAATCTGCTGTTTGCCCCTGTCAACCTGTTCACATTCAACACTGTTCTGCTCTTATTTTTTATTGATAATCATGTGAATAATTAAAGTCCAAGTACATGAAACCCACATAAATCATCTTCAGTGGGCATGTAATGAACCTGGGCACAGCCCTTGCTCACAGCATAAAGTAAGGCCAAAATAATCACTATGTAAACTAGGCATGTCGTTGCCTGCAGCAGAATTCATAGTAACCTGCTTCTCACTCAAAACCTACCACCTTCAAGGGAGTCAGCTAGCAAAGGACCCTTCTCTCCCCAGCCGTCAAGGCGACCACTAACTCTTTTGCCTTCCACTTGCCTCAACCATTGATGTTACGTAAGCAGGTAACACGCTATTTGCTTTGAAAGTCCCACCTGCTTCATTTGGCCATTCCTGCTGCAGCCTTAACATTTGCTCTGTGCTTACTTTTTAAAAGCCCAAGCAGTGCCATCCAGGGCTATTAACCTCTCTCGCTAACGTCATCCATCATGTGCTTGGCACCTGGGCTTTGCTAGACAAATCTAACAACATCTGCCACGCATTCTGCAACTTCCTTTTGATTCCTCACACTTTATTTTCACTTTCGTCTCCTCTTGCTGGTGAGATTTATGTCTGATCCCATTCAGATGCCAGGGAGCTGGTAACGTGCCATTCCTCCACAGGGCAGTGTGCCTTGCGAGAAATTAGGGCAGCCACTAACTCGGGGCTGGAAGGTGTTCCTGGTGCCAACATCCAATGACCCCTGAAGCCTTTTACGGGAGAACCTCCTTGATTCAGAGGACACTGCAGCCTGAGAAACCGCTCATCAGTATACACAGGAACAGCTGGCACATTAAAAGCATCTTTGGAAAAAATCATTTAATTCAGACAATAGGTTACACATTTCCTACGCAGACCTAGCATCCAAGAGCACCACGTTGGCCAAAGCCCTGCTCTTTGCTCATCTGAACCCCCTCCTTCATAGGCAAGTCCCATTTTCTTTTTATGTCATGGTAATTCTTTAGACCAGCCATTGCCTGGTATCACAGGGTCCTACCTGCCATCATGATTGTAGCTTTCACACACCCGAGATGGCACCTAGATATTTACTCTGATTGAAATGTTTAGGAGCCCATAGCTCTTCTTGGAGGCGTTAATGACTCCCCATCCATTTCCTTATGGCAGACATGTCCTCTGGCCAGTGTTCTTAGGACTTCCGGATTGACAATCTTAAAGGAAAAATCCAAGGTCCTGAAATATCCATCTGGCCTATTATTTTATTAGTCAACTTGTGAAAACTTAAACTTGTCTTCAGCTTCTTGGGATGGAAGATGAAGAATGTGCCCGAGAGGGAGACAGACTGCTAAATAAAAAATATCTACTTTCATGAAACTGTCACTAGTAATGACGAATGCATTTCAAAGTTCTCTACAAGGCATCGAGGACTATTTAAATGATCAAGGAAAATGAGCACTCATACCTCAAAGATCTTTTTTTTTTTTTAATATTCAGTAACTTCACTCGGCTTACTAAGCCTAAGATTTATCTTTTTCAATGAGCATCATAAATTGTGAATTTTTTTAAAGAAAAATGCATGTTTATTTAGTTTACAAGCCCATGTGTCTTCACTGCATAAAACTTATTTTTATGATAAGGCCATAAAGTAAGGGATAATATTTTAAGGTCCTCCTCGTCTTAAAGAATTCTTAAATTGCTAGTGTTTAGGTGAAAGAAGAATGAGAGAGCTCATTCAGTCAATGCTGATGTGAGTTTTATCTTAATTCTAAAGAACTCTCAAATATTTAATTTAAAAAAATGTGTAATAGGCTTAAGTGAAGGAGGCAGCAAGATACATATCATGTGATGCTTGTGATAAAGAGACTCATAACTGAGGTGGTGTGAAAGAGCGGGCGCTGCCCCCAGATCCATGGATATTACGGTTTTTTCCACTTGGTTGCCCCCCTCCCCGTGAACACTAATCCATGGGTCTGAGGGGGAATAACCCACTGCCATCCAATTTTCTGGGAGAATTTTTTTCCTTCTTGAATGAGGCAATTTGTTCGTGAAGGAGTGCAAACATTAATTCTTTCTCAACTAAATGGTCCTCACAAAAGAAAGATTAATTCTGGCATTGGAGATTAAGGTCACCAAATCAAAAAACCTAGTCAGATGTCCTCAATTTCTAGCCATATCCCCTCTTGTCTAGAAAAATAAGAAGGGAAACAGTGATTTTTTTTCCATGAAAGCAGAAACAAGAAAAGTTCAATATTGAATGCACAAAAATCTTACAAATGAAATGGGGTAGCAGCTCAACCAGACTCTGGTTCTAAATATTTTCTACCCCTGAGGCGGAGCTTGAGAAATACACACAAACACACACACAGAGATGGTAATTTGACAAACATTTATACAATGTTCAGCTCAAGGAAGATAAAATATGAGCCCAGGTTGTTCAGACTGTAGTCAGGGAGACACATGTTAGCAAATTACAGAAAGCATGGAAATCATTAGAAACAGGAGTATAGACGGCAAGCTTGACTTTGCTTAGCAGACATCAGGGGAGACTCTCTTACAGGGAGGGTAGGGTTTTAGAAGGAGAAGTGGTTAGGGAACGCAAGCCAAGGGCAAAACAGGCATGGTGCTACCAGCAGCCTATGAGAGCAAAATCACAATGAGGTTTGACCTTCTATTACAGGTCATTTATGACAGTAACTTATTTTGCAAGATCTTGTTCCCATCTACCAACGAAGGACCTCAGGTCCCCCCACATTCCCTACCTCACCCCCATCTCAAGTTTTTCCTGGAGTCTCCAGGAGGTATCTCACATGTGCTCACCTGAGACGTCCAGTCAGTTATCACCCGGCATCCACTGCCTTTTCCTCCTCTCCACTCTGGACCCCCAGGGCTGGGCAGCCTTGGGTCTCTGCTGGCACCACTGTCAGTTCTGCTGAGTTCTGCTGCCCCAGCCAGGCCGATCCTATCAATGGAACACCTCCTGATTCCCACAAGACAGTGTTGTTCCCGTGAGATCCCGTCTCAACTTCTGTGACTTCCCCTTCCCCCTTCAACTACTCTAGTGTTCTCAAACCTTGGAAGTGTCAGGTCAAAGGCTACGGAGGGACCAAACATACTGTGGAGTCTTACAGAAGTTGCAATGAGGAATTCTTTCCACTTTCACACATGGTTCCCACTCTCTGAAGACTCCAACATGGGGAACTAAGGACAACCCCATTGTAGTCCCGGAATCACCCCCATCCCCACCCAGGCCAAGCTTGTATGCCTGGCTTCCTCAACCCTCAGGCGGATTTCTCTCCCAAGATGTGATTCGGTCCTTGCGCAAACACAAGGCAGTTTACTATGTGCCTGGATCCTCTCAGTCCTTGTGATGGATGTGGCTTATGTTCAAGCTGAGACCCTCCCCCATGCATGATAATTGGCAACATGATACGGAGAATTCCTTAAGAAGCCCCCTTTAAGTCACTACAACTGAGAAGAAAAGTCTTATGCATTAAAACTCTCAGTTATGAGAAGTGGGAAATAGGATCTAAAATAGCTTTTTTAAAACACAGGAAATTTGCTAGTTCATGCAATTGAACAGCCAGATGGATCCACTTATACACAGCTTGATTCCCCCCTCAGACAATGTGATCAGGACTCGGTTTTTCACCTTTCATTTCTTGGTTCCACTTCCTTGGCTCTTCCATCAGGCTTGTTGGTGCTAGGGTAGCTGCCAGCATATCCCAGGACCATATCATCTCTGTGTATTACAAGCAGGAAGAAGAGAAGGTAAAACTTCTCTTTCCCAGAAGCCCCGGCAAAGCATCCTCTTGTACCTCATTGGCTTGAGCCATCTTGATGGCCAGAGTAACACAATGTACTGAATGGCTTAGGAATGTGCCCCTTGTCCCAGCCCTGGATCTGGGGATAGAGTCCTCTCTACATGACTAAATGTGGGTAAAGGAGCAATCTCCCAGAGGAAAAATCAGAATACTGTTTTTTTTTTTTTAAAGGGCAGGAGGATAGAAGTTAAGTGACCAAAATTTAAAAATCAATATTATACCACAATTTGTGTTCCTAAACTATCGTGGTTGTATTGGCACAAGGTGATTTAACAACCTGGAGTAGAGTTATTTGCACTGCTGAGAGAGTCTGATGGATGTTAGTGTTTGCAGTGAAAGGTGTATGGGAATGGGCAAGAGGAGGGAGGTGGGTTGGGCAGAGAAACTCACCTGGGGCTCTGGATAGCTGGGAATGGGGAAGGTCTAACACTACTTGGATCAATCAGATCAGAACCCAGAGAAGAATCAGCCATGGATCAGTTAAAATATATAAGATAAAAAGAGTAGACTTTAGTGTAAAAGATAAACCAAAAAATATTTCAAGAAAATATAGGAGACTATATAATCTATGGGTTGAGGAGAACTTCCTAACCAAGATTAGGAATTCAGAAGCTAGATAAGAAAGGATAGTCATATTTGAATATATAAAAATCAAGAGTATTTGTATGGCAAAAGATTCAATAAATAAAATCACAAACAGATATCAGAATGTAAAAAATGTTTGTACCAGACTTAAAAGAGGTGGTGCCTGTAACATACAAAATCTTAACACTGTCAAGAATAAGTCAAACAATGCAATAGAAAAGTCGGTAAAAGATACAAATAGACAAATCACTGAAGAGCACATCTAAATGGCCTAAGAAAATTTTTTTAATGCTCAAATTCACTAGAAGTCATGGAAATGCAAATTGAAATAACAATGATATGCCATTTTATAACCATCAGATGGACTAATTAGTAAGAATCATCACACCAAATGACGTGGGCTGGTAGGATGTAATGGAAAGACTATTTGTACATACGATGGCAGAAATGTGATGTGTTATAGCTGTTTAGGAAAGCAGTTTAGCAATAATTATAAAAACTGGAATTATGTTTACTATTCAACTTAGCAATTCTGCTCTTGAAAATGTATTTCATAGAAATAAAAGCACCAATACATGAAGATATTCGTGTGTGTGTGTGTGTGTGTGTGTGTGTGCACGTGCACCCTTGCGTGTGTGTCATCATTGTTCAAAGTGACCAAAAAATCCCTCTGGAAACAAAATAAATGTCCATCGAGAAGAAAATAGCCAAAATGTTATAGAGTATTCACAACACAGAGTATTAGAGCTCTGGTTCATTCTCTTTATGGCTCTATACCAGTTGACTTGGTTTACTTCATGGGCAAGTCAGGATGAGGAAGCACTTATATAATAGAATAGAATATAGAATATAACCTCATTTTCTAAAACAACAATGACAATTATAAAACCTATACTATATTAATACAAAGAAAAATATGGAAGAGCATATGTTAGATTTTTTAAATTGAATACTTAGGGAAGAAATATAGTGGTATAGAGAGTGAGGGTAACAAATCATTCTGGTTTTCCTGGGCCTGAAATATTTTCCAGAATGTGGGTCTCTCACTGCTAAAATTGGGACAGTCTCAAGTACTCTGGGGTGGCTGGTCATTCTAGAGATGCCAGTGTAGAGAGCGCGGAGGGAAAGGCAAGCAGAAAGAGAGGGAAATATGACTAAAATCATGTAATCGTACATATATTCATGTGACGTTATTTATCTGGGTTGATATTTGTAAAAATAAGTTTTGAAAATACTTATTTTCACAAATTCCTATAAGACTTACGGAAAGATTTAGGTCCTATTCACAGACTCCTTAGATTTAGAGGAAGCTAAAGGTAGCTTAGTTAGGAATGATTCATTCAGTAAATGTTATTAAACATCTATTCTGGGTATTAATTTATCTATTGCTAACACAACACATAGAGGCAGTCAATAAATGTGTTGAATGAAAAAACAAATGTCTGATCATAATTATAATACATATAATTACAGTTGATCCTTGTACAACATGGGTTTGAACTGTGTAGGTCCACTTGTACGTGGATTTTTTTCAATAAATACTACAGTATTGCATGATCTGTGGTTGGTTGAACCCACAGATGTGGAACGGCAGGTATGGAGGGCTGACTGTGGACTCGAACACGACTATAGGGCTTTTGGTATATGTAGGGGCTCCTGACCCGGATACCGAGGCATGACTATTATAACCACAGTATATTATAACATATATACAACATATTTTACAATAACAAATGCGCTAATAGAGGTAAAAACAGAAGCCTATGAGAACACAGAAGAGGGAGCACGGACTTTGCACAGTAGAATCATGAAAACATAACAGAGGAGTATTAAGTGTTTGAAGAAACAAGTGAGAGTTTGAAGAATGGAGAAAGGGAAAAGGAAACTCTAGAAAGAGAGAGCACCCTGTGGAAGGACAAGAATCCTGCAAAAGCAGGGTGTATTTGGGAAAGAGTAAAAAGATCCTGGGGCCTGTGTATAGGGGCAGGGGGAGGTGGTAGAGGGAAGGCGAGAAGATGAGGCTACACAATTAGGGAGAAGTGAGATGTGAAAGGCCCGCGTACCCTACCAAGGAGTTTGAATTCATTTTGAAGACACTAGGGAGATAGAAGAAGCCTCACACCAGGGAAGAGACACAATTGGATTTCATCTTTAGGAAGATAACATGAACACCAAGATGGCAAATTGACTTTATGTCAAATGCCAGTTCCAATTGATTGGTCATGAGGGCGGGAAGGACAGTGCTCAAGAAAGGCTGTGTGGCCACCCACGTCTGGGCTTAGCACTTAAAGTGCCATGACCGATTAGCACTATCTACTAGGGACGAGGGTGAAGGGAAAGAGTGACAAAGCTGCTGTGTGTTTCCTAACGCTGCACCTACAGGCACCGTAGAGGAGGAACCTCATGGAAGAGGTCATGGTCAGGGAGAGCAGAGATTTTACTCATCTACGCAAGAGATGATGGATGTCAGTGACATCACAGAGGTAGAGTGGAGCAACCAGAATCAGAAGAGATTTCGGAGGTGAAATCACTAGGACCTGCCGAAGGAAATTAGGAATGGATGAGATCCAGGCACTAAGGGCATCTCTGGCTAACAAGCAAGTTTCAGAGGAGGATTGCTTTATGATATTGGAAGCAAACCCACTTGGCTTCCATAGACACCTCGAAGGAGAGCGTGATGACTCAGCAGTTCCGGGAGCTGCCGGGGCGCGTCCAATAATTCTTGCCACCGAAACGCTCTCCGGTGTCTGTGCGCTGGCTGCTTACTCCAGCAGTCCTTGTGATTTATTCTCCAGGCAGCTCTTGGAAGTGGAAAGTTCATCTTAGAGCAAAAAACAGGAAGCATCCCCCCACTCACCTGGCTGAGGGGCCAGGAAGGGATATGTGTACTCTGACACACCAGCAGTGTAAGCTCCCGTTATGTCAGCATGTTTACCATCACCAGGCACTTCCTGTGACATAGGAACACAGCTAAATGTCCTCACCAGCAAACAGGAAATGACTAACTTCAGGAAATCATCCCTTCTCCCTCCAACCTACCCTCCCAAATGGAGATGCTGTTGAACTTTCACTAAAAATATCAGTACCATCTAAAAATAAAGTTCCTCAACTCTGCCCTTGCCCCAGGAAATCCTGACCAAAGCTTGTTTTACATCACCACCAGCTGTTGTCAAGTAGCCTCTCACAGGCACACCCGACCTGTCCTCTCAGCTTCAAGTTCATTTGGAAATCAATCCCACCTGCCTCCCTCACCAAACAGAGGGTGAAGAATGGCTGGCCACATGTTGTATCAAACAAGCGTCTTCCCAAGGGACAAATGGTCTTCCAAAATTCTTCCACCAGCACACACACCCAAGTGGGTTTGTTTCCTGTCTGGTCGACTTCCTTCAGGCTCATTATGGTTTCAGTGTCATTTCCCAGAGCAGGAAAGTGTGCAGGAGTGGGGACTTTAGCAGCCTGGAGTGGACGTGCAGTGGCTGACCTGGAAGAGAAAGGGTCTCTATGAAGCCATTTGTTAGGAAACCATCGACAGACATATAAGTATTTGGTTGTGGCGCTATTCCTGAAGCTGTTTCCTGCGGTACCTAGTTTGCTGCAGAGTTTATATTCTGTCTTGTGCGAAGAAGCCACAGCTGAAAGTTGGTATTTGCCTTTGGGGAGGGGAGAGTAGGTTCCTGATAGGCTGGATTGATCTAGAGATGTAGAGTTGGGAAGAAATGCTTGAACCTCTGTCCAAGAAGGAAGGATGGAAGAAATGAGAAATAATTCTTGATTCAGCCCTTAACTCCTACATTCCTGGAAGTTTCCCTAATAACTGAATTGAGTTATTAGTTTTACTTCCCAAACAAGAAGGCAGGAAAATCTCAAATAGGGACCCTGACTCCAAGGAAAGTACCACAGCATAGTGGATAAAGCCTTTCAAGTTAGACTCCTGGGTTTCAATTCTGTCGTCAGCAATGTACAGCTGTGTGATATTGAGCTAGTTACTTAGGCTCTGTAAGACTCCTGTTTCTCAGCTATAAAAAATGAGAGTTTTACTAGGCATATACCCTGAGAAAACCATAATTCAAAAAGTCATGTACCACAGTGTTCATTGCAGCTCTATTTACAATAGCCAGGACATGGAAGCAACCTAAGTGTCCATCGACAGATGAATGGATAAAGAAGATGTGACACATATATACAATGGAATATTACTCAGCCGTAAAAAGAAATGAAATTGAGTTATTTGTAGTGAAGTGGATGGACCTAGAGTCTGTCATACAGAGTGAAGTAAGTCAGAAAGAGAAAAACAAATACCATATGCTAACACATATATATGGAATCTAAAAAAAAATGGTTCTGAAGAACCTAGGGGCAGATAGGAATAAAGACGCAGATGTAGAGAATGGACTCGAGGACACGGGGAGGGGGAAGGGTAAGCTGGGACAAAGTGAAAGAGTGGCATGGACTTATATACACTACCAAATGTAAAATAGCTAGCTAGTGGGAAGCAGCCGCATAGCACAGGGAGATCAGCTCGGTCCTTTGTGACCACCTAGAGGGGTGGGATAGGGAGGGTGGGAGGGAAGGGCAAGAGGGAGGAGATATGGGGATATATGTATATGTATAGCTAATTCACTTTGTTATACAGCAGAAACTAACACATCATTGTAAAGCAATTATACTCCAATAAAGATGTTAAAAATAAATTAATTAATTTTTTAAAAAAATTTTAAAAAATGAGCGTTGGCATGAAGATGAATTAAAATGCACAGCTGGTGCTCCCTGGATGTCCCTATCCATTTTCCTTACTGAGTGCCTTACCACATGGTGGGCACACTTCTAGTGCTGGAGAGACTTTGCAGAGAACAGGACAGGCAAGACGCCACAAAGCAGGACACACAGCGTGCAATTAATCCGGAGTGGTCGGTTGATGGGAAGGGCATGTGAGCTCACTAATGAATCCAAACCGAGAACTGTTCCGAGGAAGACACTGTTTCATTGAGATTTATCAGTCCCGGTGCCAGAGAGCCCTGGAAGAAGGAGAAGGAAACTCTGATGCACAAGAGCTTCCGGGGGGTGGGTGCGCACACATGAGGCCACGCTGGGCTGGATGATGTCCCCTCAGACCTCCCTGTCTGCTGGAGCACTGTCTCTGGAAGGGCCTCAGGGAAGGACTCAGTGGTCACTGCAAGCCTGGCCCCCGGCAACTTGGCAGGCAAAGAGACTCCAGCCACCTCCCCGGCACAGCAGCAGAAGGGGGCGTTGCCAACGTGTCTGCAAAGTGGTGATGGGCAGGGAATCATGGACTGTCAGAAGGCAGTTTAGGAGACCAGGAGGTGGGCACAGAATGAGGACAGTGACGGCAGTTTAACAAGAAAAAACACACTAAGTTTGTGGGTTCAAATGGAGCCTTTGCACTGAAGTTGTTGGTGACTCTGGGGGGCCTCGTGTAAGCAGAAGCCAGTTTGATCCTCTTGACTGCCTAATGGTGCTCCTTGCTCTGAGGTTCCTAAAAGATCTTCTCTGTCCCCCCACTCCAGGTCTAAGACGAGGATCAGATTCTAGGATGTGCTGTAGCACCTTCCCCCAAAAGATATCTACCTCAGTGTCTATCATCTATCAATGGATCCATCAATTCATCGATCCATCGATATGGATTTATATACAGTTGATCTTTGAACAATGTGGTTTAGTGGCACCCACGGTCCGTGCACTCGAAAATCTGCATATAACGTATAGTCACCCCCTCCCTATATGCTGTTCCTCCCTATCTGTGGTTCTGTGCCCGTGGACTGAACCAACTGCCCATAGTGTAGTACCATAGTATTTACTATTGAAAAAAATCCACATCTAACCAGTGTTGTTCAAGGGTCACCTGTGTATGATATATATACTCTATCAAAACAAACAACAACGAAAACCTGCAATGAACAAGAAGAAAACAAATAGGAATAAAAGAGAAAGAAAAAAACCCCATTAGGTCACAAGAAAGAGACAGGGTTGCCTGTGAGCCTCCTCTGGAGTACCCAGAGCACACTGACTGCCCTTGCCCTCCCTTCAGGCAAGTCAGCACCTCCTGGAACCGAGGAGAGCTCACTGAAGTAGGAGACAGCAGGGAGATAAGAGGGATGCTTCCGATATTAATTAGAATCCCAGCTCCCTGAGAGCAGGGATCTTCGTCTCTGGGTCAGTGAGGACGGCAAGTTCCCACAACACTGCCTGGTACTGGTCGCCTCTCAACGGTTATTTGGTGAATGCATTTCATCACTTGCTAACTCTACCCCATTGTTCTCCCAACATCTTGTTCTGAGGACTCTGTGTGCGGTATAAATGCCTCATTTTCATATCAGTAAATACTGTGTAGTTAAGTTTTCATTTCAAATGTTGGCTGTCATTCAAGACGCTCATCGTAGCCAATGCCCTTATTCCTAACAGTTGAGGGAATAAAACCCAGGTCGTATATATCACATTCTGTTTCACAAATTCTAGTGAGGCCCCAAACTGGTGTTAGATTATTCCTTAACATTCATGCTGGCCCAGTAGTAATTTCAAAGCTCTAGAGACTGTCACAGTCAGGGATTCAGCCCTTTCCCTCTGAGCCAACTACACTCACTGCTTCGGAGATTTGGGGTTTTTTTTGGTTTTGAGGGTCATGACAGAGTAGATCCCCTAGGGGGCAGTGTGTGCACACGTTTCAGCCAAGCGAGGAGTGCATTTTATGGCTGCTGAGGTAATTGCCACAGCAACAGGAGATCTGGGAGATCTGCACTATACAAAGGTGTTCTTTAGGTAGAGCAGGTAAAGGCGGCCTGAAAGAATTGAGCAGTGGAGGAAAACCTGGTGACACAGCAGAAAATTGGGGGATGGCAGTTTTAAAGGCTCCAGCCACTGAATTGCTTAAGGTTCAACACAGGAAGATTTGACATGCTCCTTAGCATTTGCTAAAGGGTTTTTAATAACTTTATTTATTACCTTTTACATTTCATGTTTCTGAAATCCATGCAGAATTGTGTTTCATTTTCTTATCTATTCTGGGTGGCAGTTCAAATGCAATTAAAGTTAACCAGTTTTAATTAAGTAATAATAGTTCACACTGTGTTATTGAGGGCTTATAATGTTCTGAGTGTTTTACTGAAATGACATGATTTAATTATTTACATTACCTTGTATAAAGCTCCCATTGCTACGAGATGAAGACTCTTCTCATTTTGTAGAGGGGCAGACTGGTATAATTTACATGTCACTCAAGATCCCAAGCTTAAAAGTTGCACTCAGACCTATTCTCTGAATTATTTTACTATTTTACCTTCTAAAGCAGTGCCTCTCAAACTTTAATGTGTACACGTATTACCTGAGGATCTTGTTAAAATGCAGATTCTAACTCAGTAGGTCTGGGTGGGGCCTGAGAGTCTGCATTTTAAGGAGGAGCAGGTGATGCCAACGCTGCTGGTCCGTGGACCACATTTTGAGTAGCAAGAACCTAACTAGAGGAGTGTGGGGAGAGAGAGGCAGATATAAAGATGTGCGTGGTACAGCCCCTGCTCTCAAGAAGGCTATACTAGTAGGAAAGGTTAAGACAAGTACACAAGTAACAATATTGTGAGAGAACACGTATGTCAAGGGTCACAGAGGTACAAAAGCAGAATAACTTAATAGATACTAAATGAGGGACTCCTAGGGCAGGACAGTACACCCCAAAGCTTCGGAAGGGACGGGCAGGATGAAGAAGACACAGCACCTACCTGCAAGGCACTGGCAAGCTGGTGCGGGAAGGCCGATGGATACACAGAAAACCCTAGCGCTGGCATAAGTCTATGAAAGAGACTCCCAGGAGGGCTGTGGGAACAGGAAGGAGGGACGAGGTGACGTCAGCCAGAATCTCCAACGTGATTGGAATTAGAAAGCAATGTATTTAAGAAGCTCAAGTACTAACGGCTCTCAGCTGGCCATGGATCTAGAGGAAGGCTTCATGAAAGAGATGGTGTTGGTGATAAACCACGCAAGAGAGATGGAGTTTTGACAGTGGATAGAGAAGGTCACTTCAGAGAGAAAAACCAATTTAAGCCAAAGTTCTGAAAGGTAAGAGCACCAAAAGCTAAGTTGGGAATGAGCACAGCATCCTATTTTCCTGTCGGGACACTGTATGGAAAGCCATGTTTTAGAGCAGGGGTTCTCCATTCATATTAAAAATCACTTTAAAGAGTTGAAAGAGATTTTGATGCTGGGGGTCCATTCCCAGAGATTCTGATTTCGTTTGTCTGGTAGTAGAGCTGGGACTCGGTATGTCTTTGAATCTTCATGTTTTTAACTGCCTGATACATATGTGCAGTCAGGTTTGAGAAGCATTACCCTACAGAAGTAGTTCTCCAAGTGTGACCCCTGTACCAGCAGCATCATGAAAACTCATGAGAAATGCAAATTCTCAGGCCCCACTCCAGACCCACTAAATCAGAAACTCTGTGGGTCAGGTTCAGGATCTCACTTTTAACAATCCCTCTGGTGATTCTAATGCAAGTCAAAGTTGGAGAACCAGTATTCTAGAGCCTTGCTACTCCAAATGTGGTCCACAGTCTTTGTTCACTACACTAGCATCACCTGGATGCTTATTACAGATGCTGAATCTCAGGCCTCACCCCGTGGCTAATGAATGAATCAGAACCACAGTTTAACAAGATCCACAGGTGATGGGTACGTAAAGTTTGGGAAGCACTTTGAATTTCTGAGAAGTCTAAACTTTTTAAGACAGTACTGGGAAGCAGCTGAAGGTTATAGAGTGGTGACATAATTCATTAGGGTTCTAGAAAGAACAATTTGATAATTGTGTGTAAGATGGATTGAATATAACAGATCCTGCACAATACATCTTATCTGATCCTGCAAGATAATCGTAGAAAATTTGCTTGCCACTTATAACTCCCCAAGACTTTCTTCTCCCTATTCATTCCTTCTTCTTCTAGGCTCCAGCAGAGGACACTGCACTGGGGCCTTGGGTAGGAGCCTGCCTCACCGCTCAGAGCGCCTTTAATGGTGGACTCCTGCCAGCCATTGATCCAACAGTGGGAGTTATCTCAGCAGTGCAACTGCACTCAGGCCCCAATTCCAACTTGTATAATATTTCTGATAATAAGAGAGCCCAAATGAAGTATCCTTTAAAAGGCCTTCACTGTTAATTTGGCACAGGGAAAAAAGCCAGCGTATTATACGAGGTTTTCTAGTCATCCTGCTTGTGCTATATAGACTCTTTGAATAGATGTCCATAATGAGATTACTCAAAATAGAATTCATTACCTGACTTACGATTTATTGCTTTTTAACTAGAAATACAGGGCTATACACATTCTGCTCTCAGAGTTGGCTGTGTGACGGCTCTGCTTCTCCATTCCAGCATGGGTATGGGAAGGAAACACTAAAGAGAGCAGGGTCACAGACCATAAGAATGGAGAAAACAATGCGGCTTCATTAGGACAGGAGCATGGGAGCCCAGGCCTCTGTTGCTAAGTTCTGCTTCCACAGTCTCACCATGGGGACCGTGGATGGGCCAGTCACCTCCCCACTAGCGTAATTGGAAAGACCCTAAGGGGCCCTGAAATGCTGAAGTGCTGTAAATTAGCAGTGTTCAGTTCTGATGAACATTAAAGGGAGTGTGTAGTTAATTCCTCCACACGTGCTGATCACAAAGTCTTCCCACTGGGGGCTTTTGGCTCGGAGCGTTACAGGTCCATTTGTTCTGCCTGGCTTCTCCATCAGGGCAAGGGCCTCAAGGTGAGTTAATAGGCTTGGCTTCCCAGTACTTTATTGTAATCTACATTTACCATCAGCATGTATATTTTAACAAATCGCTGGTGCATGGCACGCCATTGAACACTGCACAAAATAGGTAAGAGTGGCAGGGCCCTGGTCTCACTGGCAGAGGGTGGCAACTGCATCCAAGGGGGCACTGGGGGTGCCCTATCTTGCCCACTAGCTTATGATACTGCTTTGTCCCCACATGCTTTACCATCTGTCACATGTCTTCCTAGGCCTTTGCTTCTTTACACTGTCCTGGGCCACCTCCACTGGACTGGCACGATCAAGGGGAGGTCGTGTCAATGCAGTCGCCTCTTACAAACCCTGTAAGCACTGCCCATTCGACGGCCTCTGTCCTTGCCCCCTTTCTTCCTCAAGCACTTTCCCTCTGGTCTGCAATGCAAAAATACTGCTGATGCTGGCTCTACATGAGATAATAATCTTACATACATGATATTTGCATGGATAATAGGATAAAGTAAAACAGGATGGGCAAGTTGATAATTGCAGATTAGAAGGAAATATAATTAGCAACCCAACAAAAGCCAAATTTAGGGGGTAATAAGCATGATGTGTTAGAATTGTTACGAATGAGATA
Organism: Monodon monoceros; assembly: GCF_005190385.1. NCBI lineage: Eukaryota > Metazoa > Chordata > Mammalia > Artiodactyla > Monodontidae > Monodon > Monodon monoceros. The sequence goes on along the minus strand of NW_021703772.1, from coordinate 31,549,801 downwards.
TTTCCATATGTCTCTATCCCTGAGGTTAAAAACCTAAGCAGCCTCACCGTGTGTTGTGGAAGTGTATCTGAAATGACGTGTTCTATTTGTTTGTTTCAAGATTTCACATTTTAAAAGCAGAAGAAGCTATTATTGCAGAGATTTTTTTTTTTTCCATAGCTTTAGGAACTAACAGGGGGGGAAAATGCCATCATAGGTTATAATATTGCCCCGGACAATTGCAGGACAAGCCACCGGCCTGAATTCTTGTTATTATTTTAATTTGTATATGGACCTTGTCAGATAGCCAGGCATATTTTTTTTAATGCAAACTAAGAGCCATCATCATCTGATATTCCTGAGACAACTCTGACACTGACAAGGTGCTGTTAAAGCCATGTTTGCGCTCTCAGGATAATGAGACAGTGGCCCCTGCTGCCTGATCATTTCAGCCATCTTTCAGTCAACTTGGATTGTCACTCGGGCAACACGATAGACAGATCTGGAATTAGCCGTTTATAAAACTAGAAAATGTCACATTTTTCTCTCTTCGGTGAATGCAAAATGGTACAAGCTTCTTCGTGTCCCACGACCTTCCAATCTAACAGAGAGAATACTTCTACCACCAGACCCTCAGCGCTGACTGGGGTGCTGGGACTCGCCCACGTGGCCTTTGCCCCGGCTTGATGGTAAAATCGTCAGGTCAATCTTTTGCAACGTGCTAGAGGCATGGGCCTCTAGACATATGAATTTTGTGACTGTCCAGGGTGTTGAATTCTAGGCCGTGGCATTCCTTCTGGGAAAGCTGTCCTCTCTTCTACCTCCTCTGCCAGTTTGAGGCTCTTCCGAGAAGATCACATGGATGCTTTCAGGGCCTCAAGCGAATTTCCAATATTCTCACGCCAAAGTCTGGAAACATCCGTCAGTGAGTCCGCATGTGCTCTTGCCTGGGCTGGGGGCTGCTAGAGTCATCAATAGGATGTGCCCAAATGGTACATTTAGTTTGTGGAATTATTGAACAAGGGTCCTAAACTTATTGATTTTTGTTATTGTTTGTTGGTGTTATTCCTGTAATATGTCATAGAACAAAGCTAAGACTCTTATCTGAAATACTTATTAATCATCCATTGTGGAATATGCTTGAACTGCAGAAATTGACTAAAGGTTGGGAAGGGGGTTGAGGTTAAAAGGATTTAACAAAATCCTAAAAGAGAAAACATCTCGTACACTAACATATCTTAAAAGCTTACGGAAACACTTTTGCCAGATGACTGTACTTGTCAAAATGTCCACTCCTTTTCTTTCTTAATTCTGCATGGAAATGAGTCCTTTCTAACTATAAAATATTGAAACACTTATATAAGTTTATAGAGTGAAATTTGAAAGTTGCCCTTCATTCCCCCTCCATTCTTTCTAAACTCACATCCTTTCCAGGAAAGCAGATGCCTCCTTCCAGTTCTTTTCCTATGATTTTATAATATATATGTACATGCATATATATCTTTAAAAAAATAAATGGGATCATACGATACATACTGTTCTACCACTTGATTGACCATTAAATACGATTTGAAGATTTTTTTCTATATCAGTACATACAGCACTACCTCATTCTCTTTAACAGCCACCTAATGTTCCATATTAAGGATGAATCATAGTATATTTATGTATTATCCTATTAAATATTATTTATGATTTTATTTTATTTTTCCAGTTTCAAACCCTGAACCTTCTGGAGCCCGTGTACAAGTATACCTTTAGGTTGTGTTTCTGGAGTAGAATTGCTTTTATAACTTTAATAACTACAGCACTTCCCTTCCAAGAGAGCTCCTCAACTACAGTGAGATTTTTGCAGATTCATAATCAGAGTACTCTCCAAATATATTCTCTTAGAGACAATAGGCTCAGTACATTGGGAATAAACAGACCTGAGTCTACATCTCTGTCAGTTCCGACACTTCGCTCCCCAGGCAAGCTCACTAAGCTTCAGTTTCCTTGCCCATAAAATGAGGATACAATTACCGATCCTGGAGGGCTGTTGGGAGGATAAAGGTGATAACATCTCAAAATACTTGGCACTTGGTAGGTGCCTGATAAGCCATGTTTATTATTAATGAGTCCATGACCTGAATTCCACAACTTGAGAGAAGTACAGTAACCAGCAGTTTCCAGAAACAGAAGTGACATCCTAAGAATTAAAAAAGTCAGATGAATATATACATAGAAGCCACATTTTGCTGGTTTTCGATTTCATCAGTGTTTCTATCTCCTTCTTATTAAAACCATGAGAAGCCACTAATTGTACGCTTCCTCAACCTTTGATCTACACCTGCAATTCAGTCTCCGGAAGTAAACTCAGCACAGACAGCATTGCTAGTTACTTCTGTATATTTTATATGACATGGAGGTTTATGCAAGGAGTTATGCTATGTTAATTTTAGGTTCCCAGGTTAATATTAAGATTAACTGGCATTCCCTGAGCACACACTGATGTAGATGTCCAACCTAATTTATCACTCTGGCTTAATGAAGAGAGTTGTCTTTCCCTGTCCCACCTCCCACTGCCTTTGTGGCCAAGGTTATCTGTATAGCTGTATCTACCTCAGCTTCTCGGCTTTATATTATGGTGTGATTGTTGGCACTGGCTGCCTTTCATATTGTGGGCGGGGGCCTCTAAGAGAACACTTATTTTTAAATTAATTTACCTCATTTGAATCCTAGCTTTCAACTGTTGTAGCAAACCTGTTATGCACCTGATCTCTCACACTTAGATCGAAATATCTGCCAGGCCACTCATTTATTGCCAAGAAATCATTCAGGGCTCATAAATGAGGAGTGGTTTCCAAATCTCCATGTCCAGTAATATCCGCATTGCCCTAAGCTCTATCTCACCTATTTAATTCTTTCTCTTAGCTGTCAGCTGCCATCCACAAAAGAAAAGCAGAGGCAAATATAAAGGGATAATTATGGGAAGACTTTTTATTTTTAAAATGGCTTTTCGTGGTTTTAAAAAGAAAGATGTAAATCAAAAGCAACAAAACGCAGCTCCAGCAGACCTTTGGCAGAGGTGTGTTTTGAAGCCTTGATTGTTCTTGGAGTGGCATGGTGGAGAGACGAGAGCTTCACCGTTACCACAGTCTCTGGTCCCACTCTACCATGCCATTTACCGGTTGGGTGACCTGGGGCGTGTTACATGGCCCCCGTGTAGTTCCTTCATCTCACCAATAAAATGAAGTTAATTTCAACACCTACGTCATAAAGTCAATGTGAAGATTAAATGAGACAAAAATGTAAAGCACTTAGTGCCCCGCAAAAGTTATATACATGTTGGTTTTGGTATTTGTGTTTAAGAGTCCAGGGTCTGGGATAGGCTGCCTGAATTCAAATCCTGGGTCTGCCACTTCTTACCTGGGTGACCCGGAGCAGGTAGCTTACTCTTTTGAATGTGCTTCTTCATTTGTTAAGTGGGAATGATAATGGTATGTCAGGGGATTCTTTTGAGAAGCAATGGATGATATACAGTGTTTGGCATTTAGAAAGTATTCATCAATATACAATATCAGTTCATATTTTTTTTTTGATGAACAAGATATTTGTTCTACGTCTATAAAAAATTTGCTCTGGTATAAGTGGCCATGGATTCCTGCACTCTCTCTTCCAGTTTCTTACAGAATCTGGTTTTAAAATATACCTAGGTCCGGGCTTCCCTGGTGGCGCAGTGGTTGAGAGTCCGCCTGCCGATGCAGGGGACGCGGGTTCGTGTCCCGGTCCGGGAAGATCCCACATGCCGCAGAGTGGCTGGGCCCGTGAGCCATGGCCGCTGAGCCTGCGTGTCCTGAGCCTGTGCTCCGCAACAGGAGAGGCCACAACAGTGAGAGGCCCACGTACCGCAAAAAAAAAAAAAAAAAAAAAAATATATATATATACACCTAGGTCCACAGAAAACACATCTTATTAATATGTTGGGATTTTATTGATGAGGCAACATGTAACCAGTGGACATTGGGCCTCAGCCAGAGCAGTCATTACTGAAATAACAAATGGACCTAATTATAAGGTGCTTTTACCTTAAAGGTCAGCCAGTGCCATGTAACTGGAGGCTGGCATTATGGGAAGCTTCTGGTATATTATACTGCATGTCAATATTAACACAAGTTCTGTTAGTGCTACATGAATGTTACAGTAATTAGAGGCCTCAGCTTTCTATTCTGTGTGTACAACCATGCGTGTGGACACACACGCACTCACACACACATGCTTTTAACTGGGACTACTGGCCACCTCAAGTCCCATGATTCTGAAAGCTGACATTATTGTTCAGGGACTCCTATTTTTCAGGGTAGTTGCACAGTTGAAATGAGTCCTTGCTGCTTGGAAGGCTTGTTGCATAATTTCATTTGGCTGAGACAGGAGACAAGTACCTCATTTTAATTAGAATTTCAAGCAAACTGCATTATGTTGTTGTGTGTTATTCCAAGAGAATATACCACATCGAGGACAGCTGTTGATAGAGTAAAGCATCCTATTTATTCTGCTTAAGAAATATAAATCCGTTCATTCACTTCGCAAGCTCTCTCATGACGCTGCTCCTAACACATCCCCTGGCACAAAAGGATGTGCCCCGAGGCTCTCCAAGACAGTCAATGTGTTAACCAAGATGCCAGGTAATAACCATGGCGCCCAGGACAAGGTGGCATCGCCATGTCATTAGCAGGCAAATCGCAGGCCTTATCCTGCTCTCTGTGTCTCTTCTGGCTTGCTGCAAATCACAGAACCCTCGGAGGGATCCCCTTTCTGCCTGTTGCCCTGAGAAAGTGCCTAGCTTGTGTTGAAGAAAACCGGAGGCTATGCTGCTTTAGACCTGCAATTAAGTCCCTGCTGCTCTCCAAACCCAATGAGTCCTTCCAAGTAGTAATCTAATTTATTTTTCCCATTTTCTAAGTAATGCCACGGTAAGTGTGTTCATCATTTTAGACTCACTGATTCTAATTCCTAATTCAGATTTGTTTGTTCAGTAGAAGGTAAACAACCCCAAGCTATCACCCACCCCCATTTATTTGGAAAGAGAGTTTCAGTGGGAGAAGATAAATAGCATGTCAAACGTGGTTTGGAGGGGCTGTGACTGAATAATTTCTAGTTTCCTTTGCCTGGCTCCAGCTGTTGTGGCCCAGTGTGACTCTGGCAGCTGTGTGCTGGCTTGACTGAGCTAGTATTTAGTCAAATCAGATCAATACTTCTAAGTATTTGTCTGATACAATAATCTTAGGCCAGTCCAGGAATTCACACATTGAACCACATGGGTGGGGATGACTTGTTTCTAGTTGTCAGTCCATGAACACAAGCTCAACTGGTAGATACCTGTAATCCTAAAATCCCTTAGAAAATTAAAGGCAGGCCATACTTAAGAGATTGGAGGACCCATGTGGCCCTGGGGCTGCATCAACTATATTCCACAAACATTTATTGGGTGCTACTATATACAAGGAAACATAGGAGATACAATGATCAGCAAGATGTCCCAATTCTCAAGTATAATTTAATACCAGACTATAAAAACATCAGTAGTTGATTAATTATTTAGATGTGGCCTTGTTCCAAAAGGATCTAAAGGGGAAGAATATTTGTAAAAATATATCTATAAGTCAAAATGAAATTAAAAAGTATTACATGAGATGGGGTTGGTAAAAATTAAGGGTGGGGGAAATTCAAACGAAGCCAGAAGTGAAGGAAGTTCAAAAAATATATATGATGAGAAATAATGCTTACCAGTGATGAGCCATAAATTTGTCCTGGAGCTTCCTGGAAGCTGACACAAAACCAGAAACAAAATTGTTTATTGTACTATTGATGGTGTCTATACTGAACTTGCTCAGATAAAGGACTATAACAGGTACAGAGACTACACAGGTTTTGCTCATAAAAAGAGGACTTTGATTTGTCCTAGTGAGTATCCATGACTTACTTATAGAGAATACAGTCCTGATTTTCACTGGCTGGGAGCAAGGACTGTTTGTTCCTTATGTCACAGGCATTCCTTGTCACCTTCCTCCTTGCTGCAAATACCCCTCACATACACCCCAGGGGCTGAAAATGCTAGATGTTGGTTCTCCCAGACTCCCTTGGACATGTGATCCAATCATGGCAAATGGGACCCAAAGAGTAGAATTCTGGGAAGCTCCTTATTGATGAGCACCAAGTCTGGATATATTTATCCTTGTTCTAGAACAAGTAAAGATACTATTATAAACATTAATGAGTCTCATGAAAAAAGACTACAGTGTAAAAAATGGAAACATTTGACTCAAAGCAGGTGCTCTTTTTTTTTTTTAAACATCTTTATTGGAGTATAATTGCTTTACAATGGTGTGTTAGTTTCTGCTTTACAACAAAGTGAATCAGCTATACATATACATATATCCCCATATCTCATCCCTCTTGCATCTCCCTCCCACCCCCCCTATCCCACCGCTTTAGGTGGCTCGTTTCTGAAAGGGATCTACTGCAAGACTCAGAAGATAACATTGCGAAATCATTGGGAATCCTTGAAAGAATGCAGGAAGACAGCCACTACAAATTAAATGTTTAAGGAGACGAAAAGCTGAGATTAAAATTCAGATCAATGGAATTAACAGAGATCCCAAAACATCTAAAAAGTTAATGGGACTTCCACATAAAGATGGAGCTTTGAACTAACATCGCATCCCTCCCAAAACCCTTATAAAAGTACCGTATATATGTCTCCACATGAGTAGCAAAAATAGAAGAAAAAAAAAATGGAACATTTTGAAGCTGAGGTTTATGTGATAGGGTAAAGTGGAGAATCTCTAGGCTTGGGGACACCAATGGAGATCCCTAAGGTTCTATACCACAACCAGGAGAGGTAAGTACGTGTTTACATACTGATTGCTGAGCTCTAGTCCCTTGTTCCATTGGCTCCCAAAATGCAGGACTTCATTTTTCAGGAAAGAAATAGATGAGTCTTCTTCAGGGGATGTGGCCATCCCTTGGTGGAAAAAGCCCCCAAATACTAACAACAGAGACAGTAAAAGCTCTTCATGATTCACAAAGGACAAGGTGCGCCAAGGCACTTGGAGAACGCTTATCAGCCCGTTAGCACTCCCCTCTTAAATATGAGCAAACAGTCAAAGTTATCCATTAGTCCACAAAAAGCTCCCAGTGTAAAAGACAAAGACAAAAACAAAAGATAAAAAGAAACTGGAAGAAAAAGACAACGTGCAGGGAGAAGAGAACATTAAAAATTAAACTGTGATTAATATCACCTGAAAGATTAAACAGTTACATACATAAAACAAGAACGGGATGCTCTGAAAATGGAACACAAAAACAGAAAATGTAAAAGATCTTTTGGATAATATATTGCACAGCACAGGGAAGTATAGCCACCATTTTTAATAACTTTAAATTGAGTATAATCTATAAAAATATTGAATCAATATATTGTACCCCTGAAACTACTATAATATTGTAAGTCAACTATACTTCAATAAAAATAGATCTTTTGGATAAATACAATGAAAAATTGGAATTCACATGAATGATAGTGAAAATCTGAATCATGTGGTGAATCTTTGAATCAGTCATATGGAAAATGAACTTGAAAAGTTTTCCTGGTTTGCAGAAGCAAAATCAGAGAGATTAAAAGACAGGTGTAAGATAGATACAGAAGGTATATAATGGAGAGAAAGCACAGATCATTGATGTTCTCAGAAAGAAGATCAGCTTAAGTAGAAGAGAAAAATAACAACCAAAGATAAGAAGAAAAAAGCCTTCTTGAGTTGAAAAAAGATCTGTACTTGTAGGTTCAAAGTACCCAGTGCATCCAAGTCAAATGGATTTTAAAAGACCCAATCCTGGCACATTCCAGCCAACTTTGGGACTGAAAGAATGAAAGGGAAATTTGCAAGTTCCTAAGCCAAAAAGAAAAAGATTAACTACAAAAGAATGAAAACAAGACGGGCCTCAAACATCTTTTCTATAGTTTAAACACTAGAAGACAAGGGATTAATGTCTACAGAATTTTAAGGAGAAACAATGTCATCTAAGAATTTTGTACCTAGACAAATTTTGTGTGAAAGCAACAGAAGAAAGTACTCTCAAATGTGCAGTATGTCATTCACATGAACTTCTGAAAAAAAAAAAATGAAGATGTGCTTCTACTGCCTGAGAAAGAAAACAAAATTTTTAAAGTTTCAAAATGTGAAGGTAATTGTATAAAAGGACTGGTCGCAAACACAGAACCATTTAGATTGAGAGAGATCCAAATTAATTTTTTTAAGTGTAGTTATAAAGTGGATGCCAGCTTCAAAACTTACATTTAAATTAGAAGATATGTAATGGTTGGGAGGAAGGAGGGAATAGAGAAAGGGAAGTGGAGAGGGAGGGAAGAAGGAAGAGATGGAGGACAGAGAGAGAGAGAGTTTTAGTCATTAATAGTGACATTTAAACATTAATAATGACAGAGAAATGGGAATGGTGGGAAGTAAAATTGTGTTTAAACTTAGCAGTTGGCAGATTTTGCTGTGCATTACAATCTGCTGGGAATCTTTATGAAACACTGATACCTTACTTCCTCCCACATACATTTTCATTTAATTGGTATAGAGTGCAACTAAAATCTCCTCAGCTACTTCCAACGTGCAGCGATGTTTGGGAACCTGTGGCTTAACTCATTAAATAGGAAAAAGCAAGGATGGCATAAAGATTTCATCTTAATTTCCAGCTCTTGTTAATTGGCTAGGGGCTTTGTTGAGGTCATATCCAGGCTCAATGGGAAATTGCTCTGATCTACTTTTACTGTCCTATCTGGAAAAGAAGAGGATGACATCGCACATTTGCCATCCCTGGATTGAAGTAGATTTTGAAAGGAAAGTAACTATTAGGGGCTTAAAAAACAGTACAGATCTCTTCCAAAATATTAGAGACAATGAAAGCAAAGAAAATATAGCCATATAGTAAAAGGCAGTAAACAAAAAGAAGAAGAAAGATGAACAGAAGGAGAGGGAGGAGAAGAAAAAGAAGGAGGCCTTCCCTGGCGGCACAGTGGTTTAGAATCCACCTGCCAATGCAGGGGACATGGGTTCGAGCACTGGTCTGGGAAGATCCCACATGCCGTGGAGCAACTGAGCCCATGCACCACAACTACTGAGCCTGCACTCTACAGCCCACGAGCCACAACTACTGAAGCCTGCACGCCTAAAGCCCGTGCTCCGCAACAAGAGAAGCCACTGCTATGAGAAGCCCTCTCACCGCAACAAAGAGTAGCCCCCGCTCGCTGCAACTAGACAAACCCACACCCAGCAATGAAGACCCAATGCAGCCAAAAATAAAAATAAAATAAACATTACAACACACACACACACACACACACACAAATTAATAAAAATAAATAAATAAAAGAGAGAATAAAGAAGTGGAGGAGGAGAAGGAGGAGGAAAGAAAACCCAATAGGAGAAATCCAAAAATAAGATGGCAAAATATGACCAAATATGTTCATTAAGTCTATAAATGCAACTGGAAGAATCTCCTTCATTAAAAAAGTATATCTTCAGATTGTATAATAAGAGAAGAGCAATTCCTCTATGTGACATTTTCTAAAGACCCACCTTCAGATACAAAATTATTCAATAAAAAATATATTAAATGATTATAAAGTAGGCAAATATATCAGACAAATACATTTTAAAAAAGGAATCACAATACAACTAACAAATATAATAGAAACTAAAGCAGAAATATTGAATGGGATAAAGAAAGATGTCCTGTCAGAAAGTATATTTCACAATGAATATAAAACTGGCATGAAATTTTATGCATCAAATAATATTATATCACAATCCAAAAAGTGAAATCTGCTATAAATTAAGAGAAATGGACTGAAGTACAATACTGAAGGGAAGCTTTAGTAACTTTCTCTTTTTGACAGCTAATAAATGTAAATCAAACTTTATACCACACAAGCATAGAATATACCTTTATTTCCAATACTAATAACACATCTACCAAAAAATAAATAAATAAAAAGATCATGCATCAATAAAATTACAAAAAGCCAAAAGTATACAGTTTACACTCTGATTAGAAAGTAAGGAGTCATTGGGCTTCCCTGGTGGCGCAGTGGTTGAGAGTCCGCCTGCCGATGCAGGGGACGTGGGTTCATGCCCGGGTCCGGGAAGATCCCACATGCCGCGGAGCAGCGAGGCCCATGAGCCATGGCCGCTGAGCATGCGCGTCCGGAGCCTGTGTTCCGCAGCGGGAGAGGCCACAGCAGTGAGAGGCCTGCGTAGAGCAAAAAAAAAAAAAAGAAAGTAAGGGGTCATTATTGAGTCAAGGAGAAAATTAACACTGCAAGTAATAAGAAGTTAGAAAAAATTTAGAATTAACAATAATTTAGACATTAACAACAATAAGAATAGTAAATAGCAAAATTTATGGGATGTACCAAAACAGTATTCAGAAAAAATTATACATTTAAATATTTTTTTACAATGGAGAAAAAAGGGAAATAAATGCCCTATAACTGACATGGTTATGAGAAAAATGGTTATGAGAAAAATGTCCCCACCAGAGAGAAATTTAGGTTGATTTTGAGAGCCATGATGATTTCATCATATGAGGTCTGCCCCTGCTTCTGATGTTCCTTCTTCCAAAGAAAAGTTCTTTGGTTCATATTCCAACCCTAGAGCTGGAGTGAAAATTTCTCTGCATTTTTTCTGACAATCCTAGCATAGGTGAAAAGTTTAGCATTTGTACCTGGGTTTTTATTTTATGTAAGTCAAGCTTAATTAGTACATGAGAATTGTAAGAATTAACAAGTTATTGTAGAGCCATTTCTAAATCCGTTATAGAAACAACTTCTTTCTGAACTCATCAAACTTCATATTGGGCTAATCATTTCTTTTGTGCTTTACTTCATTTTAGGGAAGAAACACAGACATAGAAAGAAAAATAGGCTTTGCCAAATAAATTACAATTTCTCACAAGCCCAGGCACCTAAAAAAAATCATATCATGGGCAAGTTAAAACTTTAATAAGTGTAAAATACAAAACTATACAACTTCTGGAAGAAAACATAGGAGAAAATGTACATGGCCTTGGGTTTCTTGATGTTTTAAAATATAATACCAAAAGCATAATTCATGCTTATAAAGAAAATATCTTTACTTTTTACTTTTTTAATACCTTGTATTAAAATTGGACTTCTAAAATTTGGGGATATTATTAAAATTCAAAAATTCTGCTCTGTGAAAGACACTGTTAACCAGATGGGGAAAAAAAGCCCATCTCTAAGCCAGACTTAGAGAAAAATATTTGCAAAACACATGTCAATAAAGGACATATATCCACAATATACAAAAAAAAAAAATTTTTTTTAACTGAATAAGAAAACAACCCAATTAAAAAAATGAGCAAAAGATCTGGACAGACTCCTCACCAGAGAAGACACACAGAAGGCCAACAAGCATATAAAAAGATGCCCAACATCACTGTCATTAGGGAAATTTAAATTAAAACAACAAAGTAATACTAGAACATTCCTAAGACTGAATGGCAAAAATCCAAAAAACTAATAATCCTAATTGCATAGCAATAAGAACTCTCATCCATTGCTGGTGGGAATGAAAAATGTACAGTCACTTCGGAAGACACTTTGGCTGCTTCTTCCAAAGCTAAACACAGTATTACTATACGATACAGTAATCACGTTCTTAGATATTTACCCAACTGATCTGAAAACATAGATCCACACAAAAATCTGCATAAAACATTCATAGCAGCTTTATTCATAATCACCAAAACTAGAAGCAACCAAGATGTCCTTCAATAGGTCAATTGATAAACAAACTGTGGTACATCCATGTAATGGAATATTATTCAGTGATAAAAAGGAATGCGCTATCAAAGGCAAAGAAATGAATAAACCTTAAACCCATGTTCTAAATGAAAGAAGCCTGTCTGCAAGGGTTATATACTGTTTGATTCCATTTATATGACTTTCTGGAAAAGCCAAAACTCTACAGAAGATAAACAGATCAGTGGTTGCCAAGACTGGGGGGCAGAGTGATGGAGGAAGGTTGAATAGGTAAGGCAGAGGGGATTGTTTAGCTTGGTGAAAATATGCAGTATGATACTGTATTGGTAGTTACATGACACCATGCATTTATCAAAACCAATAGAACTTTACAGCAGAAAGAGTGAACCTTAATGTATGAGAAATTTTTTAATAAAAACATCACTTAGGTAGTTGGAGCATCCCAGGATGTAATGACAAATAAATCTAACTATATGACAAAGGAATCTAACTGTATTACAAATGTATGAAACAATCTCACTGAGGTGGATAAGGGGAAAAGATGCTGACCTAAGTAACTCTGGAAATTAGTGGAGTCTGTAAGGCAAATGCACAAAAGCAGTGTATTTCAGTTGATAAAGTTGTTTCCATGGAAGCATGCAACATAATACATGTGTACTGGAATTGAAGAATTAAGTAAATGGATGGCAGATGGTGGGAGCCGGTTTCCCACTGTTGGAGTTGGAGGTTACAGATGAGCAAGAGAAGTCTAGAATAATACGTGTGGAAATGGACTAAAGTTGAAGACATCACTATGAACTTACACTGAGCTTAGGAGAGAGAGAAATATTTATAGATATGTGTATATACATGAGGTAGTAAAGACATATATATTTCCTTACTCTGTCTGCTGAGAAACAATGACATCCCAGTAACAGGATGCATACCTAGCACGCAGATTTGGTTTCTAACACCATTTTCCAATAAAAAGAACCAGGATTCCTTGGAGAAATGGCTTATTCTAGGCTGAAGAAGGAAATATACAAGATGGGCCTTGAGCATCTTTTAATGCCAGAAGGTAAAGAAGTACTCAAAAAGCACAGTGATGGTGCAAAGTCCAAGTGCCAATTAAAAGAGTTCTCAATGGCCAAAGCTGTAAGAAATTTACAGCCACAAAATAAATAAAGTAGTAATGGATTATAACCAGTAGGAGAAGAGACAATGCTCCCCAGGGAATTCCAAATAGTTTACACACATATCTGCTCCCAAGGAGGTGAAACACAAGTCCCATTTTTTAAGTGTGGGCTGTGCATAGCGACTTCCCTACAAAGAGTAGTACGTATGGAAAGGAGGTGGAGGGAAAGTAGCTTTACAGGGGAGAAACCTGACAAATACTTTCTCAGCCAGGTCCTCAGGGTTAAAATCAACAGTGATGAGTCATGTTGATAGAATGTACCCTTGCTGTGATGTGATGAGAAAGGCATTTTACCTCCATGGATTACCTCCCCCAACCTATCACCCCAGTGTTATCAGGAGAAAAACATCAGACAGTCCCACCTGAGGGACATTCTATGAAATACCTGACCACTCATTCCTCGAAACTGTCAAGGTATCAAAAACAAAGACATTCTGGGAATTCCCTGGCGGTCCAGTGGTTAGGACTCCGTGCTCTCACTGTCAGGGGCCCGGGTTCAATCCCTGGTTGGGGAACTAAGATCCTGCAGGCTGCACGGTGAGGCCAAAAAAAAAAAATTCTGAAAGTCTGTCACAACCAAGAGGAGCCTAAGGAGACATAATGAGTAACTGTAATGGGACATCCTGGATCCTGGAACATTAGCTAAAAGCTAAGAAAATCTGAATAAAATGTGGGCCTTATTTAATAACATTGTATCAGTACTGGTTTGTTAATCATGACAAATACACCACACTGATAAGATGTCAATAATAAGGGAAGCTAGGTATTAGGGAATATGGGGACTCTGTATTATCTTCAAAACTTTTCTGAAAATCTAAATCTATTTAGAAATGTATCCTAAAGTAACAAGCTTATTTTAAAAATCTTTAATAAGAAGTGAAGTCTAAACTTCCATAGTGCAAAATTCTCTAGACTCCATTATACCAATACTGCTTTGCTAATACCAGCCTTCTCTGGTGTCACCCAGCCACTGGCCAGAAAGAACCCACCCAGAGCACAGGCCCCAAAGTGCCAGGCTCTGAACCTGAGTCAAAGGAACTAAAAAGCCTTACTCAGCATCTGTATAATGTTTTCAATGTCCCTTGACTCATGCTTGCTGAATCTCTATAAACTAAAACTAAAACGGAGAATGGCTGCTGTCCTGAAATGCCGACAACTCCTTTCACCTCACTCGCTCCAGTCAGACCCTTCAGAAGTAGACAACAGCATGAATCAGACTCAGTAGGTCATGATGATCAGTTAATTTCCCCCATCGCTAGCTCCCTCCTCCTTCCCTGCTGGGAGCTTCCAGCATGCTGTGTAGACAGGGTCAGGCTTTTTGCTGTTTTTCTTGTGCAAATTTACCTCCCACTGTTCACTCGTTGGCCATTTTAGTGCTTGTAAACACACATATATCAAAGGCAGCAACAGCAAGCAGGCCTGAGCCTTTGATATGGTACCAGACATTAAGGAACAAAAATATATATACTTGTATATGCATCAAAAAAGTCCCGCATGAACTCACACGACATTGTTGATAGTGGCTACCATCTACTTCTAGGAGGCAAATGGGGGAGGGGATTGGGGAGAGAAGTTTTGGTGTGTTCTTAATATTTGATTTGTATTTCTATCCGTGAGGATTGTTTTGACACAATTCTACACTGTCTGAATATTTTTTACAATGAACATATAGTACTTTTGTAATTTAAAATACTTTTAATGGGGGGTACATACTGTAGCTGAAATTATGGATGCTGGCTCTTAAAAAAAGTTTCTACTATACCATGTAGATGGAATTTGAGGACTTTATTGGGGTATCTTGTATCATCATGCCCAGGGACAAAGATCAGTGGAAAACTACAGATAATGTCTCTCAGGGCTCAGAACCATACCGAAAGAAACTAGGCAAGATAAAGTTTTGACTAAAGGTAAAATGATGATGGAGTGGGTAAGAGAGAAGGGGGCAGGGAGAGGGTCATTAATTGCACCAGTAGCATCAAGAACTATAGTCCCCCTTCTATGTCCTTGTTGCTAGTGTCCAATGACTTAATTATTCCACTCACTTTTCCCTTTGTTCTTTCCTCTTTTGAATAGGAGACTTCATTGTTCTTTTTGTGTTTATTCTTCCTTTCCTCCATACTATTGTGTATCCATTGTGTTGGTATAATTATTTGATTCACTCACCGGTTGAAGAAAAAAGTGCGAAGGAATGACAGCAAATGTACAGGAGATGTGCACATCTCAGGGAGATCATGGCTTTTGAAAGCAGTGGCAGGTTGGTATATTCTGTATGTATGATACTCCTGGTATGAACTTGGGTTACTTCTTTTTGGAAAGAGTTTATGACCATCTGGAAAGGCATCTTAGAACTGTGTGTGGCAACAAAACTGTATGTGCTCTAGGCAATCAAGGGGTGAAATAGTGGAAAATTTGAATGTTTCTTTAAAAATATGTATGAAATTCTAGAAAAGTCATGTATCGAAAGTCAAAAGGATGTATATCTCCTTTAAGGGAACTCCAATTTATAGGGGTGGGACTCCTCAGCTGTCATGGTTCCACTCATTCTTATTGTCCTACTACATTGGGTAGGCCTTCCAGTGCAGTCTTAAATAGAAGTGATGGTAGCAGACAAGCTTTCCTTATTACCAATAAAAGGGACATTTTGTTTTTCGTCACTAAGAACGATATTTGCTCCTTTTTTTGGTAGATGCACTTTGTCAGCTTGAGCAAGTTCTACTCATTTCCAATTTGCTGAGAGATTTTATCATGAAGTGGTATTGAATTTTGTCAAAATATTTTTTTCTGCTCCTATTGAGAAGTTCATATGAGTTTACCCTCCCTCTCTTTTATTCTGTTAATGGTGAATTGCATTAATAGACTTTCAAATGTTAAACCAAACTTGCATCCCGAGATAATCCCGATTTGGTCATGATATATTATACTTTGTATGTATTACTTTTGCCCTATATCAAGAATAAGTCAAGCATGCATATCGTAACCCTTAGAGAAACAACAAAAAAAAAAGCAATAGAACAAAGGCTTAGAGAACAAGACAATAGAGGACATGCAATTGATTTTTGGAGAGATTTCTCTCCATATCTTTCTCTTCTCTAGTACTGTGTTGTAAATCCCAGCTGCCTTAGCCTGTTCAAACTCCAAGCTCTGTCTTTTTAATGTTGCACGACCACCGCACTCTGCTTGGATTTCCCTTTTGCGGGCCATGGTCCAGAAAGTGCCTTCAAAGAAGGCTAATGTGATTCTCAGCCTTCTATCGCCTTGTACATTCGCCTTCTATCATGGATAACAGTCTTGTGCTATTTTGCAATGTCTGAAGAGAGTTGTTTACGGTGGGAGGGCAAGTCTGATACTAGTAACTACAATATTGCCAAAAATGAAAATCACAAGATAGTTATTCTTAAAGACATAGCCATTCTACAAGTGTTATTACACAAAAAGGTATTCTTAACACATAACAGGTAATGTTACTATTTCAGGAAGAACTATATAACATCAATAATTCAGACTCTTTAGTTACAAAGGTAATAAAAAAAGCATAAAAATTAACTACCTTTGCCCAGATATTTGAGGCTTAGCTATAAAAGTAGTGTAGGTGAAATGATGGCTTGATAAGAAAAATTCAACTCAAAATGGGGTAGATATCCTTTAAAATCAGTGAAAAGAAAAATCCAATTGAGAGAGGGACGATGAGTAAGCCAATTATAAACATATGCTGGGCTTCCCTGGTGGCGCAGTGGTTGAGAGTCCGCCTGCCGATGCAGGGGACACGGGTTCGTGCCCTGGTCTGGGAAGATCCCACATGCTGTGGAGTGGCTGGGCCCGTGAGCCATGGCCGCTGAGCCTGTACATCCCGAGCCTGTGCTCCGCAACGGGAGAGGCCACAACAGTGAGAGGCCCACATACCGCAAAAAAAAAAAAAAAAAAGCACAGAGTTTAACTCAAGGTTGTTTTACTTTTGTGCATTAATTTATTCTTGCAACTTTTTTTTTTTCAGCTAGGTCAGAAATGACAAATAGATTTTGTATTTAATGCCATCTTCTATGAACTGTTAGTAGCTGTTTGGAGCTCTGTATTGAGAAGGAAGATGCTTTTCTGGCTCAGCCAGATTGATTTTCAATTGAATCCAGGCCCTGGGCAAAGAAGGAGGAAGCAGCACAAAGGTGCATTGCCATCTCTACAAGTCCCCATACTTGGCTCCAGGGATATTGTGGTGTGTAAGACAAGCTCCTATTTCTAGGACTAGTAGGGAGTCATTCCAGCAATAATGATAACTGTAATAATAATGGTGGATCAATCAGGGTTCCTGGAGATTTCATGCAGGAGATTGGGTAATTATAAAGCTGTTGCAAAGGCTGGAAGAAAGGCCGGGAAAAGCCATCACTGATCTCAACTCTGCAAGCAGCTTTCAGAGAGTGAGGGAATTGCAGGAACTTCTGAAAAATGTTGGTGCTGGTCATAGCTGCCTACAGCACTGAAGCATGTGAAACTGAGCACCAGGGAATGGAGCCAGGACTTGAACTCAGGTCTGACTCTCCCTTCCTAATCTTTCTGTGACACAGCCTTGTTCGTCATTAAACTTTTGCTGTCATTGTTCTGACATACCTATGCCTTTACCGATTTTTTGCTAGTTGTTTCCTCTTATTTTTAAGTCCTAAGCATGCTTTTTGCAAAAGGAAGAAGGCCGTCAGTACTATTAAACACATTATAGGCCCTTGAAACTCTTACCTCTGGGGCTTCCACTCTACACCATTGCAGGGGTTCAGAACAAGCCTCCCCAAAGTGTCACTTTGGCATGAGGATTATTTTGAGCTAAAGGCAATCAAGAACCTGCAGTTTCAAGAGAAACTACAGCCCCTCCCTTAACTACCTAGAAGAATTTAAATTGGGGATTGCTCCCAAAAAAGATTTATTACCAGAGATAAATTTTATCTAAGTGGCTCCATCTATATGGTCAGCAAACATCTAATTACCAAACATCTGCTCTTCTCCTTATTGTCCTGTGAAGGACCCTTCTGTCCTTGGAAGCTCCAGGCCCCTATCTCGTTCCTTAGCTCAAGATGGCATATATACCTCATTTTACCTGTCTCTGAACCTCTCATGTATGCGGGGCTCCCATACATACAAAATTAAATGTGATTTTTCTCCTGTTAATCTGTCTGTCAGTTTAATTCTTAGACCAGCCAGAAGAACCAAGAAGGGTAGAGGGAAGTTCTCTTCCTCCCCAACACCATCTCTAAGATATTAACATGCACCTACTTTGGGGGTAAAAAATGTAATTTTGCTTATGAAATAATTTGGCTACAGATAACTAATTTAATTTGAGATTGGCTAGGATTTCTTGGCAATCACTTTGCAAGAATCTTGCAAAGTGTGAAAAATTAAACTTTCAAATTGTTTTAGCTGTAATGAAATATTTAGGAGTTGTAAACATGACAATTAGTAAAGTTGGCCCAATGTCACAGTTTGTAGATGTTTATTACAACATTTATTAAATTCAATTTTGCAGTTTTCTTTTTGGAACTAATACATGTTTTTTTCAGCTCTCAAATGCTATCTCTCTAGTGCTGAATGGCCAATGGCCCAGTGTCCTGTATATTCTGATCTGATCACCTGCTGCCTCTCTCTTGATACCACCAACCTCTTGGAACAAGTGTGCGCCTTCATACTCACTGAGCACAATGAATAGAATGGGATTATCCCCAAACTCTCCCAGCCTGGTGCACACTCTCCAAGGTGAACCTTCTCATCAGGTCTTTCTTAAATCTTCTCACACCATCCACCTATCTGTAAAGTTGACCTGTCCCTCTGCTCTCATGGAAACTAATGTTTGAATGAGAACACTTGTTTCTATGTCAGCTTTGCTTCTCAAGACAGGGATAATTTGAATTTTGTAAGAGTTTATTTCAGCACAGGGGCTCATGCCTGTGGAATCCACTATTAATTTAGTCACTAGACTCAAAATTATGTATTCAATGTTGTCAATGTAAACATTTCTAGTTTATTTTCATGTGGTTTCTTTTTTTAATTCAATATCCAGAAAATTAGTGGACAAAAGAATATGGCATACCAATAACATGTGTAATAGGTCCTTGAATATTAAAACATGGTCATAGCTTTATTTGATCCATACAAATAATGTGACAGAAGCAGAGCTAGTAATATCATCCTCACTTTACAGATAAAGAAACAGAGGCTTCAGGAGGCTAATAAGATGTAGGGTCAGATCTTAGGTCAATATCCAATCCTAGTTTCACCCCCTTACCCTCACACTAAACACTTTGCCCTGGGTTCCAGAATGTTAAAATGAAGGCAGAATGGTTATAAATTAGCAAGCTGGATAATTCAGCAGTGAATGTAAATGAGAGTTATAAGATAAATGACATTTAGTGACATTAATTAACTGATTAAATTAAACCTGATATTTCAATCAGAATTTGTTTGTGTAAAATGCTAGATAAAATGAAATGTATTTTAACCTAGTTACTTTTAAAATTCCAGTTACCATAACAACTTCTTGTGATTTCAAATAAAGGTGGTCTTTTCTTTATATTATTTTTAGAACTTTGGTTACCATAACAACCAGATGCTGTGTATTTGATCAGTTAAATTATTCCCAAAGAGTTAAAATACGGTGTGCTCTTGGAAACAATCAAAATATGATAAGTGATGTGTCAGGAATTAATGCCCAAATGGCAACGCAAACTCAATTTTTCAAGGCGCTCACATGTGAAATAGACGACCAATGAATCTTCCTTTGTATGTTGGGCTTATGATGTTTCTCAGTTACAGATATCAGAAAGAGATTATTTATCAATTGGAGGAAAGTGGAGATGTCAGGTTCTGGGGTAATATGAATTGTCAGAGCTACAAAGAGAAATGATGTAAATGATTAATTCATTTTTACTGGGTTTGGGGGTTTTGCAGGAAATAATATTACCAGCGCTTTGGCCAAGCTGGGGGTGGGGAGAGGAGTTTGACTTTCCACAATAGATTGCATCTGAAAAGAGCTCTGTCTTTCTGTGTTCATTTCCTCCCCTTCCCCTCTTCCCGATGTTGCAGAATTTTAAAGGAGTCTGCTCCTATCTCAAGAAACTGGTTTCCTGATATCAATGAGAAGAGCCACCACATACTAATAGGCTTTGCAATTAGAAATTGGGAGGGAGAGAGTTCAGAAACAGGAGGATGACAGACCCAGGAGTCAAGAGACAGCCGGGGAAGGGTTACGGTACAGGAAGAGGCCGACCTGAAGGAGCGCAGAAGAGAATGAGGGGCAGGGAAGGAAAAACAGCCTCCTCTGTAGCCAGATGCCCCTGGTAAGACATAACAGGCGTAAGTTAAAAATGCCGATGGCTCTCCACCTCCAATCATGTGGAAATATTCCTGACATCATGGGCCCAAATGAGGGCAATGGAACGTCTGGAAAATTCCCTTGCTCTGGGAATCAAAGTCCTCACCTGCTTGAGGCAAACCGGCCCTTCTCGGCAGATGTCTTGCAATATTTGATGGGCACCCATCCGCAGTGGAGGTGGTTAAGGACAAAAGGCACATCTGGTTGCTCCGGAGGAAGAGCCAAGTTGCCCATTAAGTGACAGGTAAAGAGGGTCTCGCCCTGGCACTCGCGCTCTGCTCATAAAATGCGGAGGAGCGAGCTGCCTTTGTGCCCCCGCGGGTGCAGGAGCCACAGACTGATGTGGGAGTGTCAACCGTGGATGCCAGGTTTAATTATAGTCCTCTTGCTTAATGAGGTTTAGGAGGAGGAAGAGATGGGGGTTGGTGTGTGCTCATGTGGACGGGGGGTTCTTTAATTAAAAAACAATAAAACTACCAGCTGTCGCTGGTTAACAGTCTGGAACCCTCCTGTCCTCCACCCAGATGAAAGCTCCACGCAGAGACCTGCCGTGTGCTGAGGCTCTGTCAGCACCCCGCCTCAAATCGCCCGCACTTCCTTCTCCAGCTCTTTTTCCTCTCCAAAAACATGGCTATCAGGGAGACTCACAAAGCCAAGCTACAGAAAAACAAACACAACCTAACCACAGTTCTTCCTAAGTGTACTTGCTGGGAAACAGAAAACATGCCTTTGGAAATGGACTTGGGAGAACTCAGCAGAAACGAGTACTCTCCACTTTCTACCCCCTCTGTGCATGCTGACTATGGAGATCGCTGGTGGGGGAAGGCAGCAGCAGGGGGGAGGGGGAGGGATCTTCTACTAGTTTCTTCTGAGAGGAGCATGGGTACTTGGTCTCCTACTGGTGTGACTCCCAGTTCTAATGGCCCAAGGCTTGCCTGCTTTTAACCACCACCTGGGGAACTTGTTTAAAACCTCTCTAGCCATTTATCCACCTATCTATCTATACATCTAATACGTACATGTAGATATAGATGTAGCTTCAAGCTCCTGCCTGGAGATTCTAAATAAATTTGTCTCAATCTGTACTTTTAATAAGTGCCTTAGTTGATTTTTGTGGCCTGGAAAATTTGAGAAATCCTCTCGCTCATTGCCTGTTCACATGAGGGACCAGAGCAGGGACAAGGGAGGAGGGGATGAAATAGAAGAGTCCCCCAATGGGGCAGGTGTAGCCTTTGTTGTATTTCACAGTTACCAACAAAGGACCAATGCCCGTGTATGATTTTCACTTTCAGTGAATCTCCCATCGCCTGACGCCTCTAACTCAGCTAGCAAGAAAGCAATAGAACGTAACTGCACTGTGTGTTTCTAGGGGGTA
Source organism: Monodon monoceros (assembly GCF_005190385.1). NCBI lineage: Eukaryota > Metazoa > Chordata > Mammalia > Artiodactyla > Monodontidae > Monodon > Monodon monoceros. The sequence continues at coordinate 31,528,098 of NW_021703772.1, read as the reverse complement.
ACAGCTATGTACTGATTAGGTGTGGTATCTGACAACGTTCTTATATCCACCAGAAACTAAGGATTCCTGTGGCAAAATATTGACTCACTAGCGTGGCACTTAAACCAGGAGGCCCCTCTTGTTAAGGAATCCGGCTCACGGCAGACATCTGGGTTTCACTCCTTAGTAGGGGATAACCATCCCTATCTGCCTGAGATTGCCTGGAATTTAGTGCTGCAAATCCCATTCTGGGCAACCCCTTAATCTCAGACAGCCCAGGGCGTTGGTCACTCTGCCTCTAGTAAACTAGGAACTGGCTCATATTATTGGTGCCTGTCTTGGAATTATTTAGCCTTGCTTTTTGGCCAGCCCAGGTGCACCATGAACCTCACAGGCGCGTCATCCGTCTTGGGATCCTCAGCCTCCCGTGTGCACTCTCTGGACCCCACTTAACATCCTGTTCTCAATGCTCTCTTCTTTAGCACCTATCATTTGGCCAAAAAAATGCCAGTTCATTCTCTTCCCAGCTTCCAAGCAACTCGTCTCCGGCCTAGTAGTCTCGCATGTCTGAAAGTCCTATATTCTCTAAATCAAGATTCTCCTGTGATTTTTGCATTATCTTTTAAGTCCACCAAGTAGGTTGGCCTGGGATTAAATCATCTTTGTAATTACATTTTATTTGCATTTCTAATGTATAATTTGCATGACAATTGCTTATGCCTCTGTCAGGTTGGCTCTGATCTAATCCATATTTATTTGGGAGTAGGGAAAATCCTGTAGGTTCCTGGTCAGAAAAGCTGACTCCAAATGTTGACCTTGATATTTACATGCTCAGCAACCTTAGACCAACCAGTACTGCTATGTGAAAAATGGAGATGGTCTTATGGGTTGAATTGCATTCCCCCAAATTCATATGTTGAAGATCTAACCCCCAATACCTCAGAATATGACCTTCTATGAAAATAGGGTCATTGCAGATGTAATTAAGATGAGTTCATACTGAAGTAGGGTAGGCCCCTAATCCGATGTGACTGGTGTCATTATAAAAGGGAAATTCAGAGACAGAACACACAAGGAGAATGCCACGTGAAGACTGGGGTTTATGCAATCACAAGCTAAAATATTACCGGAAGATAGTACCAGAGGATAATAAGTGAGAGGCCTGGAACAGATTCTTCCCTAGAACCTTCAGAGGGAGCACGGCCCCGCCAACACCTTGATCTTGGACTTCTAGCCTCCAGAACTATGAGACAACAAACTTCTGTTGTTTAAGCTGCTCGGTGTGTGGTCCTTTGTTACAGCAGCCCTAGCAAACTAATATAGACAGTAACATCTACTTCAGAGGATTTTTCCGAGGATTAAATACATTTGATTATTTGTGTGAAAGTACTTGGTACATAGAAGCCATTAATGAATAATAGGAAAAAGAATACAAAGTGGTGGGTTACCAGAAAATTACACACTTTTCAGTGTCAAGGTTCAAACTCCATTTCCTACTCTAACTTAGATGACAACTGCAAATCAGTTCAACCTCTAATTCCCTTGATCCTTATTTCTTCATCTGTAAAATGGATATAATGGCACAAATTTCATAGGGTAGTTTTGATGTTTAAATAAGAGAACATATGAAAGTTCATTAACCAGCTTTATAACCAAGGGCCACATGGCTTTTGCCCTTGTGACGCAGAAGGCACAAAGGTTTAGGCCTCTTCTCTCGGCAACTGTCACCACCTGTGCTCCCTTAGCACTTAGTCTGAGACCAAGAGCTGTGGCAGCCGACAGATAAATGAGGCTGAGATCCTGCCAACCCTTTGTGTGTTTCAGGAAGATGGAACCGTAAGGAGTACCCTTTCCTTTCTCCCTCCCTGCCACCCTCCCATTTGAGGACAAGTTACTTGTTTCTTTTCCTGAGGATCAGAAAAGCTATGACTCTGATAGTTAATGGTTTAAACCCCCCTTCTTTTCTTTTTTGGAGGAAACAATTTGATAGCTATAATTATTCTTGCAGACCCAATTATTCTCACAGAAATTAAATATGTCTGTGATAGTACTTCAGTAGATAAATGTGTTTGTTACACTATCAAAAACCACTTTTTTTTTCCTGCTATGTTGAAGAAATGAACAATTGAGTGCCAGATTGCAGAACTGAGGTTTTGTTTAATATTTACTGTTAGCAGGCACATTTGCTCTTGGGAAAAAAAAAAAAAGCACAGAGCGGAGCCATTTGTATCCAGTAGAACCCATGATTGCAATTCATGTACAACCCCTCCCCCAGGATTAATCATATAATATTGCTAATGAAATATTAGCTCCAAAATGAATATCTAAGGCCTTAAAATATGAATGCCCTTTGACCCAGTAAGTCTACTTATAGAAATTTTTCCTAAGGAAAGAAATATTCAGGTGTTCAACTTTGCAAAGACTTGTATATCAAGGGTATGGGCATACCTCAGAGATACTGAGGGCTCTGATCTAGACCCTTGCAATAAAGTGAGTCACACAAACTTTTTGGTTTCCCAATGCATATAAAATTTATGTTTACACTGTACTGTAGTCTATTAAGTACACAGTGGTATTATGTCTTTAAAAACATCGTTTTTTAATACACCTTATTTGTTATACCTTAACTAGTAACTTAAGGTATATACTTTAAGTGATAAGTACTTTATTGCTAACACATGCTAACCATCATCTGAGCCTTCAGAGGGTTGTAAGCTTTTTGCAATAGTAACATCAAAGATCACTGATCACAGATCATCATAACAAATATAATGAAAAAGTTTGAAATCTTGCACGAATTATCAAAATATGGCACAGAGACAGGAAGTAAGCAAATGCTGTTGGAAAAATGGCGCCAATAGACTAGCTCGACATGGCTGCCACAAACCTTCAATTTATAAAAAACACAATATCTACAAAGCGCAATAAAACAAGGTATGCCTGTGTTCAGCAGAGATTATTTGTAATATATTTTTAGAGAAATCCTAAATTTCAATAATTGGGAATTGGTCCAATAAAGTATGGTTTATTTTATTAACTACATATTATCTAACCATTAATAATGGAAAAATAGATTGCTATCTATTGACACGGGAAAACTCTTATATGAGCAAGTTACAAAACAGTATGTAAAATATTATTCAAGTTTTGGGCTAAATGTTTAAATGTATAGGGAGAGAGCATATATATGAGAAAAGAGAATAGAAGAAAAAGGACATTCACTAAAATATTGATAGCTACTTCAGGGTAGAAATACTATTACCGATTTTAATATTGCTCTTTATGGCTTTCTCTTTTTATTTTTTTAGTAAGTATGCTTTATCTTTATAATCAGAAAGGATTATTAAAGCTTTATTAGCCTTAAGGGGAAACCTTAAGGGGAATTACTTTAAATCAAAGGAAGCAATAGGGTGTAGCATTTCCCAAACAATGTTTTGAAATATGTGGTAGGAATTCTTCAAAGCAAGGGTTCCCTTGTGAAATGAGTTTAGAAAACACCTTTCTTGTTCCCTCTCTTTCTCTCTCTCAGATTCACAATGAAAATTAGTAGCAGCAGCAAATAATTACCTAAACTCGATTTGATCATAAAACATCATTTTTTCCGGTTTCACCTTTTAATAATATACAGTATAGTACCTTGGGAAACACAGCTTGGGTGGGAAATACTATTCAAAACAGGAATCTTTCCTGCCTTGGTCTGCCAATTTGGAGGGATAGAGGAGATGTTTGCTATTTCCATATCCAGCATACATTCTTCATATTCCCAATTCCCAACAACAACCAGACTTACCTTTGTAAAACCAATCTTCCCCGCTCTCTAAGGGCTGTGTGAATGGGGGTCGGAGGGCATAAATCAGTCAACATGACATCATGCCTCTAACCACAGTGGATGAGGGATGAGTAGTAACCCCAGCCTAATCCATCCAGAGCATGGCATTTCTCCAACCACAGTAAGTGATACAGGTGAGTGCTATTAGATCAGAAATTAGGGCATTTGTTGAATAACAGTGCTAGTATTGTGCTCACAGCCCCTGGACATGAAAAAGAAAACATAAAGCACCAGTTGCTAAGAGCAGCCATCTTGTGACCATGAGGAGGGAAGCCAGCCTTAGGAAAAAATGACCAAGAAGTAGAGCTGCAGTCTTGTTAAAATTGTATCTGATGTCTGGTGTACCCATGGCCAATAAAGCTACTTTCAGTTTGGATTTGTTTTTCTGTTACTTCCAAGTGAATGTCTTCTGATTCAGGAGACTCAAGAAGAACTTCAAAGAGATAACTAAGGAGGCTAATCCAATGCCTTAAAAATACAGTTCATATAGACCCAGTTAATCAATGCCTCACTCACCTGTCCAATTCCACAAGCATCCTTTATATTATGCATGTGTTATATTTTATATTAAGTATATATTTTCACATTTCCTTAGCTTTAAATTGTTCTGGAATAGATATTCATATCTCATCTGGAGATTAGGAAGGCAGGGGATATCAAAGTTTCCTCACTGGTTCTCTTCCTCACATTCTCTATGGCTGGACAAACCCCATATCCCTAAGATGAAACCAGCCACAGTGGCAGTCCAGTGAGGACTGGTGACCATCTAGCTAGATATTTTCTAGATATTTTCCTGATACATCAATGAAAGTGCCAGTGAGTTATAGCATCAGATCCATAAGCAACTTGCTATCCATCAGTGTCTCTTCCCATTTTTTCATATTTCCTACTGCTTCCTGGGCTGTTATTGAATCCATACCATGGGATTTCTGGGAAGTGCTAACAATCTAATAGAAAATGGAAGCTTTGAAGGGACACACCACTCTCCTTGACTTAGGTTTCTCTCCAGAACTTCCATCTCATCAGTCAAGTGACATCTGCCACAAACGGTGTCATTAAATCATCAGGAAGAACTTGCCTGAGAATTTAATTGGAAACATCAGTGTTGGCATTCCACCTAAGTCCTCCTAAAAAAGCACCCATGTTGTACCTGTAAACCATGTCCCAAAAGGCCTGACAGCCCATCTACTGATACAGTATAAAATTTCTATCTACAAATGGATTTTGTGTACACATAAATGTGGCTGGATATAAAAGATTGTTGAGCCCCCATATCCTAGTAGAATCAGTCAAGAAACAGATATCAACCTGGATACAAGTCACTATAGGGGTAGGGAGGAGATATACAAAGGATGACTCGTATTCTTTATGGACTTGATATGAAGTTGGGGCTAAATCTTTGTTACCATTTTTTTTAAGATTTTTTTTGATGTGGGCCATTTTTTTAAAAACTCTTTATTGAATTTGTTACAATATTGCTTCTGTTTTATGTTTTGGTTTTCTGGCCATGAGGCATGTGGGATCATAGCTCCCCGACCAGGGATCGAACCCTCACCCCCTTCATTGGAAGGTAAAGTCTTAACCACTGGACCACCAGGGATGTCCCAGTTACCATCTTTTTTAATCAGAGTAAGGGCCTTCTGATAATAGGTGTGTGAGACAGGGGCCGAATGTCCTGGGCAGTTGCTATATTCTCAAATGCAGACGTACGCCACTAGTTCCCACCACCAGTTAAACTTAAGCTGCGGGTCTCCCTGCTCTATGAACTTGAAATGCAGAGTTTGAACATGATTTGTTTACAATCAGTGTTCACCCCAGATCAGGGCTTTTCAACCTGGGCAGTACTGACGTTTCGGACAAGATAATTATCTGTTGTGAAGGAGCTGTCCTGTAGCTTGTAGGATAGTCAGCAGCATCCCAGGCGTCTACCCCCCCCCCCGATGCCAACAGCTTCCCTCCTATCGGGGCAACCAAAAAATGTCTCCAGACATTGCCTAATGTCCCCTGGAGGCAAAATAACCCCAGATTGAGAATCTCTGTACTAGATTATTCTTATTATGGTTGCTTTGTCCACTCTCCATTCAGTTAACTGGGATCTAATTCCCCCCAGAATTCCTTCCCTTGTATGTTTCCAGGTTGGCTAGAGACATTTTGCATGAGATTTGGGAGGTAGTGTGAAGCTTCAGCTGTGTGGTTATGCTCTGAAGTTCAGCACAGAGTGCCAGGCACTGCGGCAGCCCATGCACGTTGTCTCTGATCTGCTGGCTCATCTTGTTGGCACGGATGGCACCTAGATCCTCAGCTCCCCCGGTGCCTGCCAGATATCCTCCTTTAGCTGAGTCCTGAGTTGAAGGGCACCAGCTTCCCTTCCCAACTGCTGGTCTAGCTGAATTACAGTGACTTCAGGCTCAACACTAGACATGGAGGGAGCATCCTGCACAAACCACTTCACCTGCTCCCGCAATTAAATAGGATCAAATCCCCACAGTAAATTGTATTCTGTGCTATTCACACATAGCATCGCTGTTTCTCTGATTGAACCCTGTCAGATACACTCACAAGTGGGGGTTCAGGTTGTAGTGACGTTTTGGAAAATAACTGGGAGACTTCCCAACATTCTTTTCACCCCAGGTAATTAGTCTAAGCCACCCCAGGTGGTCCCATCCCTCTTGCCAGGTATTTGTTCAGAGATGAACAGAATTAAATCAGTTTAAGCCAATGAGATGCAAGGAGAGGCTTGCTTGGGGTTTCTGGAAATAAAAAGTCCATCTATCTCATCCAAGTAGAAACAAACACAAAAGTATGCACGCTATATCATTTGCTGCTGGAAGCTGTCATGTGACCATGCTGCGAACCAGCTTTAGGATAAAGCTGAGACCACTGACAGCAAAGAGAACAACCAAAAAGAACCTAGGTCTGACAAATTCTGAGCTGTGGAATCAATAAACCCTGAAGATTTCCCTACTTCTGCACGTCCCTTTGCACAAGATAATAAATTTCTCTATCGTTTAACCCAGTCTGGTTGGAATGGTCACATTCCGAAAGTAGTTTTGGAGTCTGGTTTAGACCCTGGTTATGAATAAATTCTCACTTCTTAAAGATTTGATCTGGTCCCCCTGGGGTGATGACTCCATTATTTTTTCAATACTCTGCTGTTCCTATTCATCTCAGATCTAGAAGTCTGGACGGCCTTCCTCTGCTGCTTCTACCAATTTCAGCTGAGTCCTCGCTGCCTACTTTTCCCAATCTCAAACTTCACCTGACGCTTGATTTTAAAGAAAAAGATGAGCAGAATTTGGCAAAAACGTTCTCCAGGAGATTTAGGCATGTAAGTCCTTGCTTCCATCAGAACCGGGATTTACCTGAAAGGTTTGGGCTTTCTCCAACTATGATCCACACCTAGCAGTCCTGGGCCACCTACACCCAGCAGGAAACAAGCTAAAGGCAATAAGTTAAAACCCTAACTAGAGTCTCAGTGCATTCTGTTATCCGGGGCTACCCTTGTTCACTGCAAGCTTTTGGATCATTCTTCCCCAGTCTTTTGATGCTCAGTCCCTGGGGACAGTGGGGCTGAAATGAACAGTCCTGAGGGGGCTGCTGCCAGCAAAACGTGCCTCTGTCTCCAGGTGGTTATGGTGGCGAGAAGGGTCCTGGCTGGATTTCCTCTCCACTCACTCCCTCTGCCTGGTACCTCTGCACCAGGACACAACTGGCAGAGCCCTGAGCAAAGCCCTGGACAGAAACATTGGAATTAGACAAACTGAGGTTCAAAGCTTTGCTGCTTTTACTGGAAAATGGGCATGTCAAGCAGCCTCTTAAATTGTCCCATTAGTAAAAGGAGAATAGGAAAATCTGTCATCACGGATTGCGTGGCGCATGGTGGAAGCTCCATAAACACTGCTGTCTTCATCTGAGCCTCTTCCACCTCTTCACTGGTTTAGCTGACCTCTCGCACTCCTGCTTCCTCCACCTGGCTAGCCGTCAGATCCTTCAGCCGAGCTGGATGGCTGGGCCTACCCGCAGCTGTGCACACTCTGGCAGCTGAAGGGACTCATAATAGGAAAAGCCTGCTGTCCAGGTTCAGGGTAAGCCACAAACGCTTTCTGGCTCTGTGACTAGAGGGGGGCACAGAGCCCCCAGGGCCAGAGGGAAGAAATGGAGTTGTCAGGAAAACCAGCCGTGTGCACCAGTGCCGCCTTCACCGTATACTCAGGTCATGCATGCCTCGGGCACCTAAGCCTAAGGTTTCAACCCTGGTCACACCGATGATTGTCAAGTCGGCTTCTAGACTAATGGCTTGAAAGAGGCATAATATGCACATGGCTGTGATCCAGCAACCTTGAGCTTAATCCTGCTCTACTGTTGATTAACTGGGTGACTTCAGAGAATCCATTTCAGCTCAGTTTCCTCCGGAACCTAATTGGTGGATTATCTCACACCATCTCAGATCCTGTATCATCTGGGGGCGAGTGGGGGGGGGATAGGGTGCATTATGAAAAGTGCTCTCCTCTGGCTTATTTTAAATATTCGGTGTCTTTTTGACTGGATAATCCCATGAAAGTCTTGGTTTCCTCAAGCATCAGTGTCTGAGCTCACCCACACCACCGAGGTGTCGCCCATATTTGGTTCAATGAATATCATTAGCGGCTTTGAAACTGGCCCTGCATTTCAAAAAAGGCTGTTTCTTATTAAGAAACATATATATTTATATACACATATAATCATTCAAAAATGTGCTATAAGAAAGTAGCTGCCTTAAGAATATTTCTGTGGAGGAACCAATTGTTTGGGAATGGGAATGCATTCTGCCACTTGTGAAAAGAAGCAAAAAAAAAAAAAAGAGGGAACAAGAGAAAGAGAGAGATGAGAGACACAAATATATTGACAGATGAGAAGAATAAATGTTTTTGTGGCGTGTGTCGTGCGGAGGTGTCACACATACCAAATTATGACCTAACTGTTCGAGTAATGGCTGCAGCTGTTGCCTTTGTAAAATGATCCACAATACCCCACTCTAATAAGTGCAGCGTGTGTCCAAGGCACTTTGCACAATGAGGACAGCTTAATCCCACGCCACATGAGCTCTATGCCAAACGTGGCCACATCACAGCAGCAGGACCAAGCCAGGAATAATCACATCCTTAGGAGAAAATCCCCTGTGTAACACATTGAAATCCCTTTTAAACAAAGCCAGCATGTGAATCCGCTGGTGAACAGGAAACTTCCGTGATGAATTGCCAAGGAAGGGCGCCGGGTAAAAATTCCATATGTTGCCCCCATCTCCATAGGGTAAAAACTACTAGAAAGAAAAAGTTGACTTTGGTGAACGTGGGAGGATGCTGCTGGGTTGTAGTTATTCATTGATTTGTTCATTTGTTCAACACAAATTTCTTGAGTGCATGGACCAGGCATCAAGCTGTGAACTGGAAATACAGAGAGGGAGGTAAACACTGAACAAGTAACAAAACAAATCATTAATTCATGGCAATTGTGATAACTGCCTTCAGGAAAAAGGACTGCATAGCAGAAGAGTGAATTGCAGACTGTATTTTCTCTTTGAGAGCAGGCTGAAAAGTACAAGTTGCAATCACTATAAGCCTACTTTGAATAACAAGAGACATAGCATTGGTATCCAGAGAACTAGAGTTCCACTGAGAATCTTTTAAAATCTTCTTTTAATGTTTTATTTGATAGCATGCTCCTGTCATTGAATATTCAGAATTTGGCAGTGAATGTGCCAAAACCATCCTCTCAGCTCAGCAAGCGAGAAACACTAATGGTGATTGTAGATACGGGGAAAATCCCCTTGGTAAGAATACACTTCTCTATAGCTGAGTTGGTTCATGTCGTGCCCAGGATCATGCATTCTAGAACCAGCCTGCCTGAGTTCAAGTCTATCTCTACTGCTCACTAGCATAGACGTCAACTTATTTAAACTCTCTGGGCCATGGTTGCCTCTTGTGTAAAATGGGAATACTCTTATTACTTCCTTCAAAGGATCATTGTGAGAATTGGGTAAATAAATACACTTAAAGCACTTCAAATAGCACTTGGGTTATACAAAATGCTATGTTAGATTTTCTATTATTACTATTTCTTGAACATAAATCTAGGACCCTACACTGCAGCTAAATTATTATGTCCTCTCTGAATATTTTATTTCTTATTACCTGAGATACTCAGATTTCGGTTGTTTGTTGACCTCAACCCTCAATCTCTGCTTTCTCTAGATGTGAAAATCTCTTGACCCTTATATCACCTTTCATTATTTTCACCCTATCAATCAAAATATGCAGCCAGATAGTCTGTTTCCATCCATGACTAATCATTTTCCCATTTCTCAGGTTTTGCCAGGAATGATTTTGCTAAACATACTGTCTTCTGTATGGACGAGACGTCACACAGCAGAGGTGCCAGGGTACCTCCATAACTGCCATTGAATTGTTTAAGAATTACTGTTAAGTGGAAGACTACAGCACCTAATTCGCTAAACCTCACCCCATACCCTAGCCACATGGCCACCTTCAAGGAATATAAACAACAAGGAGGAGCCATGGAGACGTCGAGCACCAACACACGTGCTCTTCATCCTTGAAGATCACAGCAAGACACATTAAGTCCAAAAATGAAAGAAAAAGTCTTAGTGAGTCAGATAGATAATAACTTATTTGACCTTTGACTTCCATTGTTCATGAAGGGGTAAGGACACCTTTGACATCTTGGAAGCCGACTGGCTTTCTCCGTAGATGACGGAGAAAATTGTGCTGAGTTTTGATCATTTGTGTACTCCCAAGTTACTCCATGAACAAGCAGACTGTGAACAAGAACAACTCTAGGGCTTCCCTGGTGGCGCAGTGGTTGAGAGTCTGCCTGCCGATGCAGGGGACACGGGTTCGTGCTCCGGTCCGGGAAGATCCCACATGCCGCGGAACAGCTGGGCCCGTGAGCCATGGCCGCTGAGCCTGCGCGTCCGGAGCCTGTGCTCTGCAACGGGAGAGGCCACAACAGTGAGAGGCCCGGGTACTGAAAAAAAAAAAAAAAAAAGAACAGCTCTAAAGACATGTAAGCATGTTAATTTGGTATGCAGTAAAAATAATTTACTCCTGAAGAAAGAGTTTGCTCTTTATTCACTGGTGAAAACAAAAACAAAAACAACCCAGCTTGATAACACTGACAGAACTCGAATATTTTGGGACAGGTTGAAGAAAAGTCCTATTTAAAATGCTTCTGAAAGTGTGAATAAAAGCAATCTGACTTTTCTTCCTTTTGTAGGTCTTCACCTCATTTCCTTGTTTGTTTGTTCCTTTCTTTTTTCCTACTTCCTTTTAGCTTATCCTTCTGCAGTGCTGCAGGAGACTTTTCCCAAAGAAAGTTTTCTGAGGCATGTCAGCTAATTAATTATTTTTCAACATGATTTCTATATCTGACCTCTGATCTCCTGTCAGCCCTACAAAATATCTTGTTGCATTCCTTATTCACCCGGAAAGATTCTGGGAAGAGGTGATTAATTGAAAAATGGAGAAAATGACATTGTCTTGAGACACACAGAGCGCATCAAAATGATTCAGAGCCAACTTCTTGAACCCCGTGCTGTTTCTCTCCCATGTACAGAAGCCCCATGGGAACCTGGTACATCTCCTGGTTCAGTAGGAAGCCTCGTTTAGGTAAAGGCAGCAAGCAAAGACTGTTTCACCTCTACGTGCTGCATGTTAAAATCCACCTCTCTCTCATCACTTTTACTCCTGGGTTCCCAAAACAAAGACCTGCTACTGCCTAATGGGCATCACTTATCTCTGACTGAGCGGGCTGGCAATGATTCTTGCCCATCGCCGATGCTATAAATTAGCTACAACTGGTGTTTGAAGGTGAGGTCGTGCACCTGCTGCCCTCATTTGGTGATCAGAGACTCTTCCAAAATACACTGCTTTCCCTCTTGTCCTCCGTCCATCCTAGAAACACACATTCTTTTGATTTCTGAGGGTGTCTCTGATGCAGTGTGTTGTTGGATATTTTGCTATCCTGGTTTTTCCATTTGATAAAATAATTGAAGTGACATAGATGCTATGAGGCATGGGGGAGGGTGGATAATTTCCTTTACAGGGGTGAAAAATACACCCTCCAACTCACTACAAGTCATAGGAAGTGATGTCTTTTTCGGTGAAGTGCAGTTCTGCCCATAGTGGGGAATAAGTGTCAGCAACCACCAGCCATGGCAATATAAGGATGGTAGGGCCAACTTTATGTGTGCCCTTCAAGGCTGCATGCTTTAATAATAACAGTTTCCCTCTCCTTGGTGATGGTCCTGATACCATGACCAAAACTCATCACACAGACAAGAAACTGGGATCTTGCTTGCTACGGGCTGAATTCCATCCTGACTATGTCTCTTGCTCATTCAATGTATATTGACTCTATACACATGCCCATCTAGCCCAGATTCCCTTGTACACACACAACATTCAGTGTTTCAACAAACTGAGCACATCTGTTGAAGCTATAAGGGAGCCACTCTTCCAAATTTTTGCTTTTTGTGTCCACCTGGAGCAAGATGTTTCTCACTATGGAGGTATGAAATGGGAATTTTTTCTTTCTTATGAATAATAAATAGAATCATGAAAGCAAAAAAGAATATAACAGGATCCTGCCATTGGAGCTGACATTTACTTAGCAGAAGTAAGATTATGTTAAAAAAATCAATATGCTTTGTGAAACTTTCCATATTTTTAATTCACTTGCAAAAGATAATTAGCTCATATATTTACATTAGCCTGCTGAATTTTATTTAGCAATTTTTTAAGGCGATCACATGCTATTTTATTCCTATGTCAGTTTAGCCACGAATACAGTACACAGAGACAGCTCCTCTGCCCCCTCCCCGCACCCCCCGCAGAAGGCTGTTTAGGGCTCCGTTTCCAGACAAATGATCTGGATAGTTTTCTCTCAAAGCCATGCATGGCTGTGCCAGTGAATCTGTAACCTCTGTTAGGGAGGGTCAGAAGATGAGAGGAGGAGGGGCCAGAAAGACAAGGGCCTAAGGGAGAGTTTGGAAGCTGGAACTTTCACTTGGCCTTACCCTGATTGTGGGTGACATTGGGTGAGTGTACGTGGCCTTGTTACTTCCTTCTCCAATGGGAACACCACACATGATGGGAAAGCCTCGCCAGGCAGGAATTCTTTCCGGAACAGAAGCATTAGCAGAGAGGGGGCTCGGAGGACATGGCATTTTCCCTTATGAACCAAGTTTAAGCTCAAAGTTTCATATAAGTGAAAATATACCATCTTTTGGAGGGAGGAGGAGGGAGGGGTAAATTTTCTTTATCTTGTTTGATTTGTTTCTCAGAGCATCCCAGGTGGGGAAAGGTCTGGCTCACTGAGGCCTTGGTCTTAGCCTTACATTTGATTGTAAGGTTCAGTTACAAATATCATGCAACATCTTATTCCTATTTAAGGGAATGTTATCTCTTTTTCATTTTTTCCCTTCTTCCTTTATGTCTAGTGAATTGCAGATCCTTCTCTCTTCTCATCACCATTCCTTCCTTCATTTCCAGGGTTTCTCCATTCCCCAGCAGAGAGCTTGCTTTCTTGCCTTTTCTGAGCCAGGTCAGTCCTTCAGGAACCATCCCGCAGCCACAGCCCATCTTGCATGAGAATGTTCTTGCCGGCACATTTTCAGCAGGCAGGGCACACCGTGACCGCGTCTATATTGGGGAAGGTGGGGGGTGGGGGGACAAGATTGTTTACTTTCTCAGAAGGCTAAACATCTTGGCTGGGAGTCCTTGACTGTGTGCTTAAGGACACAGACAGAGAGGACAAAGGCCAGCAGAAAGCGCTTCTGCCAGGGCGATTTGCATCTGAGTTCAATTCAGCTCTGCTCTAAAGAGTCTCATTTGAATACACAGTACATTAGCTCCACTCCTGCTTCGGATCCAATATGGGAAATACATGCATAGCTCAGTAACCTCTCCCCCACCTAAGTCCAGACAGCTGGGGAAGAGGGTGGGCAGAGGCTCCTACAACTGCAGAGAAACCGTATTGCAAATAAATGTCTTTTCGTCAGCTGCCTATGTATCCCTCAGCTGCACTCTGATAGGAGATTTGCATATTTTTTCTTACTAATGGAAATAAATATAGGATGAAGATTTTGTTTTGTCCATTTAAAAACACTGCTTTGCCCCTCGTGCTCCAGAGCTTCTAAATATGCAATGGGAAGAAATGGTTTGTTAGACTAAAAGAAATCAGAAGAGTTTCAGATGACACGTCTACCGTTATCATCTGTGTGAGGGACTGCGGCTAGAAATCACCTCCAGAATGCTTTCTGGCAAAAAATTAATAAGTAGATTTATAATACAAGGCTATGTGAATGTAGTCATGTAAAGGACCACTGATCTAAACTAAATCAGCCTGCAGAGAGCCCTAAATTATGCACAAGTTTGAAATGGCATTAATTGTCTATTCCCTTTCTTTTTAGTTTTCTTTTTAGTTTTCATGGGAATTCAGATATACCCTGCAATCTTTGTTTATGTTTTCTTAACCCCTTGTCTTCTTTTGGCCTGAGAAGCAAAGGGTAACTGAAGGATGAGAAGGTTTAAGTGTGTTAGAAGGGTGGCATTGATGAATGTTTGTACCCTGGGACAGTTCTTTATCTAGCCAATGTCTATAGATGTAAAATGCAATAATAATAAGGTAATGATATTGACATTTTTTAAACAAGTAGGCCAGAACTTGTATACACCCCAGATTTTTATCGATGTCATAAAACCAGTCACCTTAGGAGGCTGAGTTTTTGTCATTTTAGCTTTTAGTTTTTAACAGTGGTTTTCGTTTTGTTTTAACACCACAGTGGGAATTGCTACTAAAGCCCACAGTATTTTTCTATTGAATATTGTCAATGGAGAAAAATTTTTTGTCATTTGAGTGTGGGTTTGATTTTTGCAAACAGTCAAATACTATCTGAAGCCAGGGTAACTAGTGAACAGGCAACTAAGTATTAGTTTAAATATGATCTTCCGTAAGTGTGGCTGTAGCAGCACAAAATGTCTTCTGGGCTTAGTTAAGTGTCTGCTGGAAAATGGAAGACGTGTGGAAATTCACACTCACTGTGCCTGACAGTCCCCTGGGCCTTTAATGAAAGAATTGTAGCATTAGAAGAAATCTTAGAGGTTACAAAATTCAAGTCCTCAGTTGAGAGAAATAAAAAGGCCACAATGGTGAAATTTTATTTAAAACAATGTTTTTTCCTTGTCTGTAGAAGTTTAAGTAATTACAATTTTGTTTAGTTCTTAAATACTGCAAACATTTGGATACTGTGTGTGTGTGTGTGTGTGTGTGTGTGTGTGTGTGTGTGGTCAGTGACTGTGTTTGTATCTGTAGGACATACTTCCAGGGTATCGGTCCCCCTCTCAGCTAATTCCCTTGTTTTGGAACTGTCTTCTTGCTCCACATCTAATTCTTGAAAGCACAGATGTGGGACCCTGCCTTCCGCGTTGGGAGGGTGACACCTGCCCTTGGAGACAGCTGATTGGACCAACAGTAACACCTGACGCAAGGCAGGCCGATGAAATCCTCTCTTTGGGAATCTGGAATTGGCATTTAGGGAGTTGTTCAATACGGCTGGATCTAGAAGTTATAGAGTCGGGAACTAAAGTTTTCCTCATGGACCAGAGAGCCAAGAAAGCTGGTCTAGGGAGAAAGAAAAAGTAATACAGAAGACATGAAGAAAAAGGTAAAAATGGGATTAAGGGAGATAGCACTGCTCATGTACCTTAAGTCTCTCGTTCCCAGTTAGAGACTTCCTGAAGCTTGAAGGCTCAGGGTATCTCTGCTCTTAGCTTCCTTGAGGTAACACTGCATCCTTAGGTGATGTATTTTTATTTTTATTTTTTTTGCTGTACGCGGGCCTCTCACTGTTGTGGCCTCCCCCGTTGCGGAGCACAGGCTCCGGACGCGCAGGCTCAATGGCCATGGCCCACGGGCCCAGCCGCTCCGTGGCATGTGGGATCCTCCCGGACCAGGGCTCGATCCCGTGTCCCCCACATCGGCAGGCTGACTCTCAACCACTGCGCCACCAGGGAAGCCCCAGGTGATGTGTTTTTAATGTTTATTTGGGTTAGACTGAGTAGGCTTGTTACTTGCAACCCACTAGATCATACCCAACAGATTATGCGTATGTATCAATTCCCAAGAGGGAACTGAATCAGCCAGGATTCAGGATTTGGCTCTCAGAAGCCAAAACTCTTTCATGAGGACCTGATGGGTTCTCTGAGAGAAAGGAGAATGGGACAAAGGGTCAGGTCCTGGGCCAGGAGACTTGAGTCATCTGCCAACCGCAGCTTTCCAGAGAACACCACGGGAGAGCAAGAATCCCTGTGAGGTATGAGAGAGTTGAGGCATCTGGACCATGGCACACTGATTGATGATTGTGGGAAAGGGACAATTTTGAGTGTGGCCTGCATGGTCCTGTGAAAAGTCCTTATCTGACACAGCCCTGGGGAACCAGGGAAAAGCAACTACAGCATTGCCATTCTCCGGTACTCAACTCATTCAGGGGCAGCCCCACCTCCAACCCCACTGCCTAGACTAGAAGATAGAATCCAAGCCCTTAAAGCACATCCACATGGAGTAGTACCTGATTTCCATCTTCACTCATCTTCCAGCTCATCCAGCCTTATGCTTTTTGAGGCAGAAACACAAAACCACTAGTTTGCCCCTCCCTCACTGCACACCTCCATGCCTGCACAGGCGTAGTTCCCTCTACTTGGAATGCCCCGCATACTCCACCTCTCCCTCTCCATCCTAGCTCCTCACTCTCTTGGCCTAGAAAATTCCTACTCGATTTTTCAAACTCTGTAATAGTCAACTCTGGGAGGCCTTCTCTGGCCTTTCTCTACCCCAGGATAGAATTAACCCCTTTTCTCTGAACTACTTCAGTACCTTATAAATATTTCCCCTACTCTCCTCTCTTGCACTCTATTTAATGACTTGTTGATGTGTTTTCTTCCCAGCTAAACTGTGAACAATGTGAAGGCAGGAACCACGTCTCATTCACTTTTGAATGTCCAGCAACTAACAATTAGTGGGTCCACAATGACTACCCTGTAGCAGATGCTCTGGTAGCTAACACCTTTTGTGTGTTCAGTACATGTGGAGAGAAATGAACTGAAATTATGTAGAGTCATCTTCTGCGCAGGCTCTAAAATATTTGTTACAGAGACCTCCCTTACCTCAGTGAAAATGACTATTGAAACGTCTTGCATTTTTAATTCTGCTGCCTGCTGCTTCCCCAGGAGGCTAAGTGGATGTTCCGTACATGAGAGCTATTAGGAACTATGTTGCTCAAGAGGTTGATTTGTGTATGAAGGGCTCCTACTAGTCCTGGGGACCATGATAGTGAATGCAAATGTCAATAATTTCCCCCTGGGTCCTATGAAGCCTCCTTAATACAACTGGAAGAGGTCCTGCACTGGCACAAAAGTCCAAAAACTCTAGGAAGCAGGAATGATGTCTGTTTTCTGTTCAACATTTTATGCATAGTGTCTGAATACAAACAAGGCAGCCAATAAATATTCATTAAAAATAAAGGATGGGGGCTTCCCTGGTGGCACAGTGGTTGAGAATCTGCCTGCCAATGCAGGGGACACGGGTTCGAGCCCTGGTCCGGGAAGATCCCACATGCCACGGAGTAACTAGGCCCGTGAACCACAACTACTGAGTCTGCGCGTCTGGAGCCTGTGCTCCGCAACAAGAGAGGCCGCGACAGTGAGGGACCCGTGCACCATGATGAAGAGTGGCCCCCCGCTTGCCGCAACTAGAGAAAGCCCTCTCACAGAAACGAAGACCCAACACAGCAAAAAGAAAGAAAGAAAGAAAGAAAGAAAGAAAGAAGATTTCATTAAAAAAAAATAAAATAAAAAAACAAAGGATGGGAGAAATGGGGGGAGAGGAGGAGGGAGGGAGGAAGGGAGAAAGAGGAGAAGAAACGAGGGACTTTATAAGGAAAGGTTTTAATTACTTGTGAAAAACTAAATTCACCCTGTACAATAAACCATGTAGAGCAAAATCACAGTTAACTTAAGTGTAAACATCCATAGTAAATGGTAAATATTGTAGAGAATGCTTCCATTGTTTAGCACGCACTAACCCTTATCAAGGTGTTGGTAAAGGTTTTCCTTTAAGCGGTGGCATCAGGCTATAATCAAGATCACTGTGTAGTCCTATATCTCCAGCCCAACTTTCTTCCTTGAAGATCCCACCCTGGCCCTGGTGCTTTGGTGTTGATTTCAAAAACCTTTCAGTTACGCAGCTTGAATGACCGCACAGTTTGTCCATAAGCTTCAGGAGTTCCTCCTGTAGCTTGTGGAGTTCAGTAACTTTATTCATACAATGGCTGGTTAACTCAGATTTGTTCTTTCCCCAGACCATGTAATGCTGGAGCAGTGGGAGCCCCACAAAGCTATATAGTTGCTAACGAGCTCTATTCTCTAAAAAATCTCCTGCCTTTGTACAAAAGAAGTGGCTTAGACATTCTTGGCTTTTGGAGGGCACATGCCCCCAAAGAATATCGCTGAGACTGACTGTGCCCCTCCGCTGAAATCCTCTTTCTCCTATAATTATTTCCTATCACATTTTCAAATCTTACCTCGGCTTTAGAGCAACGGTTTAAAGTGATAACGGTTCAATAAAACATTGCCGTAAGTTTTTCCAGTTAAGTGTTTTGTGGTAGCCACAGATGCCTTAGATCATGAAATGGAATCATGGAAGGTTCCAGCTAAAAAGGTGGTATGGAAGATAACCTAATTATTTGTGTCAAATAAAGCCCTTTATTTGACAATGAACTTAACTCAGTCTTTGAGAAGCTAAGGGACTTAAATTAAACTACAAATGAAGCCAGTAGCAGAGCGAAGAGAAGAATTTCTGTCACCTGCATTTTGGGCCAGTTGTCCTTTCTATCATGCTAGGTAGGAAAAAGGTAAGGAAGATTAAGTGGTACTTGGCATGACAGTGAATGAGACCAAAGTCAAGTTCTTCTGATGCCTTAGACTGAAGAGACCTGAAGACGAAGGCTGACAATGTTGTAGAGTGGTGAAGGGAAAGACCTTTGAATTCCGATTTGGATTCTCAATTCCAAGATTTAATAGTTAAGTGACAATGGGGAAAGTGGACCTTTCTGATCCTCAGTGTTTTTACCTATAAAAGGAGTGTAATAATTGTGCCTGCAGCAGACAGCTATTGTGCAAACTAAATGATAATGTATGTAAGCAATTAGCACAATGTCTACACATAGTAAGTACCCAAAATAGCAGAAATGTAGCTTACGTTGAACTTGGCCTCATCCTATGTCCTCAACGATTGATCAAGAAAAAGAGAGAACATGTATTTTTAATTTGTGTGGTCACTAAATGAGTGTGTGACCTGGGGGCAGCAGGAGAAGGGAACTGTGGGTCTGTGGGCTCTCAGTCAGCCTCAGCTCCTCCATGCCTCTCATACCACAAGCATCTCCTTGCCCCTCAGGAGATCTTTAAAATATGTATTTGTTACATGCCATGTCCTTTGAATGTCAGCCAGCTACTTCATCTGGTGCACACATTGAAGAAACACCACTCTGCTCTGACACTGGAAGAATAGCTCATTCAGAGTTGTGGTTTCCTGAACTCCGGCATGACTTATAAGAAATCAAGAAAAATGTTGATGCAATATCATTTTTGCCTTAGGCTTTTACTTGCTACTCTACTTCCTTCGTTAGATACATTGGCAACTTAAATACCATCATCAAGGTAGTTATCATCATCACTAATGGCCCTGTTGTCAGTCGGGAAATTCACTCTTTGGGCATTGTGCTCAGAGTTCCCTCAAAAGATCATACTTAGAAAGTCTCCCTGCTTCACACCCTGTATAAGCAGAACCCTCCCTAGAACCTCTTGGGGAGGGATGCAGGGGGTCTTTCAGTCAGTCAGCATATACCTTGTGATTAATTCCAAGGTCCTGTGCAGCCACCCAGGGACAGGACTCGGGGAAGGCTAGTGACACACTCGTCTCAGGCACAAAATTTAAGGGGGCACAAAAATCTCAATAGAGAAATAATATCTTCACGCAATATTTTTTTAATTAAACAAAAAATCTATGGGGAACAAAATTTCAAAATATTAAATAAGGATAGGATCGGTGATTTTTCCTTTTGCCTCAGACCCCAAATAGCTTGACCTGGCGCTAACCTCACCTTCCTGGGTCCCTCACCCTTCTCAGCACACACACCAAACATGTGTTGAACCTTCGGAGCCCCTTTGAATGATTGTGGAATCACAAAATCAGCTCAGTTTAGTCATTTACTTCGCAGATTGTATTCTTATATGCCCGGCACTATTCTAGATGCCTGGAATATCACAGTGAATAACCAGGTAAAACCTTTGCCTCCATGGGGCTTGCATCTAAGTGGGGAAACAGACAATAAAGAAAGAAATGAAAAAATACGCACAGTATGTGAGGTACATTAGAGCAGGAGGTTTGGGGATTCTATGGGTGGAGCTAGGAACTGAAAGTTTAAATAGGATGCTCAGGGAAGGACTCACTGGGAAACCAACTACTGAACAGAGACCTGAAAGAGCGAGGAAGCAAGTGATGGGCTACCTGGAGGGAAATCATCCCCTGCAAAGGGACCCACAAGTGCAACCTTTCTGGAAATTGTTGTTCTGGGTAGGGGGTGGAGGTTAAAGACAGTAGCCTCGGGTTTCCCTGGTGGCGCAGTGGTTGGGAGTCCGCCTGCCGATGCAGGGGGCGCGGGTTCATGCCCCGGTTCGAGAGGATCCCACGTGCCGCGAAGCGGCTGGGCCCGTGAGCCATGGCCGCTGAGCCTGCGCGTCCGGAGCCTGTGCTCCGCAACGGGAGAGGCCGCAGCGGTGAGAGGCCCGCGTACCGCAAAAAAAAAAAAAAAAACAGAACAGTAGCCTCCCTGACAGAACAGAGGGCTTCATGTAGGTAAGTGGTAAAAATCCATGCCTGGCAGCAGTGGCAGTAAAGACAGCAAACTCGAGGACAAAAGGGAAAACCCTAGTTTGGGTGGATGGGTGGATACCTGAAAGAAAAGGAGGGTTCAGAAAGGAGGAAGGGCAGTTGGTGGGTGGCCCATACTATCTACATTAGGAGCTCCTTATTTAGTAAGAATGTGAAGTGACGTAGATTCCCAGAAGCAGAGCTCTCCACATGGAGGTTACAGAGCTGACAAGGGAGGAATAAAGAAGAGTATCTGAGTTTAAGGAAAACGGGAATATCTTCTCACTGTTTTGCCCCTCTTGGTATGTAGAAATGGTGGAGCAAACAATTTCTGATCTGCACTTCAATCTCATAACAAGAAAACCATTAATTACTCTAATGGCTAACAGAGCTCTTGCTTGTGCATATAACATTTGTCCTAAAATCATAGTATGGAGTAATGGGCACGGAGTCCAATTGGAACGTCTGGAGGCTTATATCAGCAAGATGCTTGAAACAGGCAACGCTGTGGTTGTCGCTCAAGCTTTATTCAGCTGGAAAATGCCAAATTCCAAGTATGTGGGTGATACGGATTGCGGCGATGGGTACACAATCGTTGTTCCAGACATCTTCATAGGGCAAGGGCTATAGCACCTTTCTGATGACTAGTCTTCCTTCTTGATTCCAACCAAGAAATGCCAAACATGTTGTTAAAGAAACTAATATCTGAAACACCACTGTTATGCCCAGGGGCTTGGTGTTGAATTCAGTCATGGTATAGTTGCTTTATATCATTTAATAATAAAATGTCTAGAATTCTAGGTAGGAGTGTCAGTCCACAGCATTGTCAAGATTTTGAAGATGTTTACAATTTAAAGGATGCTACATTGTTCGTTTTTGCTCAAACCAATATTAAATTCCTCTGGAGAGCCAATTTCTTTCTTGACCCAGAAGATGAAAGAACACCACTAAAATTTTTTCTTGGGCAAACTCATGGGTTTGTGCTCAGAAGACAGAAGCCTATACGCTGAGGACAGATCTTAGATTGAAGAGGCAGGAGAGAGCTAATAGAGAGCCTGAACCAGTGCCTCTAGTGATGGCAGAGGGCAACCTTTTGCAAAATAGCTTTTCTTCAAAAATTGTTTTGAAATACTTAGATCCTTGGATTTAATTTTCAGTTTATATAAAATGTCATCTCATGGGCTTCCCTGGTGGCACAGTGGTTGAGAATCTGCCTGCTGATGCAGGGGACACGGGTTCGAGCCCTGGTCTGGGAGGATTGCACGTGCCGTGGAGCAACTAGGCCCGTGAGCCACAACTACTGAGCCTGCGCGTCTGGAGCCTGTGCTCCGCAACAAGAGAGGCCGCGACAGTGAGAGGCCCGTGCACCGCGATGAAGAGTGGTCCCCGCTTGCCACAACTAGAGAAAGCTCTCACACAGAAATGAAGACCTAACACAGCAAAAATAAATCGAATAAATTAATAAACTCCTACCCCCAACATCTTCTTTAAAAAAAAAAAGTCATCTCATGAAATTCTAAAATCTTATTTCATCTTACACATAATTTCTACTCTAAGATAAAAATAAAAGAATTCTGCCTGCCATCTCCCCAAATTTGCTAGACTTGAGAATTATCTCAAAATTTCCCATATTATGAATCTTCTCTGATAGATAGGAGAGAATAGTAGTCAGGATAGACTAAGTTATGTTACAGTTACAAACACACCCTAAAATCTCTGTGGCTTCATTCATTCCATAAATGTTTATATTTAGCTCACACCAAGTGCAACGTGTGTGAAGCAGTCTTCCTTCATCTTGTCAACACACCATCAGGAACGTGAGGACCTGAGGCCTCCACGGTCACCACGGCAGAAGAAGAGAGAGCTGGAAGATTAGATGGAGTGATTCTATCTACATCCAATGGCCAGAACCCAGTCACATGACCCCAACCTACTAGGGAAGCTGGGCAACAAACGCACAGGAGTTCATATATGGTAGAGTGAGTTCTGCTTCAGTCTGATTTATGTTTCTGAGCATTTATGCTTTCTTCCTGTCTCCTACACAAAGAAATCAGTCACACCACCACTGATGCCACCCCCAAGAGTCAACCCCAAATCCATTGCATTAGCTTAAGGTCCAGGGTTTCTGGATGTGGCTTCTCCCAGTCCGGAGACCAATGAACTTTAAAAAAATTAATGATCTGTCCCATACAATGGTGGAATAGAGACAGAATCACCACAATAAACATTCCTATTCAAAAGGAGGAGGAAATTGCAACACAAAGTAACCACATATCTGGAATTCTGAAATCCTGCTGGCCATATTTTGGAGGCCCCTACCCAGGGTGAGTGTTGTTCCTTGATTAGCCCTGACTCTGTCCTCTGGAGAGATTGTTCTCATTTATCCTCTTCTCTGATCAAACCTGAAATGAGTGTGAGAAATCATCTCCTCCTCCAGGCTGTAACTTTCAATGTTTGCTTCTGCTCGTGGAAGGCTGGGGAACCAAAGGTTGTAGAGCTCAAACTTATCAAAGGCCTTTTATACTCCAGGCTCATGGTTTTTGGAGGGGAATACCACTCCCTCAGAAAGTGAATAGACTTTTGATCTATTTCATTCTAATCAGCTCCATGAGGTAATAAATATACCCAAAGATATCGCTTAATCATTATTTTCATGTCTACTACATTTCTTTGTTTCCTTACCTCTATTCCCATCTCTTTCAACTTAATGGTGGCTACCTTTCAAGTTTGGAAAGTCACTCCCTTAATCTGAACTCTGCTCAGTCACTTTACATTTTATTGGGTGTTTGCTACTCAAAACCTTTCTTAAACTCCACTTCTTGCCTTTTGGAATCTAAAAGCAGTAGGTTTCTCCAATCTTACCAATGCCTCAAATTTTTGGACTCGATTTCTGTTTGGATCTGGGGGACAAAAAGGCTAGATAACCCCACTAGAAAACTTTAAGGGATCATCTAGAAGTGGCTTACATTATTTCAAGTGCTCATCTCTCACTGGCCAGAACCCCATTAAATACTCCAACCTAATTGCAGAGTAAGTTAGGAAACATCATAGAGCATATGGATTTAGGGAAGGAGACTCCGTTTCTGTCACCTATATGCCCAAAATATCAAATCTAAAAATACCCACAAAAGAAATCTAAAGTTTGGGCAAGTTCCTTTACCATTAATTCTTTGTTTTTATTATGAAGTGAGCTTAATTTTATTTAATCATAATAGAGTGACTGTGAACATCTAATACACATATAAAGTCCTAGTATAATACTTGATGTAGAATAGTCTCTCCTAAAAAGGCGTGTAAAAATTCAATAATTTGTTCTAGGTTTTATATGTAGGAATATCCTATTCTAACTCAGGACTTAGTATTCTTTATAAAATAATCACAGGAAGCAGTTTTGACCATTGGCAGCCAGGCAAGTTCCCTTTCAGATGTCTGTTGATTGTGTCTTTAAAATTAAGATTTTGAGTTTTTATTGGGATCTTGGCATTCTCTACGGTATTGCTTTCAAAAGCCGACATTCAGGTGTAGATTGGATAACTTCTGAAGATGATGTTCTCTTCAGATTGGGTATGTGGGACAAGGGTAGTTTATTCGGGAGGTGATCCCAGGAAGCAAGATAAAGGAGGGAACTGAGGAAGGGAGTAAAGGCAATAAAGGGTGTGTTATTGACAGGGTTACAACAGTGGGCAATGGGGAGTTTTCTGGGGCTTTCCAGGACATTCTATAGAATATGCTTTATAATTGCCCCATGAAGGCTTGAAGAACCTGGATGTTCATCCATCAACTCTCGTCTCTCAATGTTTGAGGTTCATTCCTGAGACGTTACTTTCTGTACTTCCAGTCTTCCACATGTACAAGTGAGCATGCTCCTCCAGCTGGAGAACTCCCCCAGGCAGCAAGAGACAAGTCACACTTGGACCGTCTAGGAACTCTCTGCAGGTAACCTCTGGAATGGAGGTGGGCCTGGAGATATGAGTGGGATACAAACAGCATAGAGCCTATATTTTAAATAATTCCCCTTGGAATCTCTGAATTACTGGGCCATGTAGCCACAATTCCTTACCAGCATCTCTTTCATTTTTATTATTGATAACTCTTCAATGTATCTTAAAATTGTCAAATTATGGTTTCTCCCAAGAAATGAAAAAGTTATACATTGTAAAATTTGCTTCTTTCCCAGTCCATGGCTGTCTTGTCCCTCTGTACTAGATTTTGCCACTTTCTCCTCCTTGTTCTATATTTTGTAAGTGCCAAATTCTCCTCTTTTGGCCGAACAGTGTTGAAGGGCTCAGGCCTGCCTGGCTGGTAGCATTACTGAGAAGTGGAGGGAATTTTTCTGAAGCTGAAGAGATGGCTACCATCAAGATAGCAAGCAAAGCTGAAAGCAGAGTGGTAAACCTAAGCCCAACAAACAGAAAGAGAGGGGGATTGGTGAGTTACAAAAACCAGAGAGAGCAGAAGCAAGCAGCTACTTTTGAGGTGCAGTCCAGAACCCAGGCATCAGGGAGACCAGAGGTGAGCAAGCGTTGGTTGAGTATAAGTAGGAAGAAGCAATTGCATGGAAATGTTTGCCGTCTTCAATTTCTGTTTAGGAGCCTGGTGGATCACTGCGCATGGGTGAGCCCCTGAGGTTAAAAGTCCAGGGTGAGGCAGACAATAGGAACCCTAATACATCTCCTAGACTTTGCCTCCCTAATCGCCCACTCTCAATCACTCCCATTTGTAATTTTTATTACTTTTTAACTCATTATTTTTACCTTATTTTTCAGTTTAAAATATATCCCTGGGTTAGAGTTCCCTTTTTATTCTGGATTAAAAAGTTATACTCTTCATAACTCAAGCAACAACATTTTGGCAGGAAGTTAGCAGGAACATATGGGCCTCAGCATTTTGATGCCCAGACTGGCTTCTGCCAAAACATTTCTTTACTGTCATATAGATAGCGGCAATGTTTGGGACTGTTGGGGAATCATCCCACACAGCTCAGGCGGGCAAATGCTGCTGCCTGACAGCCTGTGTGTGTAGCTAAGGGACTTCCCATCCCTGAGTTTGAGAATTGTCAGGGGCGGGAGGGAGGTGGTGTCAGTCAGCTTCCACTTGTTAAAGCTGCATGAGCTCCAGGCAGTGTCCCCTAACTTCAGGTACCCAAAGACACTGATAGGATGGCTGGAACAGGAATGCAGAGGGTACTGGTCAGAATCCAAATCAGAAAACAGAAACCACTTCTTTTTTTTTTTTTTTTTTTTTTTTAATTTTCTTTATTTTTGCCTGCGTTGGGGCTTCGTTGCTGTGCGCGGGCTTTCTCTAGTTGCGGCGAGTGGAGGCTACTCTCCGTTGCGGTGTGCGGGCTTCTCATTGCTGTGCCTTCTCTGGTTGTGGAGCACAGGCTCTAGGCGCACGGGCTTCAGTATTTGTGGCTCACGGGCTCAGTAGTTGTGTCTCGCGGGCTCTAGAGCGCAGGCTCAGTAGTTGTGGCGCACGGGCTTAGTTGCTCTGCGGCACGTGGGATCTTCCCGGACCAGGGCTCCAACCCATAGCCCTCTACATTGGCAGGCGGATTCTTAACTACTGCGCCACCAGGGAAGTCCCCACTTTCTTTTTAAAAAGAGGAAATCTAATCAAAGTGCTTGGGTGTACAGGTAATAGAAGAACTAAAAGTCAACTAGGAGACAGTAAAGCAACCCAGACATTAGTCGGAAGAGGAAGCCATTAGTACCTTCTCGTGGAAGGGCGATGGGGAAGGCAGAGTTAGTGGAGTTCAGTGGAAGTTGGAACCATGATGGGCTTATCCAATGGGTTCTGGAGCCAGAGAAGAGACTCAGTGACTGCAGACACCTCTTGAGGCTGCCAGGGAGGGGGAGATACCCTGGCTTCTCTGCCTTCCACCCTCCAGCTTCCTGTAGTGCAAGGCACTACAGGAAACAGAAGGCAGTAGGCATGGGAGCCTGGGACACTGTCCTTAGGGAGTAGACCCCCTGCAGTATAGAAGTAAACAAAGAAGAGCTGGGGTGGGTCTGAGAGCAAATAAGCCAGGACTGACTTGCACAGGGTAGGAGAAATTAATAACTAGGTTGGAATAAGCCATCCAATCTCACAATCTAAGGTCAGGACACCCAAGTCCCCATCAATCTTTTTTGGGCCAACTCAGTGCTCAGAATATTGCCACAAGAAGGAAAACAACAATCACATCATCATCACCTGACATTCATACCAGCTATTTGATGTAACCCTTCTCTATTCTAATATACTATTACATCCCCAAAGGGTACATGAGAAAACTCAGGCAGAGAGAAGTCACAGATTCATCCTAGGAAGCAGTGGAACCAGTGTTCAGACACAGGCTGTCCCATTGCAGAGCCCGTTCTCCATTTGCTCCCTCACCTCCCCCACATCACCTCTGCCCTGCTGCCTCCACCCACTAGAGATCTGGACCTCCTCACATGCCATTCTCACAGGATCTGAGGTTCACACCATGATTTAGAAGTGTGTGAGCCCCGGGCTTCCCTGGTGGTGCAGTGGTTAAGAATCTGCCTGCCAATGCAGGGGACATGGGTTCGAGCCCTGGTCGGGGAAGATCCCACATGCCGTGAAGCAGCTAAGCCCGTGTGCCACAACTACTGAAGCCTGCGCACCTAGAGTCAGTGCTCTGCAGCAAGAAAAGCCACCACAATGAGAAGCCCACGCACTGCAACCAACAGTAGTCCCCCCCTCACCAAAACTAGAGAAAGCCCACGTGCAGCAACAGAGACCCAATGCAGCCAAAATTAATAAATTAAATTAATTAATTAATTAAAAAAAAAAAGAAGTTTGTGAGCCCCTTCTGAGAATCCCCCATGAACAGCTATCCCAAAGTAACTTCTAGGAATATCCTAGGATGGGATAATGTTTCTTACCTCCTATATTTTTCCATTGCTTATTGTTTCTAGGTTGTGTATTCATTCCTGCCCCTGTCTTCTGGTGGCAGAGGTACATGGGGGGTTTAGTTTTTCCATTTGCTAATGATAAATCCTCCGTTTTTTCCTTTTAATTTATGCCAACAATTTCCATTAGATATGTATCATGGTCTTGGTGCTGTTTTATTTCTTGGCAGCTGGGGCCCAAAGGGTTAACTGCTATTAAGGTGACAATGGGAGGCTAGTAGGTGACAGAAGACAGCTCTTTGGGTAGAAGTTAACACTTTCAGCTTGCAGCCAAGGGACCTCCAAGCTGAAAAACAAAACAAAGTAAAACCTGGGTCTGGAGATTATAGCGGTTTGAGTAGTCTGCAAAGAGGCCCAATCTACCACCCAATGTCTAGTTCTTCAAAAGACAGGAGGTCTGATGTCAGGGAGAGGGGTGATAGTAGAATATCGCATAGGAAGCATAGCAAGATTGTTTATATGATGAAACCAGGCCACTGAGGACTGGAGAGGAGCTGGCGCATCATGTTGGGACATAAAAATCATGTTGGGGAGAGAAGTCAAGGGATTGTTTCAATAGCAGGAAAGATGTAGAAAAGTTCTGGAGTGAAATAGTAACAGTGAGAACGTATAGAAGGGATGACTATAAGAGATTATTTAAGAATGTGGAAGTGATAATAGTGACTGTTTGAAAGCTGGAGTGGAAGACAGGATTACGTTCAACTTGCAGGCTTGAGAACTTTCAGGTAGTTCCATTCTCTAAACGAGACAACACAAAAGATGGGGTAAGTTTTGGACAGGTTGGGTTTGTGCTCCTGTTGGATAATTCAGGTAGAGATCCTGCTAGGAGTTTAGGAGAAATATCTAAACTAGTAGTAAGTATTTTGGGAAATCATTCGCATTTTTGGCCCACTGGAGTGGAGATATACTAACGGCTAGGAAAGACATTGGTGAGAAGAATGTTGTAGTCAGCTCTCTGGGGAATACCAACACCTAAGGAGATGGGAAAAGAAAACTGAAAAGAAAGGGCCAGCATAAAAGAAGGAAAAGTTCAGTGTCACAGGAGTCAAAGGGGAGGATTTTCAAAAAACTTAAAGTTAACACTGCCAAAATACTGCCAACAAGGTATTGGTTTTGTCAAATAGGTCACTGATGCTTCTGCATTCCCTCTGGACATTTCCTCATTTCCTCTGAGCTGTGTGACCTTAAGAAAGTAGTTTAATAATAATCCTACTTCACAGAGTTTTTGTGAAAATTAAATGAAATCTCTGCCCACCTAGGACGGGCTCATCTCTCTCTAGAATTTACTTTCTTTAGGCATATTTGCATCCACAGTGTTCCAATATGTTTTTAAAAATATATGATCTTGAAGAAAAGATAGTCTTTTCAATAAGTGATGCTGGAGCAACTGGACTTCCACATGTAAAAATTAAAATTAAAAAAGAATTTAGACACAGATCTTGAACCCTTCACAAAAATTAACTCAAAATGGATCACAGACCTAAATGTAAAATGCAAAACTATAAAACTCCTAGAAGATAGCACAGGAGAAAATTTAGGCAACTTTGGGTATGGTGATGACTTTATAGATAGAATGCCAGGAAGACACATCCATGAAACAAATAATTGATAAACTGGACTTCATTAAAATTTAAAACTTCTGCTCTGAAAAAGACACCGGCAAGAGGGTGAGAAGACAAGCCACAGCCTGGGAAAAAGTATTTGCAAAAGACATATCTAATAAAGGAATGTTATCCAAAATATACAAAGAACTCTTAAAACTGAACGATAAGAAAATGGAGGACCCTATTTTTAAAATGTGCAAAAGCTTGAACAAACACCTCACCAAAGAAGATGCACATGGCAACTAAGCATATAAAAGATGCTCAACATCATATGACAAAGGGAAATGCAAATTATAACCACAATGAGATACCGCTACACATCTATTAGAATGGCCAAAATCCAAAACACTGATAATGCCAAGTGCTGATGAGGATGTGAGGCAACAGGAACTCTCATTAACTGCTGGTGGAATTCAAAATGACAGAGCCACATTAGAAGACAATTTGGTGGTTTCTTACAAAACTAAGAGTACTCACCATATGATTCAGCAACTGTGCTGCTTGATATTTGCCCAAATGGATTGAAAACTTATGTCCATATAAAAAGCTATCTTTTGGGGCTTCCCTGGTGATGCAGTGGTTGAGAGTCCACCTGCCGATGCAGGGGACACGGGTTCGTGCCCCAGTCTGGGAATATCCCACATGCCACGGAGCGGCCGGGCCCGTGAGCCACGGCCGCTGAGCCTGCGCGTCCGGAGCCTGTGCTCCACAACGGGAGAGGCCACAACAGTGAGAGGCCCGTGTACCGCCAAAAAAAAAAAAAAAAAAAAAGCTATCTTTTATAGTATCTTTATTTATTATTGCCAAAACTTGGAAGCCACCAAGATGTTCTCAGTAGGTGAATGGATAAACAAACTGTGGTACATCGAGACAATGGAGTATTATTCAGTACCTAAAAGAAATGAGCTATCAAGCTATAAAAACACATGGACGAAACTTAAATGCATATTACTAAGGGAAAGAAGCCAGCCTGATAAAACTACATGCTGTATAATTCCAACTATATGACATTCTGCAAAAGGCAAAACTGTGGAGTCAATAAAAATAACAGCATGGGTTAGAGGGGAGAAGGGGGATGAAGAGACAGAGCACAGAGTATTTTTAGGGCAGTGAAATTATTCTGTATGGTACTACAGTGGAGAATGCATGTCATTATACATTTATTAAAATCCATAGAAATATACAACATCAAGAGTGAATGTACATCAAGGGGGGAAAGTGGCAGGGGTGGTGGTGGTGGTGGGACGAATTGGGAGATTGGGATTGACAAATATACACTAATATGTATAAAATAGATAACTAATAAGAACCTGCTGTATCAAAAAATAAATAAAATAAAATTCAAAACTCCAATCAATCAATCAATCAATAAAACGAGTGAATGTAAACTACAGACTTCGGCTGATAATGATGTTTAATGTAGGCTCATCAATATACCACTCCGGTGTTGGATATCTACAATAGGAGAGATTTTGTGGGGTGGTGAGGGGGAGAGCCAGGGGGTATATGGGAATTTTCTATACTTTCTGCTCAATTTTGCTGCGAGCCTAAAACTTCTTTAAAAAATTGTCTATTAAATATATATACATAACTTTAAATTTTTAATTTTAATATATATAAAACTTTATTAAATTTAATTTTTAATTTTCCCCCTAGAAACAATGGTCTGTCAAAGTCTTCTGTATCTTAACTGGAAGTGGAAACATAGCATATATCACATTTGGTAATATTGCTCCAACCTATATACTAAATGACCCAGCACATCTTTCCCATAAATTTGGAAAAGTAATCAGTATTTAACATTATTATGTTGATAAATCTGATAAAATTGGGAAGCAGGCAATGACTTTCACTATCTCTACTTCCATTTTATGTTGGACTTGAGGTCCTAGCCAGTGTTATAAATGAAGAAAATATATATATATATATATATATGAAAGATATAAAACTGCCTTTGCATATGATATGATTATATACATAGAGAATCAAAGGGAATCTATGATCTAGTAAAATGAGCAAATTGATCTATAGACTTCATACAATCCCAATCAAAATCCCAGCAAGATATACATATATACATTGACAAGCCGATTTTAAAATTTAAATGAAAATGCAAAGGACTTAGTATAGCCAAGACAATCTTGAAGATGAAGAAACTTGGAGTATTTATTTACGCTGTCAGATTTTAAGACTTCTTATAAAGCTATGCAATTAAACAGTGTGGTGTTTGGATAGACAAATACATCTATGAAACAGAATACAAAGTCCAGAAATAAACCAACATTTATTTAATTATCTGATTTTCAACAAAGACCCCAATGCATTTCAATAATGAAAGAAAATTATTTTCAATAAATGATGCTGAAGTAACTGCATATCTCGAAGGGGACAAAATGAACATTGACCACTAACTTACACTATACATATAAAGTAACTTGGGATGGATCACAGACCTAAATGGGAAGGCATAGCTATAAAGTTGTAGGAAAATATCACTGTAACCTTAGGGTGAAGGAAGAGTTTTGGGCAGAATGCAAAAAGCACTGACCACAAAAGAAAAATATAACTGGGCTCCATCAAAACTTAATACTTCTCAACAAAAGAAATGTTTAAGAAAGTAAAAAATGGAAGCCCAAGGCTTCGGAGAAAATATTTGCAGTATGTATGTCTAACAAATAATTGCAATATGTATATATCGATAATATGCAAAAAGACAAATATCCAATAAAACAATAGGCAGAACACTAGGCACTTCACAAAAGAAGACATCCAAGTGGCAAATAAGGACGTGAAAAGATACCCAACATTATCAATCAACAGAAAACTGAAAATTAAAACCACAATGAGAAATTAAAAACACAAACACAAGAATGGCTAAAAGTTTTTAAAGACTAACAAAACCAAGTTAACAAGGATGTTGAATAACTGGGACTCTCATATGTAATTAAAGGAGATATAAAATGATCCAACCACTTTGGACAATTGTTTGACAGTTTCTAAGAAATTTAAATATATGCTCACCTTGTGACCAACCATTTTCTTCTTAGCTGTATACCCAAAATAAATGAGTACATGTGTCCACAAAAAGGTTTATCTAAGAATGTTCACAGAAGCTTCATTCATAAGATATCCAAACTGGAAACAACCTAAACATTCATCAACAGAAGAAGAGATAAGCGTATTTTGGTGTATCCATACAGTGAAATATTATACCACAAGAAAAAAGAACCAATTTCTGAAACATAAAACAACATACATATATTTCAAAAATCATGTTGAGCCAAATAAGCCAACACAAAAGTGCATGTACTATGATTCCCTTTAGATGAAGTGAAAAACAAGCCGAATTAATCTATGAAGACAGAAGTCAGAATAATTGTTACACTTGGGAGGGTGGGGTAATTGACTGGAAAGGTCATGAAAAAGTTTCTGGGACAATAGGAATGTCCTTGATATGGGCCAATCTGGGTCATGATTACTTGAGACATCTCTCTGTCTCTGTCTCTCTGTCTCTATCTCTCTGTCTCTCTCTGTCTCTCTCTGTCCCTCTCTCTCTCTATATATATATATATAATCATACACTTAAAATTTATACTTTTTACTATATGAAAAAAGTTAAAACAAAGAAATAATGCTAAAATGCATATCTCTTTCTTCATGGTAGGAGGTTCAATGTGCAATAATTTGTCTTTTATATTGGAGGGAGCGTCCTGGCACAGTAAGACAACTAGACGCCTAAAAATATCACCAGTGTGGGAGGTCCCTCGATCTTCATAAGATCTCCCTCTCACCATGATGTGCACATTTGGTTCAGGGCATTCAGAGTACTTGCCATTTCCTGCTCGACGGGTCTGGTTAACATGATATCATTCGTATGTTGGATCAACTCCATATCTTTTGGAGTGTCAAACTATCAAAACTAGGTAAGTATCATAACCCTGGGGCATAACTGTAAATGAGTGTGCTCCGTTCTCATTCCCAGGTGAATCTGAACGCCTTTTGATTCTCCTTCACGATGGGAATTGAAAAGAATGCATTCACCAGATCAATAGCTCTTTTACAAGTGCTAGAGGATATTTTGATCTCTTTTAATAAAGATACCACATTTGACACAGTAGCTGCAACTGGGGTTCCCACTTGTTTAAGTTTATGATAGTTCACCATCCTCTGCCATCGTCCATCTGATTTCTCAGGGACCACACAGTGAATCAAACGAGAATAATATCCACCACGTCAGCAACCTGTAAGTCCTTGAGAGTGGTATTCACCGCTGCCATTCATCCAGGATGTGTTATTGCTTTAATTGTAATTCCTTGCAGGGGTGGAGAGTAGTTGCAAATTTAAGAGCTTCCTGTATTAGTTTTCTATTGCTGCTATAACAAATTACTACAAATTTAGTGCTTAAAACAACAGAAATTTACCTTACAGTTCTGAAGTTCTCAGTGGGATAAAATCAAGGTATTGGGAGAACTATATTCATTCTGGAGGGTCTGGGGAGAATCTCTTTCCTTACTTTTCCAGCTTCTAGAGGCTTCCTGCATCCCTTGGCTTGTGACCTCTTCCTCTGTTTTCAGAGCCAGCATAATAGCATCTTCAAATCTCTCTTTGAATCAGACTTCCTCTTCTGCCTCCCTCTTCCATTTGTAAAGACTCTTGTGATTACATTGGGTCTCCCAGATAATCTAGAATAATCTCTCCAGCTTAATGTCAGCTGGTTAGCAACCTTAGTTCCAGCTGCAACCTAATTGCCCTTTGCCATGTAACTTAACATATTCACAGGTTCCAGGGAGTAGGACATGGGCATCCTTGAGGAGCCGTTACCCACCTACCATGCTTCCACTAACTTCCCCTATCATAACACTCCACAATCAAGTAATGAATGTGAGGGCTCTGCTGACTTATAGGTAAATCATCCTAATGATGTATGTAGGGCTGGAAAAACCATCATAGCGTGGTCCACACATACGCTGTATTCACTGTATAATGGACTTGAGACAGGACCCTACTTATCGCATGACTTCCATAGCCCCTATAGGCATTTTGATTCCCTTGCTCTATCAGCATCACCTATAATCCAGTACCCAAGAGCCCTTGAAAAATCTGCTTTCCCTGAATGTACAGTTATTCAGTAAATGACCTAAAGTCCTTTGCAGGTAGATTGGGGAAATAGCTACTGCTATGTGGTGTCATACTTCCTGTGACATCACAGCACCTTTCCTCTGAAGGAAATAACCTCCCCTTCAGCTAATGGGCTCCGGGTCTGAGAACACTGCAAGGGATTGTGATTTTCCAGTACAGCATCTGACGTCAGGTTTCTGTTGGCCCACTCTTGATTTTTTTTGTTTATGTAGGTCAAGCAATACCATAATCAACTGTTCAACTGTCTTGCCCCTAGGAACACCTTGATCTGTTAGATATCTTCACAGATTCCTGTGGGCCATGGGCTCCTCGTTGTAATTCCAGCTGTACACCCATTATGGAAATTATTGATACATTCACCTTGCTTCTGATGGTTAAATGCTGCCACCTGGCCTGTAGTGGGCCAGAGGCTTATCATCCCCACTGATACTAAGTAGCCCAGGTCTATAATAACCTTCCATTCCACCCCGGCTCACAAATGATATAACCACCATTAACTTCTCTCATTCTCTATTGCATTAGTGAAGAGGTGTCTTCTGGGCCCTCTGGAGAACAGAGAGCTGGTTTGGGTTTTTTTTTTCTTTTCACATTATGTAATAAATCCATTCAAACATGTCCACATCTCTGATCTTTTGACCCTTTCCTTAATACCCTGCCAAGACAATTCTGGATCTCCACGTTACTTACTCTAGGCCTCCAGAAAATGGGAGGCTCGTGAGTTAAGTTGCCTTTCCTGCCGTAGATTAGGCTAGCCTCCAGAAACCCTTGCCAGAATGGAAATCCTGCCAGTACTCCTATCAATACGCTTTTCCTTATCAAACTTTATATTCCTCCTCTCTGAGCAGCCCTAAGGTACATTTCCAAGCATGTTGCCTTGAAATTTGTCGGTGTACGTAAGCCCTTTGGTGAATAATTCCCCTTTTTTCCCGTTGTGTAGAACAGTGTGAGGGATTGTGATTTTCCAAGATGGTGCTTGACATCAGCTTTCTACTCTCCCACTATTGATGTTTTGGTTGTTTAAGTCAAGCAACACCATCGTCAGCTGCCAAGCTTTCTTGCCTCTAGGAATACCATGGTCTATTAGATAACTTCACAGAGTCCTGTGGGTCACGGGTCCTCGTTGTCATTCCAGCTGTATTCCTATTGTGGAAATTACACTTACCTTGTGTACGAACAGTGCTTCTTACTGGCACTATACTAAGACTTGACCCTAGTTTTTGTTATAGATCTGTGGTTGGTCCACGAGGGCCCATGGGCTGGACACTGAAAGTTGTAAAATTAAGGAACATGGCCGCGCCTACTTATTTATGTCTATGGTTATGTTCATACTACAATGGCACAGTTGAGTAGTAGAAACAAGGGCCATAGGGCCTGCCAAGCCTAAAATATTTGCTATCTGACGCTTTAAAAAACAGTTTGCCAACCCTGGTCTAGATCAGCTCTGTCCAATAGTCCTTTCAGTGAGCTTAAAATGTAAATTCTGCACTGTCCACCATGGTAACCACGAGCCACATGGGGTTATTGAGGACATGTAATATGGCTAGTGTGACTGAGAAGAAAAATTCTTGATTTTATTTCATTTCCACTGGTTTATAGTTCCATGAGACCTCTGGCTATTGGATTGGACAACACAGCTGTAGAAGCAGTGAAGAAGTTGGGAAAAGGTAGAGATCTTAAGGAGGACAAACACATCTTGAAGTCATCCGTAGCAGGGAAGGATCTTGCATGGTCTTCAGAAAATGCAAGGTTGCTTTCCTCTAGCCAAGGGGAAAGGCTCACCTTTGCTGGTCCAGGGGTCAGAGGAATCTGGGGGTTGGCAGAGCTCAAGCACATCTACCCAGAAGTCATTGTTCTAGGTCTCAAGTTGTGGATTCAGTCTCTTTGTAGTTCCCCCACGCATATTTAAATCTTGGGTCTGATTATTAGCACAGACTTCTGAATGCAGGAGATAAAGATCTCTTTAAACAATGCCACTGATGCATTCTGGTTTTCAGACCATACCTTGAATTGATAGATTGTTGACCTGAGTTTTTTATTTTCTTCCTTCCTGTGTATGTAGGCACCTAATTTCCCAGTCCTCATATCTTCCAAGCATTGGAGCTGCTGCACAAGCCAGTACACCTCCTTCCACAAGTTCCTCCTCTCAATCCACCACAGGTGAAATCTAAGAGACTGGTGCTATGCCATGCCAGAGGTAATCGTTGCCTCACTTAATGGGGGCTACCCCATCTTTCCCATCAGTATGCCATTCTGAGTGTCTGCTTCCTATACCTACTTAGGCTGGGTTCTCCCAGGAGCAGCCCCCTAGACAAGGATTTGAGTGTATGTGGTTCATGGGGACTGACTCTAGGGGAGAGGGGTCAGGAAATGAGAAAGCAAGACAGGAAAGTGTAGGAAGCCAATACAAGGTATGTTAATAAGCAGGTCACTGTGGAGGGCAACTGGGGCTCAATCCTGCTGGGACCCTTGGGAAACGGTGTGGAACACACCTCAGACTTGTCCTCCTACCTCACTGACTGAGGGGTACCCCCAAGGTGTCAATTTTATGGCACTTCCTGCTGGTCCTATTCATAAGATGAGATAAAATTCTCAGGTGAAGAGTTGCAGGTGTTTGCCATTTTCATATTCAGGAAAGGTGAGCGTTGGGGTGATAGGAGCAGGGCACCAACCACATCTGCTACACATTAAAAAGTCCATGAGTCCATAATGGTACTCAAACAAAGAGAGGTAGCCAAAGCAACAAAAGCAAAATCAAAAAGCAGTGCGCACACACACACATACACACACACACACAACCTGCTTGGTCACCATTGGAGGTAATCAGCAAATAATACTTGACTCTGACAACTGGCAATTAAACGGGAAAATTAAGCATTGAACCTAACTTTCCTGTATGAATTGTGTTTCAGAGTAATCATTTAGCCCTGGTCAATGAGGAAAAAGTCTTCTTTAAAGAAAAATTACCATTTTCATCATTGTTTTGTAGGACTGAAATAACACAAAGTCATTAATTTGCTCTAACATTTTTCAGAATTCCTAAGATGCGTGTTCCAAATCATGATGCCCATTCCTGCTTTGATCACACTATAACCTTCAGATTTCCCTGATGAACTGATCCCCTCCTAGATAGACAAAGCTTGTTATGAAATCTTGCCCATGTACACGTCTCATGGGTTTGTTGTGTGGATTTTGAAAACAGTGACTACGGAGCTCCCGTCAGAGTGTCTGGCGCAGGGGGAAGGTCCTAAGTGTTGACACTGTTTCCCACCATCTTCCCCCCTTCCCAAACCTAAGAAGGAAAAAGACCCTTTCAGTTCCTTCCAAATGTAAATATATTACCTGAGAAGGGCACTAAATCAACTCATTAGCACCTTTTAACACATAAGCAGAGTTTACTTTATCAGGTTAACTGCAGAAAACAAGGTCCCGAGGCAATGGGACATCAGCAGCATAAATATCGACAGGGACGAGGTAGTAGGGAAAAGTAAATAAATAAAATTGATCTTACATTTGTTTGTGGATATGCACTTTCTGGGTGGCTTTTGTTATCAGTCTCATTTAATCTCCAGACCTCTATTTAAAAGAGACGGCTCAATGAGCTTAAAGCATGAACCCAGCTTCCAAAAGCTGATAACAGGGAGAGCTAGCATTGGAACTCAAATCTTCAGACTCCGAAGTCCCAAGGAAGTGTGGCTGTCTGGAGCCCAGAATGAGAATACTGGTGAACAGGGAACAGCAGCGTGAGCACTTCCTAAGGAAGGGAGAAGAGGTGGGATATTTGCCCCCTTCGTAACGGTGTCCCCTTAGGCTTCCCTGGTGTACCTGGGATTTCAGTTTCTATATTTGTCTCCATCTTATTTACATTGAACCACACCTGGGCCAATCCTCTCAGTGCCCTGGTATGCCTAATGTTCAATCCTCAAACACCTTCCCCAGAAAAGTCCTGATTGTGTTGTTTTTACACACAGCTAAAAGCAAAATAAGACCTCATTTCGAAATTTCTAAAAAAGTTTTCTAACTGTACCTATAGAATATATTATGATTCTGGGGAAAAAATGTAATTTCATTTTTCCTATTATTTTTTTTTAAGATATTTATTTATTTTTGGCTGCGTTGGGTCTTCGTTTCTGTGCGAGGACTTTCTCCAGTTGCGGCAAGCGGGGGCCACCCTTCATCACGGTGCGCGGGCCTCTCACTATCGCGGCCTCTCTTGTTGCGAAGCGCAGGCTCCAGACGCGCAGGCTCAGTAGTTGTGGCTCACGGGCCTAGTTGCTCCGCGGCATGTGGGATCCTCCCAGACCAGGGCTCGAACCCGTGTCCCCTGCATTGGCAAGTGGATTTTTAACCACTGCGCCACCAGGGAAGCCCCATTTTTCCTATTCTTGACTTCATATATGATATTTGATTTTTTTTTCCTTGAAAAACTATTGATAATTACCCAATTTAGTCATTTGAAATCCAGGGCACAATGAGTTTTAATGGCAAAATATCGCCTATTTTTATATTCTTTCCTGTGGAAAACACTTTAAAAAAAGGAAAGATTCTTATATATTTTGCTGAGTGTATGTCATACATATTTATAGCTTTAAAAATTCAATCATTAGAGAAGTATATAAATGAGACAGTTTCCCCCCCATCCCATTCTTCAGCAGGAACCCTAGTTAATAGCTATATGGCTCTTCTTTCAGACTTTTTATTTTGCAGAGTTTACAAAGTACTTTCACATACTTCATCTCATTGAAACCTCACAACAGCAGTATTCAATTATAAATGTGAGATTGGGGAAATTGTTTTCCAGTGAACTTTAATAACCTTCTCACAAAAGGGAGCTACCATGACTGACTACCTGTTATTCCCATTTTTGCAAACCCAGGCCAGGATTTATTTACTGTGACCTTTCATGCTCCATTCATACAACAAAGAGCAAACTGGGTTGTGGAGAGCAGAATCAATCCAAAATCTGCTAAGCGCTTTGGTTCTGTCAGCTACAGCCTTAGCTGAACACAAAACATTTGCATGGGTAATAGATAAAGATGGAGCAGTCTTCCAATACACTATCAAGGATGCTTCTTCCAGATCACTAACAAAGAAAAATGTGAGACTAGCCAGTCTGAAGTGTGGTATAAAACTGAGTTCAAATTAGAGTAAATTGTTGTATCTCCTCCCATATAAGTGGGTAAAGATAGACTTAACACACTGATTACCACTGGAGATAAAGTAACAGCTCTCAAATTAACGGAATAAAACAAGTTCCCCCACCCCCCCAGGCTAACAGCATATTCTTGGGCTTAGCTGCTTAATTAGTGGGCTCTTTGTTCTAATAGATTTTTTAGACAAGATCTTGAAATCGAGTAGCTTTGCGGGGGAGGGGGGAGAGTATTGGAGACAGCTTAGAGTCTTAGGTGAATTTGGTTACCATATTTTTAAACTAGACTAATGGAAAGATAAGGACCTTGATTCCAAAAAGAGACAAATCAATCTTATCTCTTGAATTAGTTTGTATATAATGAACTGTTTATTTTGGCCTAGGAATTTGCTTCAATGAACCCATTATGATGGCCAAGGGCTAAACATGATTAAATTTTCCTCCAAGGACGAATGAAAGGATAGTTAATATTTTTTTAGTCCTAACCCATTTTCCAAATCATAAACAAAAACATTTACTGGGTAAATTATTCATCTTTATGATTGTGGCTTCTTTAACACTTGATGCCTGTATGCTTCTCTTCAACTCTTCAGTCTCAACGGGAAGTGGTGATTGAAATAGATTTGATTTCCACTGAAACAAAGAGGCAGTAAAAATTCTCTGAGCTCCCTGGCCTCAGAGCAAAATGCAGAGTGATTTAGAGTACTGTGACCTAGCTTGAAATGTTGTAATGGCCCTGATAGTGATTCATGTCCTCACAAAACAAACAGCTATCTCTCTAACCCTTCACAGCTTAGGCGGGGCCTCCACCACAGAGCTGCCTTTGGTCAGCTCTGCTGGCTTTGATGATGAGACACTGGCAGCCCATCTAAGAAAAAGACATTTGGGGAATTTTAAGTGGTTTGGATCAGCAGTTGTCATGTACAATTGATGTTCATTTGTATTTTACTAGCCAAAACCTAATGCTGCCCCAAATTGGCAAAGAAATATCTCAAATACTAATCAGGCCCAATCCTGCTTTAATGTAAAAACTGAGCTGTCCTACCTTTTTTCAATCCCAGTCTCAGAAGACAGATTTAATATTTCCTGACAGTGCTTTAAATACTTTGCTGTTCAGACTTCAATGAATCACAATAACTACATCAGTTCAACAAGCCTGGTTTTTCCAAAGCTGTTTCAATCTTAGGGTACTTCTGAACTCCTTATCATGGCATTCTTCCTTTGATATTAGGTTTAATAGAGAAAGAGCCAATAGTCAGATGGGTCACGACTTAATCATTTAACCCATTTACCTATTAGCTATCTTTTTTTTTTTTTTTTGTCTTTTGTCTTTTGTTTTCATCTATTCGTTCAGAGGTCTACCATTTCCCAGGCTCCTCCTTTCCAGGAACTTAATTGCACAGACTCTAGGAGCCATATGCTATTCTCAGGGGAGGGTTTCAAGGAAGGCTCAGTGGTTTTTAATTCCCAGAGGATGAAACAATAAAGACTTCAGTAGATTATCATTAAGAACTGACTTAACAGTTAGTGTCTAACTAAGCCTTTTATAGGAGCTTTTATTTTGTCATTTCCATGAAGGAAGCTTAAAAATTATCTTTGTTTCACAGATGGAGAAAGTGTGAGATAGTACACCATTGTTTTGGGGGGGACCTGGGGAAGTATCCGATTCTTTAGCTGGAACTTAATTCTACCCACTCGTCGTCACTCCCTCAAGAAATCCAACAATTTCATCATAGTTTTGGCTTCAATCAATGTACTCATGCTTACGGAACCACACTCTCCAGTAAAATGAGAAATTCTCAAAATGCTGTATTGGCAATCTCCAGCCTTCGCCTCCACAAAAATCAAACAAACAAAAGAGCACAGTTGAGAATGATTTTCCTAAAGAAGAATAGCCAGAGAACCCTAAACACATTTGCATACAGCCATAAAGCAAGTGTAGGAATTGGAAGGCTTTCCCTCTGTGTGAGTGGGGCAGCCGGCCTAGCCTTCTGAAGAAGCATGGGAATGGTAGGTGTAGAACCCCTTTATTTCTTCAGATGACCATTGAATCCCCACAGCAGAATCTGTCTTGGCTTCTCTGAAAGTATAAACAATACCACTACAAATCAGTGATCAAATTTAGGAACTCTTTAATTGTTTTCCCATGATTTCCTCTGGGAAAATAAATTAGAAGCCATCCATAAAGTGGATGCTTATTAATAAAAAAAATATCAAAGAGGTTAACATAAGTGGTTATGAAATCAGAGCAGGCCTGCAAATACAGACATTGCAGAGTCAAAATAGAGGAGGGTGATAGTAAGACAAAGTTTGCTTTGAACTTCTCTGCAACGTTTATCATGTCTCCTCTTAATTTTCTAATAATCAATGATTTGTCATTTTACATTTGACCACATCTTATAAATCCAAACTTTCATTATCTGATGCTCTGTTTTTTTTGGGGGGTGGGGGTTGCGGTACGCAGGCCTCTCACTGTTGTGGCCTCTCCCGTTGCGGAGCACAGGCTCCGGACGCGCAGGCTCCGCGGCCATGGCTCACGGGCCCAGCCGCTCCGCGGCACGTGGGATCCTCCCGGACCGGGGCGCGAACCCGCGTCCCCTACATTGGCAGGCGGACTCTCAACCACTGTGCCATCAGGGAAGCCGCAGATGCTCTGTTTTTTTAATCCTGCCTTAACCTCATTTACAATGATGCTCCAAGGTTAATAACAGCAACTAAATTTGCTGCTTTTAAGTGCAAAAATTTTTGATAATAGGCTTAGAAAAGTTTACTCCTTAGAGCAATGAGTTCGGACTGTTTTAGAATTAATGCCAACTTGAAATGCTATAGTAGCAAGACTTTCAAATTTAGGAGTCAGAGGAGCTTAGGTGTAGTTCTGATTTTGCCCTTTATTAATTACATGAACTGCTTAATAGAATGTGTATAATTTAAATATCTCCTTTTAGTTTATAAGAAGTATAAAGTTATGCATATGTTGGTTAGCTTAAGCTACACTGGAAGGGTGGTCATTTGCCCTAATCAAAATGTCACACCCTAGGTGTCATCAATCTTCTAATCAGAAATCCCACTGTCTAGAGGTGCTTCCTAGCGAGGACGCAGCCATCTTAGCAGCCATCTTAGCAGCCATCTTAGCCTTCCAACACCATCACCAGAGTATTCTTTCTGTTTCTTTTTTCTTTCTGCAACTGTCTATATGTATATTTATTTATTTAATTTTAACATCTTTATTAGAGTATAATTGCTTTACAATGGTGTTAGTTTCTGCTTTATAACAAAGTGAATCAGCTGTACATATACATACATCCCCATATCCCCTCCCTCTTGCGTCTCCCTCCCACCCTCCCTATCCCACCCCTCTAGGTGCTCACAGAGCTCCGAGCTGATCTCCCTGTGCTATGCGGCTGCTTCCCGCTAGCTATCTATTTTACATTCGGTAGTGTATATGTGTCCATGCCACTCTCTCACTTCGTCCCAGCTTACCCTTCCCCCTCCCCGTGTCCTCAGTCAATTCTCTATGTCTGCGTCTTTATTCCTGTCCTGCCCCTAGGTTCTTCAGAACCTTTGTGTTTTTTGGTTTTTTTTTTAGATTCCATATATATGTGTTAGCATACAGTATTTTTCTCTTTCTGACTTACTACACTTTGTATAACAGTCTCTAAGTCCATCCACCTCACTACAAATAACGGTGTTGGCTGTGGGTTTGTCACATATGGTCTTTATCATGTTAAGGTAAGTTCCCTCTATGCCTACTTTCTGGAGGGTTTTTATCATAAATGGGTGTTGAATTTTGTCAAAAGCTTTTTCTGCATCTATTGAGATGGTCATATGGTTTTTATTCTTCAATTTGTTAATATGGTGTATCACGTTGATTGATTTGCGTATATTGAAGAATCCTTGCATTCCTGGAATAAACCCCACTTGATCATGGTGTATGATCCTTTTAATGTGCTGTTGGATTCTGTTTGCTAGTA
Organism: Monodon monoceros; assembly: GCF_005190385.1. Classification (NCBI taxonomy): domain Eukaryota; kingdom Metazoa; phylum Chordata; class Mammalia; order Artiodactyla; family Monodontidae; genus Monodon; species Monodon monoceros. The sequence continues at coordinate 31,484,530 of NW_021703772.1, read as the reverse complement.
TTTTGTTGAGGATTTTTGCATCTATGTTCATCAGTGATATTGGCCTGTAGTTTTCTTTCTTTGTGACATCTTTGTCTGGTTTTGGTATCAGGGTGATGGTGGCCTCGTAGAATGAGTTTGGGAGTATTCCTCTCTCTGCTATATTTTGAAAGAGTTTGAGAAGGATAGGTGTTAGCTCTTCTCTAAATGTTTGATTGAATTTGCCTGTGAATCCTCTGATCCTGGGCTTTTGTTTGTTGGAAGATTTTTAATCACAGTCTCAATTTCAGTGCTTGTGATTGGTCTGTTTATATTTTCTATTTCTTCCTGGTTCAGTCTCAGAAGTTGTGCTTTGCTAAGAATTTGTCCATTTCTTCCAGGTTGTCCATTTTATTGGCATAGAGTTGCTTGTAGTAATCTCTCATGATCCTTTGTATTTCTGCAGTGTCAGTTTTTACTTCTCCTTTTTCATTTCTAATTCTATTGATTTGAGTCTTCTTTTTTTCTTGATCAGTCTGGCTAATGGTTTATCAATTTTCCTTATCTTCTCAAAGAAACAGCTTTTAGTTTTATTGATCTTTGCTATCATTTCCTTCATTTCTTTTTCATTTATTTCTGATCTGATCTTTATGATTTCTTCCCTTATGCTAACTTTGGGTTTTTTCGTACTTCTTTCTCTAATTGCTTTAGGTGTAAAGTTAAGTTGTTTATTTGAGATGTTTCTTGATTCTTGAAGTAGGATTGTATTGCTATAAACTTCCCTTTTAGAATTGCTTTTGCTTCATCCCATAAGTTTTGGGTGGTCGTGTTTTCATTGTCATTTGTTTTTAGGTATATTTTGATTTCCTCTTTGATTTCTTCAGTGATCTCTTGGTTATTGTTTAGCTTCCGTGTGTTTGTATTTTTTTACAGATTTTTCCTGTAATTGATATCTAGTCTCATACTGTTGTGGTCAGAAAAGATACTTGATACGATTTCAATTTTCCAAAATTTACCAAGACTTGATTTGTGACCCAAGATATGATCTATCCTGGAGAATGTTCCATGAGCACTTGAGAAGAAAGTGTATTCTGTTGTTTTTGGACAGAATGTCCTATAAATATCAATTAAGTCCATCTTGTTTTATGTATCATTTAAAGCTTGTGTTTCCTTATTTATTTTCATTTTGGATGATCTGTCCATTGGTGAAAGTAGGGTGCTAAAGTGCCCTACTATGATTGTGTTACTGTCGATTTCCCTTTTTATGGCTGTTAGCATTTGCCTTATGTATTGAGGTGCTCCTATGTTGGGTGCATAAATATTTACAATTGTTATATCTTCTTCTTGGATTGATCCCTTGATCAAAATTGGGTCATTTATAGAGACATGGATGGATCTAGAGACTGTCATACAGAGTGAAGTAAGTCAGAAAGAGAAAAACAAATATCGTATATTAACGCATATATGTGGAACCTAGAAAAATGGTACAGATGAACTGGTCGGTGTTCAGGGCAGAAATAAAGACACAGATGTAGAGAACAAACGTATGGATACCAAGGGGGAAATGTGGCGGTGGAGGTGGTGGTATGATGAACTGGGAGATTGGGATTGACATATATGCACTAATATGTATAAAATGAATAACTAATAAGAACCTGCTGTATAAAAATAAATAAATAAAATAAAATTCAAAAAAGAACGAAGGCCTCAGGGTAGTAAGGTGACATTGTACAGAGTATAGGCTTTAGCAAATCTAACCTTCATGACAATTTTTACTCCTCCATCCTGAGCCTCAGCTTTCTCATCTCTAAAATGAAGACTATACAAATTCATCTTAAACATTTACTAAGAGTTGTGTGAAATGTCTAATTCAAGTGGTACATATGTGTGTATTTTTCATTATTATTAAGTCCCCTCTCTTACCAATACAAATGGAACAAATCATCTCACCCTCTACTACTCCTTTCTCAATGCATCTCTCTGTCTTCTCGTTATAATAAGAATGGTTTTCGGAAAAGGATCTGCCCCTAGGGTTTGGTCCTGGTTTTCATTTTAGGTAGACTTTTTGAGGTTAAAAAAAAGTTGGTGGGGAAGGGAGTGGGGAGAAGAAAAAGTCTGTAGAGTATAACCCCAGGCATGGATTGACTCTGCTTTCAGGGAGAAGAGAACCCACAAGAAGAGAGAAAACATCTCCCCCTTCCTCAGAACTTGCATTTTTCCCAAGTAAAAAGACTTGAGTTTGTGACAATATCTTTAGGCTCATAAAGTATAACTCCATTTTTAATTAAGGTTTTCCTCGAGAGCTACGTCTTCTGAAATATGCTTTTGGTATCAAGTCATGATCATCCATACTATGTATTTGTAATATGCACATATATACGCCACATACATATTTATATATAATATTAGAGTCTGTTACCATGACAACTATTACAGTACTAACAAATTAAGCATTGACTCTGCTGTAATAAGAAAAAAAGAAATTCAAATGAAACACGAAGCATTTGTTTAAGCACAAATAGCTTTAGTAATTAAATACACAGAGAAAATTTTTTTAAAACACACATTAATATTTAGAAGGCTTTTCCAGTGTGAAACTCAGCTTTGATGTTGTTTTCCCTTTTCCATTTCCATTGCATTGCATTATACATCTTTATAAATTAAGTTTGGCCTTGGGTTAACGAGAATAGATCTGCTGTGTTGGAGCCCTCACACACCCAAAAGCTCAGTTCCCATTCTAAATAGTTACACTTTACATAGTTGGTGAGAAAGATTTTATGGCTCTTTTTATTCATCAGAAAGAGGACTTTTTAAAAAGAAAGCTTAAATGTGAAGTTGGTCTTACATCCCCTGTTTCACTCAGACAACATGTAGAACTACCCCTGGGGTTTTGAATATATTAACATCCTTTCACAATTAACCCTAATGGGACAAGTGTAGCATTTTTCCAAGTAGATTTATTCAAAGCTGGAAAATACATAGTGTTTAAATAGATCTCATTATATCATCTACACCAAATCTCTCCTCTTTACATACAGAGGATTGTACCTCTTTTCACTGTCATGCAACATTAGAATAGGAAGGCATACACAAAGATGACATGGATTTGACAAAAAATTAATGATTTGTACATCACTTTAATGCTTCAAATCTGCAATTCATGTATGCTAATTAGTTCATAATGGTCTGTTGAAGAACAGAACTGTCATCCCCCTTCTTCACAGGTTTCTGGAAGCTCCGATTCAGCACAGACTTGCCCGGTTGGCTGCTGGATTCTGGGCTGTAACATGGCAGATCTATGAGAACATCCCCCTCCCCCGGTGGCATATCTCAAATAAGTGATTCCTGGGTGCCGCAGTACATACCAGGAGTAAAAGCATAGCATCGCTATATCTAAATGATTGATTTCTGGATTTTAGGCTGTCAGGCTATATACCTCAGAGGGCAGCTGTCAGCTTCCTAAATGTATGAAGTTGTATTATGTGGCACATTTTGAAAATGTATGTACAATTTTTTAAAATTTATTTACAGATAAAAAGGGCTGCAAAACTTGGAGAGAGGAAACAAAGGGGGCTAAAAAGATCAGATACCTTTCTTTCCTGTGAAATCATGTCTGTCTTCTCCAGTGCAAGAAAAGCAGCTACCCATCCCATTTTCCTTTAGTCTTTGTGCTGCTGGGGCGGAGACAAAGGCTGTCACAACATCACGAGAGGGTGAGCTGAACTGCTTCACAGACCAAATAGAAACACAAGGGCTTGCTGGGAGCTGCAAGATTTGAAAACACGTTGCTCCGTTTTTACTGGCGAGAAAGCCGATTTTCCCTGATCTCATGATAGAGGCTTGACCCAATGTGTTTCTCATATCACATCTGCTGATCTGTGAACCCAGCTACAGCACATGACCGAAGAGAAGTTTACACAAAGGAAACAAGCATCAAATTTGTCTTCAGGTTTGAAATATCAGTCAGATTCCTGCTTGCTGAAATTTTGTCTTGAAGACTCTAAAATGAAGATGTATTTAATTTAAAATATTTTTTTTACTGGGAAGTATGAATCAGAGATGATAACGGAAGAACTGAACTAGGCCAGGAAAAAAAGTGCTCCAAATGTAGTTGAGCTATTAAGAGATTTTAGATAATAACGAATAGACAGTTAATAAACATACAAAATAATGATATAATGAAAGGGAGTTTAAAAGTGATCAAATTAATAAGAAATATTTTGTTTAGAGCTTTAGGTAAGGAGTGTATGTAACCAGGGAGGAAAAAATATTTACTAATCAGAATAGACATTTAATAAATGTTGAATGAATGAAGGATGCTCTTCAAATAATGTCGTGACTTAGGACAGATATAAAATGATATTTCAACCTAGAGGCTGAACATGGTTCTCCGGTCAGCAACAGGAAACCTCACATTGACCGGAATGACGGTATTTTATCTACATTGGATATCTGAATAACACTTTCTTGTGAAGGAAACTAAACCTCAAACTTGAAGCTCCCTCCAAAGCTTGGGTTATTCAAATTTGCAGATTTAAATTTGTGTTCTGGAAAATACTTAGGAGTGGGATGGCTGGGTCATTTAGTAGATGTATGCTTAGCTTTTGGAGAAACTGACAAACTGTTTTTCAAGTGGCTGTACCATTTTACATTCCCACCAGCAGTTTATGAGGGGTACTCTTCTTCCACATTCTCACCAACACTTGATATGGCCAATCTTTTTAACTTTAGACATTCTAATAGGTACAGAATTATATCTTGCTGTAGTTTTGATTTGCATTTCCCCGATGACTAATGATGTTCACCACTTTTTCATGTTCTTATCTGCCATCCATATACCTTCTTTGGTGAAGTGACTGTTCAAATATTTGCCAGTGTTTAATTTGGGTTGTTGGGTTTTATTTTTATCGTTGGTTTTATTCTGGATACAGGCTTTTATCAGATATACAATTTGTAAATATATTCACCTAGTCTGATTCTTCTCTTTTCATGCTCTTAGCACTATTTTTGGAAGAGCAGATATTCTTCATTTGGTGAAGTCATATATATATGTGTGTATGTGTATATATATATACATATATATATATATATAGGCATACACACACACACACACATATACGTGTGTGTGTGTCTTTTGGTGTCTTCTTTCCCTAATCAGTCTGTCAGTCTGCTAGAAGTTTACTATTTTATTACCTTCTGAAAATACAAATTTTGTCTTTCTTAATTTTTACCTGTTTTTCTGTTTTTGATTTCATTGATTTTTCTGTTCCCATGTTTACTGTTTCTTTTCATCTGCTCATTATACATTTCATTCGATTTTATTTTTCTATGTCTTAAGATGGATGCTGAGGTCATTGATTTTAGACCAAAGAGAAATGAAAGCATATGTGCATGCAAAGATTGTTATACAAATATTCATTTGATTTATTTTTATTTATTTATTTTTTGCTTTTGTTTTTGTTTTTTTTTGTTTTTGTTTTGCGGTACGCGGGCCTCTCACTGTTGTGGCTTCTCCCATTGTGGAGCACAGGCTCCGGACGTGCAGGCTCAGCAGCCATGGCTCACGGGCCCAGCCGCTCCGCACCATGTGGGATCTTCCCGGACCGGGGCACGAACCCGTGTCCTCTGCATCGGCAGGCGGACTCTCAACCACTGCGCCACCAGGGAAGCCCTGATTTATTTTTAATAGTCAAAATCTGGAAACTATTCAAATGCTCATCATCAGATAAATAAATACATAAATTGTGCTATATTTATGCAAGGGACTACTGCTCAGCAATAAAAAGAGGAGAAATATCATTATACAAACTATGTAGATACATCTGAAAATAATTATGCTAGTGAAAGAAACTAGAAAAAAAGGTGTAACACATGATTTTATCTATATAAAATCATAGAAAATGCAAAGTAAGCTATAGTGACACAAGTAGATTGAGTATTGCAAATACTCAATTGCCTGGGGATGGACATGGAAGAGTAGTAAAGAAGTATTCAAAAGGGGCGCCAGGAAACTTTTGACAATGATGGAAATGTTCATTAACTTAATTGGAATCAGTGTTTCATGGGTGTACATGTATTTTGAACCTGATCAAATTGTGTATTTTAAATATGTGTAGTTTATTGTATGTCTATTATATCTCAACAGAGCTTTTTAAAAAGACACCACTATAAAAATGATAGAGGCCACAGAAGAGGAGAAAATATTTACAATACTCATATTTGACTTGTACCCAGAATATATAAAATAACTCTTACAAGTTGATAATAAGGAGAGAAATACCCCAATAAAACAATGGGGAAAAGATTTCAACAGACATTTCATAAAGAAATATATATGAAGGGCCCATAAGCCTATGAAAAGAGGCTCAACAATATTAGTCATCAGGGAAATACAAATTAAAACCACAATGACATATCACTACATGCCCATTAAGATGGATAAAATTTTAAAAAGTGATAATGTAAAAACATTGGCAAGGATGCAAAGGAGCTGAAATTTTAATGCATTGCTGTAGTGAATGTAAAATAATAAAACCACTTTGGAAAATTATTTGACAGTTTTTTTAAAAAGTTAAACTTTTATGATCCCTAGGATCCAGCAATTTCTCTCCTCGGTGTGTACCCAAGAGAATTTAAAGCATACGTCCACATAATGTATGAATATTCATAGCAAATGTATTCAAAATAGATCAGAACTGAAAATCCCTCCTCTGCTCTGGGGACTCCAATTACATGTATATTTGATGCTTAAAGTTGCTTCCCCTCCACCTCAAGTGATGCTCTGCTCATTTTATTTTTCAATTTTTTTTTAACATCTTTATTGGAGTATAATTGCTTTACAATGGTGTGCTAGTTTTGGCTTTATTGTTTTTCAATTTTTAAAAAATTCTTTCTGGGTTTTATTTTAGATAGCTTCTATAGGTATGTCTTCAAGTTCACTAATCTTTTTTTCTCCAGTGTTTAATCTGCTGTATTTTTTAATATCAGATATTTTAGTTTTCATCTTTGGAAGATAATTTGGGTCACTTTATATCTTCTATGTGTCTAGTTTTCATGTGCAATCTTTCCTCTAGCCTCTTGAACTTATGGGATGCTATTGTAATAACCCTATTAATGTCTTATCTACTAATTCTATTATCTGTATACTTCTTCGATCAGTTTCTATTGACTGATTTTCATCCTCATTATGGGTCATACTTGACATCTTCCAAATGTTAATTCAGAATGTTAATTCTGTTCATTGCTGAATGGATGTCAGACATTGAGAATTTTACCTTTTTGTTTGCTGGATATTGTAGTATTTCTGTAAATATTTTTGAGCTTTGTTCTGGGATGCAGTTGAGTTACTTACAAACAGTATTATCCTTTCAGAACTTGCTTTTGAGCTTTGTTATCTGGTACTGAAGCAGGCTTTATTCTAGGGTACCTTTGTCTCAAAACTGAAGCTAAGCCTTCTGAGAACTCTACTCAATGCCACATGAATTATGAGGTTTTCTACTCTGCCTGCTGGGAATAGGAACTATTTCTGGCTTTGTGTGAGTTCCTGGTACTGTTCTTCTATTCTTTTCAGAGAGTTCTTTCCCCAGACCTGGATAGTTTCTTCACAAACCTGCACTGATCAGTACTTAGCTGAAGACTTGAGCAGGACCCTCTACAGGTCTCTTTTCTCTCCTCCAACTCTCTACCCTGCAAACTGTATCCACACAGACTCCATCAAAGTAATCTCCCTGGGATCCCATTCTCCGCTTCAGACAGCAACTCCCTCCAGGGGGCACATCAAGGCAAGTGTAGGGTTCACTGCATTTATTTCCCATCTCTCAGGGTTCACTGTCTTTCATTGTTTGTTGTCCAAATCTTAATAACTATTGTGCCATATATTTTATCCAGATTTTTTTAGTTGTTTTAGGAAGGAAGGTAAACCTAGTCCCTGTTATTTAGACATTGCTGGAAGCAGAAATCCCATCTAATTTTGCCCCGCTACTCAATGATGTCTTTCTTTTTCTTTTTCTTTAAAAATAATTTATTAGTTTTGGATCATAAAATATAGGGAAGACACAAGGGCAATGCCTGTGACCCCTTGGACCGTACTTCCCTTCCATAAACACCTTTTAGAACCCCAGACTCATGCTGCCCAAGCATCCCTCACATCCTCACAGCTGCAGAGTATAGTACTGACCATGTGGGACGCTTAAACAGACTCCCTGTAAGCGATGCAGGGGTCCCTTCCAATTAGGTCTTCCAGCTCACTTTTGCCAATATTGCAACACCACTGTTTGTTCCAACTGTCCATGTCCTAAAACTCTCATGAATGAATAGGTCACAGGCAAATTCTGCCTGCACAGCCCTTATAACTGTCTACTCTTTTAAAATGGCCTTTCTTAAACAGCAGTGACTAAGGTCGCTTCACTATACCCAGTCTTCTAAGCCCCAGACTGCCTGTGGGACCTGGATGGCAGTCCCTGGGGGTCCCCCACATCCTAGGGTGGCAATGGAGGAAGGGCAGGCCAGGCCAAGCATTAAGAATAAACAGTCAGTTTTATTGCGCTCAGACTAGGAATCCATGGGTCTTGAGGACCTCTGTGAACTTGTCAGTTTTCTTCTCTCTGTTCTTTTCGGCCTGCTTCCGTAGCCTCAGGAGCTGCTTCTTTTTCCGGTAGTGGATCTTGGCCTTCTCCTTTCTCTTCTCCTCCAGGGTGGCTGTTACTGCCTGGTACTTCCAGCCAACCTCACGAGCCAGTCGCCCTAGGTAGGCAAACTTCCGCACAGGCTTCAGACGCACAACCTTGAGGGCGGCAGGAACCACCATCCGCTGTTTCTTGTCATAGGGTGGCGGGATCCCATCAAACACCTTGAGGCGGTCCCGAGCGGCCTGGCCTCGCTTGGTCCTGTGGGACAGCATGCCTCGCACTGTCCGCCAGAAGATGCGGCTGGGGGCTCGGAAGTGGTAGGGGCCGCATCCGCTTGCAGAGGAAGGCCAGGTACTTCAACTTGTTTCTATGGAAATTTCCATAAATGCTGATGCCTTCACAGCTGCACGACCACCACCTTTCAACCCAGAAGCACCTGCTTGGCCATGATGGCCGCCTGGAGGCCCAGGAGATGGCCTCGGCCATCGAGCACCAGGACCTGCCCCTCCGCCATCTTCGGCAGCTGCCTGGGAAAGCACTCAGTGATGTCTTTCAATGGGCAGGAGTTTTTAATTTTCAGTAAGTCCGTTTTATTGACTTTTTTCCCATCATGCTAAGGACTACGAAGAATGCAACAGTAAGTAAGCAGAATACAGAGTCTGCTTTTCTTAGACGCTCTCAATCTTGTAAAGGAGTAGGAAGTTACAAGTAATACTTTGGGTCAGTTGAGATGAGTAGAGCCAGAGTTAAATATAGAAATGTCCAATAGCTTCTGGCTTGAAAATGGAAAGGGGTACTGGGTTTGGCAGCATAATAGCCTCCAGAGATGTCCAAGTCTTAGTTGTTGAAACTGAGTATATTACCTTACATGGCAAAGAGGATTTAGCACATGTGATTAAATATAATGATCTTGAGATGATCCTGGGTTATCTGGTTGTGCCCAATGTAATCACAAGGGTCCTTATAAGAGAAAGAGGGAGTCAGGAGGGTCAGAAAAGGAACCGTGACAATGGAAGCAGGTGTCAGAGTGGTGGGATTGCTGGAAGGGGCCACGAACCAAGGATTGAGGGCAACTTCTAGAAGCTGAAGAAGGGAAGGAAACATATTTCCCTCTAGAGTCTCCAGAAGCAAAGTAACTCTGCTGAAATCTTTATTTTTGTCCAGTGAGACCCATTTTGGACTGCTGAAATCCAGAATTATAAGATGCTAAGTTTGTGTTGCTTAAAACCAGTAATGCCGTAATTTGTCACAGAGGCGATAGGAAAATAATGCAGGTATTGAATTGAAGGGCTGCTTTTTCCTCTGGTCACAGCAGGGAGGTACCTGGCTGAGTAAATTTCTCTTATGGAGGCTTCCTCATACACAGGTGATCATTGCTTACCTGTTGCTGTATGAAGGACTAAATTCAAAATACCTGTCAGTTTCTGTCAGCCTCTGCTGCTGGAATAAATATTTGGACTCAAAATGATAGGTAGTTCTTAGGCAGGTGCTTGTAGCTACACTGGTTTCCCATGAATCAGAAGGAGTCCCTCACACTCTACCCTCACAGCCAAAGGGGATCTAAATCACGTAAGGACTGAGGGGAGGCAATGACTTTACAACACCTAGACTTGGAAATTTTATAATACTTTTAGCACTCAATGGAAGAGTCTTCTTCCCTTTGTAAAATTTAAGTCTATTCTTCAAGCTTCCTACTTATGTTCAGCAACACAGGCTTTGATATCCCTAAACAGAGGACTAGTTATATATGAGTCTTTTGGCCATATTTCTCTTCAGCTTGATTTCCCTTTTCTTGAAGTAATTTTCTAGTATTGATCCAGTGAAGTTCTTGTCGTGATGCCTGGATACCTTAGTGACCACTTGAGGTTAAGTCAAAGTGCCTCTTTAATAAAGAAAATTCCTTAATAACCAGCACAAGATGTCCATATAAAGACTACAAGCAAACTCGAGTCCTTTTCCCAGATAATTGCATTAGAGGGTTAGCAGCCAAGGAGATAGAATGCAGAGCGCAGAGCAGTCTCCTTCCTGTCCCTGGTGGGAACAAAGCCAAGGACACATGGTTGTCACTTTGGATTGCAAAACTCCTCCCTGTGTGTGGGGATGTACATGGACAAGCAATGAGCTGAATGTGCACAAGCGTTGCATTGGATGAGAACCCTGCTCCTGGCCAAATAGCAAATAGTAGGGTGCATTGTTGAGGCTAATCCCAACTCATTTGGCCTCTCTGTGAGCAATGAATAATGCTCCACAGCCTCATACGTCCAGGCATTGTGCTCTAAGTCCAGGCAAGGCTAGGAGGAGACAATGGGCTTAATGACTGTACTGCTCCACTTTTTTGGTGGGGGGGACGGGAGGAGGAACATTTCATAAGGTCCTTGTGGAACAAGCCAAGACAAGATTTCAAAACAGAACAGATAAGACAAGAAGATGTTCATGAGTGGAATTAGGTTTGCAGTGTCCTAAATTTGTTTGGTTATTTACCAGATGAATAATACTTTCAAATCAGACTGGTCCTACATAGAATCAAAACAGCTGTAAAAAAACAAAAAATTTAGATAACCAACTTTTCCTTCCTTGAGGACATGATATTGAGGAATTGGTTTGACTGACAATTTTCTCTATTTTTGTTTTAGTTTATTGAAAGAATTCACTTATTTCACTTATCTACGAAAGTTTCAATTTAGAAATGGGTTCAGGGGCTTCCCTGGTGGCGCAGTGGTTGGGAGTCCACCTGCCGATGCAGGGTACACGGGTTCGTGCCCCGGTCCGGGCACGTGCCGCGGAGTGGCTGGGCCCACGAGCCATGGCTGCTGAGCCTGCACGTCCAGAGCCTGTGCTCCACAACGGGAGAGGCCACAACAGTGAGAGGCCCACGTATCACAAAAAAAAAAAGAAAAGAAAAAAAGACATGGGTTCAGTATGCAGTTGTAATTTGTCCCTGCTTTAAACGCACACACACACCTTTCTTTCATCTCTTCTTTCCTTCTCCTGACCTGGGAGATTCTCAATATGGCAGAGGCTAAAACAATACTCTTAAAATTTAGTTGAAATTATTGTACTTTTTGTGCTATCATATGGCTCTCAGAATACTGATATCGAAGTCCACAAATAATAAGTGCTGGAGAGGATGTAGAGAAAAGGGAACCCGCCTACACTGTTGGTGGGAACGTAAATTGGTGCAGCCACTATGGAAAACAGTATAGAGGTCCCTCAAAAAAACAAAAATAGAGTTGCCATATGATCCAGCTATTCCACTCCTGGGCACACATCTGAAAAAAACTATAATTCAAAAAGATACATGCATCCCAATGTTCATAGCAGCACCAGTTACAATAGTCAAGACATGAAAACAACCTTAATGTCCATCAACAGATAAATGGATGAAAAAACTGTGGCATATGTATAACATATAGACACACTGGAATAGTACTCAGCCATAAAAAAAGAATGAAATAATGCCATTTGCGGCAATATGGATGGACCTAGAGATGATCATACTAAGTGAAGTAAGTCAGAGAAAGGACAAATACCATATGATATCACTTACATGTGGAATCTAAAATATGACACAAATGAACCTATCTGTGAAACAGAAAGAGATTCACAGACATAGAGAACAGACTTGTGGTTGCCAAGGGGGAGAGAGGGGAGAGGAAGGATGGATTGGGAGTTTGGGGTTAACAGATGCAAACTAGTATATACAGGATGGAAAAACAACAAGGTCCTACTGTACAGCACAGAGAACTACATTCAATATCCTATAATAAACCACAATGGAAAATAATATGAAAAAGAATGTGTATATATATGTACAACTGAATCACTTTGCTGTATAGCAGAAACACAACCTTATAAATCAACTATACTTCAATAAAATAAATTTTTTAAAAAGAATACTGATATCAGGTACTCCGTTTGTAGATTGCCAACGAAGTAGTATGTAGAGGTTGGAAATAGTGTTTGAAGAACTCTGGCTTGGAGATACACTGTTGGGCCAAAAATCTCTTAGAAGCCTGTTGGGCTGGAGGATGCAGCTGATTCCTGCAAGTTGTGGCATTCATGAGGCAGGTGAGAACACTTTTAAAGTAGAAGGAGTTCAAGGGAGTTTGGTCCCAAGCGTTAGATAATTAGGCAAAGATAATTTAATGTAGAAAAACTCTATGGACAAAATTAGTGAATCACTGAGTCGTGGAACAGGTGGTTTTTAGAACAATTTTGGCTTGAGGCTAGAAGGTCCAGGTAGAATGGGCCCTCTTTCCTTAATGGCTACAGAACTACAAAAGACATTACAGTCTTAAACTTGGAAATAAAACTGAAACATGGAATTATAAAATCTAAGCGAATTGCATGCAAGTGGCCCCAATGCTATTACTTTACGCAGCAAATGTATTATTTAGCACCTATAATGTGCAAGGCACCTGCTAGCAGTCTGAGTGCAGCAGTGGACAAGACAGGTGTGGTCCTTATCTTCAGTGGAGCTTAATATTTGGGGAGAAGACAAATGTGATAGGCCAAAGAGTGGCCCCCAAAATGTCTACATCCTAACAGTTGGACCTTGTAAATATGTTACCTTGCACAAAGGGACTTTGAAGGTATTATTAAGCTAAGGTTCTTGAGAAGGAAAAATGAGCTTGGATTATCCAGGTAGGCCCAAGGTAATCACCAGCATCCTTATAAGAGAGAGGCAGGAGGACCAGAGTCAAGAGAGACGTGATAAAAAGCAGAGTCGGGAGAGAGAGAAGGGGCCACAAGCCAAGGGATGTATGTGACCTTTAGCAGCTGGAAAAGGCAAAAAAAATGGATTTTCCCCTAAAGTTTCCAGAGGGAATGCAGCCCTGCTGACACCTTGATTTCAGCCCAGGGAAACCCTTTTTGGCTTTCTGACCTCCAGAAATGTAAGATAATAAACTTGTGTTATTTTAAGCCACTAAGTTTGTGGTAATTTGTTATAGCCACAATAGGAAAATAATACCAAAAAAAAAAAAATAGCAAGTAATCAGTCTAAACCCTGTTTCACAATCATTGTGATGGCACCATGAGGATTGAAAGCACAGGATGCCACTAGAAAGGGTGACAGAGTCTTGCTCTAAAACAGGACCAGAGCCCACCTCCCCTCCTGGAGGAGATGAGGAGTAAGTTGAGCAGGAGAAGATGGGGAGTGCTGTGTTGCGGGCAGAACGACCTTGGCCAGACCCCAGTGCATGAAGGAATTTGACTCACTGGAGATGGGGGAGGGGAGGAAGGGTCGGAGTAAGTGGGTGCCAAGATCAGAGTCATGTTTTGGAAGATCACTCTGGCTGCTGTGTGGGGAATGGATGTGAGGAAGGACGAGCAGAAGCGGGGAAGCCAGGTGAAGACTGTTGCATTCCTCAGAGTGAGGGATGATTATGGGAGTTTGGACTAGCATGGTGATAGTGAGGGGAGGGAAGCAGATAGATTTTGGAGAGTACAATCCATAGGACTTGGTGATCAATTGATTTAATCAGTAATTGTTTTTAATTGCTAACTACCATTCCATTACGTGATTATATTATTATAGGTTTCTCAATTCTCCTGTGGAGGACCATTTGGGATTTGTCCAGTTTGGGGCTATTCTGAATAACATTGCTGTCAGTGTTCCTGTACAACCCTTATTATGAACATAAAGTTTCATTTCTCTTAGGTAAATACCTAAGAGTCAAGCTGCTGGGTCATGAGGGAGGAGTATATTTAACTTTTTAAGAAACTACCACACTGTTTTCCAAAGTGATTGCACCATTTCATCCTCCCTTTGATGATTTATTGGACTGTGAGGGTGGTGCAAAAAAAACAGGCGTGTTCTTTCAAACTGAACAATGTGCCCAACTCTTTAAGCAGCTCCCTGTGTTTTGAGTGTTGAGAGAGACAGAGAGGTGAAGTCCGTTGTCCTATGAGCACCTTCCCCGAAAGACAGAATCCCTTGGTTCCTTGAGTAGAGGTGGGGAAAAATTTTTTTAAAGTTGCTTAAATTGTCACCAAATCATTCTGGGAAGTATTTTGCTTGCAAACTTGTAGAGACCATATTTCACCAAATCAAATAATAAGATTGGATCAGAGGTTCAAATTTCTGAAGCTAATTGCTCTTGGACTATTTCAGACAGGGAAACAGGCCCCATGCTGTTAGGAGAGGCTCATTCTTCCCTTAGTCAGTGGAATGGAAGTCTGGTCTTGATCTCTCTGCGGCCTATTCTGTGTGCTACTCTCTTTCAAACCTTCCCCACTCCCATTTTTTAGCCTCCAAATTTGCAAGTTCAGGCAAAGGCCTCACCCTCTTCATCACTCATCGCTCACTAAACAGAATGCTTTCTGTCAATTGTCCCTTAAGTCCTGCCTCTAAAAAGGAAAATGTTCCAGCTAAGGGGTATCATCCAAACCAGGATTTTGAGAGATAAGAGGGTATCAACTAGAAAGGACACTGAGATCAGCCAGGACTGTCTCAGGCAAACCAGGGTGTACAGCTGAATACATAGAACCCTAAAGCCAAGCAGACTAGGAGTTTCAAGGGAGATCTGAGAAAGAGATTACGAGTGAATGATGATCTTAAACAGCTGTGGCTTATAAGAAAACTGGAGAGGCCAGGAAAGTATGTTACAAAATGCCTTGGTGGATATAAATGGATTCCTTTTTGATTGATTATTCTCTTGCCTAGGGAGTAAGAAATCCTTGAATTTAGAAGAAGGGGTTCAGTGATGGCTCCCCACCAATGGATATGACCACCCCAAACCTCTGGTGGGACTTTATTCTGAAAAGGGGTCTTTGCGGAAGCCAGTAAGTCAAGGATCTCCAGATGAGATCATTCTGGGTTATCTGAGTGGGCCCGAAATCCTATCACAAGGGTTCTTATAAGAGAAAGGCAGAGGGAGAGGAGGAGAGGGCTATGTGAAGACAGGGGCAGAGACTTGAGTTCTGCAGCTACAAACCGGGGAACACCTGGGGCCACCAGAAGCCGGAAGAGGCAAAGAAGCATTCTCCCTTAGACCCTTGAATGAGAGTTCAGTCCTGCCATCCCCTTGATTTCAGATTTCTGGCCTCCAGAACAGTGAGAGAATGAGTTTCTGTTGATTTTAAGCCTCCCGATTTGGGGTAATTTGTTACACAACTACAGGAAACTAATATAGGGTGAAAAGGAGACTCTTGGTAAGCAGATCTGAGGCTGGGGAGGGAGGCAATGAATATATGAGTATGAATGGGTGTGAAATTCCAGATAAGTCCAGACAGAGTGGAGTCTGAGGGCAGGAGAAAAATAATAATAATAATAAAAGCGGAAATTGTGTACATGGCCAGCTTCTCTTACAGGGTCACAGCCAGGGTGACCCCAGGACAGCTCTCTCACTCTGCTGTTAAATTATCCACCCAGTTTGGAAACAAAATCCAGTTAGAGATTGGGAGGAACCTACTCCCCCCATCTATCCTGTAGGTTCCATAAATACATGCAACTTCTTCACTTAGTTCAGGCTCATTACCCATAAAGCAAGCCACACAATTCAGTTCTTTTAATCATTTTTCTCATTATTTTTCGTTCTCTATTTTAGTTGTCTCATATTTCTTCACTTCTGTCAACCAGTCCCTTGGTTATACATTTTTCTTGTCATTTGCCTTGGAAAAACAAAACTAAACAGCATAATTAGTATAGTTTGTATGAAAGACGTGACTTTTTAGGGAGGAAGAAGTTGCTCTTAACCGCTGATTCACATTGTAAACATCTTTGACTACTGTGAATGTACTGGATTTCTGGTCCCCACAGGGCCCTTCATGGGGTCCACAGACTCTGTCCAAAAACGGTGACTCAGGCGTGACTGTAGCAGAGGGACCTGGACATTGGGACGCACGGCTAAGACTAGGGTGGCATGTGGTGGGGAGAGATGTCCATTCTCAGCCAGCGCTCCACCAAACTGGGTGTCTACATTTAAAATTTTAAACCCAAGATTTTAAAAAGGAGGGCATTTAATCCTGAAAATAAAATAACAACTCTCTTTGAAATATATTCTCTTTAATCCAGCAGCACTTGATGTTTGCAGATGGTTTTCCTCTGCAAAGCCTAAGGAGAAAAAGCTTCCTAAACCTGGTTCTTGAACTTCAACCCCCAGCATCAGAAGATTAAGTTGCTAAATTTGATTCAAATTTAAAATTGAGTTTAGAATTGAGAAAGGCGGTATAAGAGGGTGGCTAAAAGCCTGAGCTTCAGGTTAAGCTGAATGTGTGTTTTGAAGTGCAAACATGTCCTGCTCTGAGACCTGGTCTACATGATAATAGGGCTGTTGTGAGCATCGAAGGAGAAATGTCTGCAAGGACCAGGCGCACAGTAACTGCTCATTAAATGTGTTCATTTCAACAACACTGGGGTGGGCTTACCCCACCATGAAGTGTGGAAGTGAGATCTACCCCTTTTCTCCTTTTGAAGCCATTCATGAATTCTACCATTTAAGCAGTTAAGAAAAACCTCAAGGAGGGGTCCCAGCAGCCCCTCCTGGCCTTTCTACCACAGCCCTCACCATCCACTAGGAGGCACTGTGCTCAGCCTCCTCTGCACCAGCCTTGGGCTGACTCTTGGCTGAGATTCCCAAGTGTGGCATGCAGCTTCCTGCCTCTCCAGGACCCATGCAGCCAACCCTATTTGAGTCCTTCCTACCCTGGTGCAGGTCCCTGACCCTCCCAGGGCCCTGAAGAGCCCAGCTTGCAGCTTTAGATTGGGCCCCCTCAACCTTGAGAAACACTTTGAGACAATCCAGTCCTGTGGCATCAGGGGTCTGGACTTCGGAAAACGAAAGCTTCTCAGTTCTTTCCCAGATCCAGGGACACGTAAGGCACTGGGTACAAATCCATTCTAAGAGGGAGAAAACATCACTTTCATCATATTCAGTTGGTTAAAGCAGTTGTAGGCTCAGCCCAGAGTCAGATGAGAGGATAATACTCAAAAACTTGGATGCTGAAAGGCATGGTTCTTTGGGGTCATCAAAGTGCCGTCTGTCGTATCTACTTTGTAGGTTCTATAGTACTTCCCAAACAGTACTCAGTCTCAGGTATACTATTCAACTGAACACATATTCATGAATACTATCAGTTTCAAGTCACTCTACTAAGTTTCATTTTGTTTTGCTTTGTTTACGAAATGGATGCTTGTTTCCGTTTTACTTAGGGGTCTCACAGTTGAACAGACAGAACAAATACACATGTACACAAATTCCAGTGGGAGGCATATTACAAACCCTTGCTATTTAAATAAGTCAAAAAAGAAGAGGATTTAGTGAAAAGAAAGATTATTTTGAGATATAGGATTATGGGAAAGTTTCATGGAAATTGCTGGGAATGTGCTTTAGAAATTGTAAACCACGATTAAAACATTTATTACCATCGTTGTTATAAAATCATAGCCTCTGCAATAACTATATTTAGGAGTTTCTGCTTCCTCAACATCTAGTGGACCAATCTGTTCACTTTGCAAAAGCATACTGGTGAAGAGTTTGGGCTCTAGAGTCAGCCCACCTGGGTTGAAATCCTAGCTGTCTGACGTTGGGCAAGTTACTTAACCTCTTTGCGCCTCAATGGCATGACCTTAGGGTGGAGAGAATATTATCTTTCTCATCAGGTTTTTTGATTGAATGTATTTGAGGTGCCTAGAATGGTGCTTATCACGTAAACAATGCTCGTAAGTGTTGTCAATAATTATGATGGCCTGAATGTTGCCCCTCCCCCAAGATGTGCACCTCCACAGGAATCTGTGAATATGTTATCTCACATGGCAAAAGAGACTTTGCAGAGGTGATTAAGGGCCTTGAGATGGGGGGAGGGTATCCTGGATTATCCAGGTGGGCTGATGTGATGTGATGATCACAAGGATCCTTATAAGAGAGAGGCAGGGGCTTCCCTGGTGGTGCAGTGGTTGAGAGTCCACCTGCCGAAGCAGGGGACACGGGTTCGTGCCCCGGTCCGGGAAGATCCCACATGCCGTGGAACAGCTGGGCCCGTGAGCCATGGCCGCTTGGACCTGCACGTCCGTTGCTCCACAACGGAAGAGGCCACAACAGTGAGAGGCCCGCGTACCGCAAAAAAACAAATAAATAAAAATAAAGTTTGTTTTTTTTTAAAAAAAGAGGGAGGCAGGATGGTCAGATTTCAGAGAAGGTACGTACGGTGATGATGCAGGCAGATGTCAGAGAGATGCCAAGAGAGTCATTGACCCAGGCAGCCTGTAGAAACTGGAAAAGGCAGGGGACAGATTCTCTCCCAGAGCCTCCGGAAGGAACACATCCCTGCTGACCCATTTTGGACTTCTGACCTCCAGAACTATAAAACAGTAAATCTGTGTTGTTTTCACGAAGTTTGGGGGAATCTGTTACAGCAGCAATAAGAATTAATGCGATGATGATGGTCATCATCTGAAAGCCAGTGCCTCCTACACACAATCAAGAGACAGAATCTAACCAATCAGGAAAGTGTATGCTCTCTAACCCTAGGGAAAGATATCAGGTAGGGGCTTGACAAGACTGAAATGATTCTGTGCATTTGATTCAGTCAAGCTGTCACAGTTGTGTTTTTTCTTTTTCGATTTTGAAGCCACTAGTTCAAACATCAAAACAATGCTAACTATTTGCATTTATATTTTATGACTTGTTTTTGAAACTTTTCATCAATATTTTATCGTGAAGTCACGCATTTTACTTTAACTATATATATATATATATATATATATATATATTTATTTATTTATTTATTTATTTTTGGCTGTGTTGGGTCTTCGTTTCTGTGTGAGGGCTTTCTCTAGTTGCAGCAAGCGGGGGCCACTCTTCATCGAGGTGCGCGGGCCTCTCACTATCGCGGCCTCTCTTGTTGCGGAGCACAGGCTCCAGACGCGCAGGCTCAGTAGTTGTGGCTCACGGGCCTAGTTGCTCCGCGGCATGTGAGATCTTCCCAGACCAGGGCTCGAACCCGTGTCCCCTGCATCGGCAGGTGGATTCTCAACCACTGCGCCACCAGGGAAGCCCCCAATTATATATTTTATAAAGGTTTTCATCATGCTGAAGTATGATTTTCTTATGTATTGGGACCATTTGGGGGTTCTTTTCACCTTTGGGTTACACATCTCTAAGCATGTTACAGCAGGTAAAAAGAAGCGTTCAACATTCTGAAGTTACTAACAATTCACATCTGCATAGTACTTTACAGTTTACATGGTTCTTTTGTCAACCTCATCTCACTTTACCCTTACAACACTCCTGTGAGAGGGAAACAAGACTTAGGGAGGCAGAGGATGAGTTATGGGACTGGCATAGCTATTAAGTAGTAGAGCCAGGTTTCAACACAGGCCTCTTGACTCAGAGATTACTATCCCTCAGATATCTTCAAAGAGTTTCAGGAAAATTTTCACAGACTTATCTATTTGGAAAAGAAGGCTTCCCATCTCTCCCTTTCTCTCCCCCACTGCTCGTTTAGTTTGGAAACACCTAAAATGTTCCAGATGTGAAGATACATGCATGACATGCAATACAAATGTCATGGTAAGTCCAAGTTTGAACACTGGTCCATTAAAGCATGTGTATTACCATGGTCAAAAGCAAGACGTTGGAAGCTGAGTGCTAAATATTTGTTAACACTATCAATAGAAGACACATGTTTTAGGGACTTTGAGGGTTGTGGAGTAAGAGAAGGTAATATGACTTCTTGGCTACCAGTCATTCTTTCAGAATCACTCCAAGTTCAATTTCAACCTAGTAAGCCAAAAGTCTAAAATGTTTAATGAAAAACTTAGCTGTGGACTTCCAATATAGTTCCTAGTAAAAAAATCTGAATTCACGTCTTAGCTCTTTGGATTTGGGGGCAAAAGAAGATATTGATTACCAGTAAGAACAACTGTGAGCAATGCTGGAGCTGTTTCGGGAATTTCTGCTGCAATGCTTACTCAGCCCATCACGTTATAGCACCTTTGGAAACAATTGTGCAGGCAGGGATTGAACAATAAAGAAATGCAGAGGAGCCTGAAGGAAGCAGAAAGAGCCTATCACTAAAAGTAAACAAACCACTAAAAATAAACAAACACACAGACTTGGAGACATTCCCACCAGTAGAATTAGCCTTAAATAAATGATGACAATGAAATCTCACCCCTTCCATGAAGCTTTTCCTTTGACCTTGACCAAACATCACCTTCCAATTATGAAGTTCTGTAACACCTAAGTTCTAGCACTTTTAGAGCTGAAATGGGAATCCTAGAAAGCATCTGGGGGAAATACTCTAGCCAGCTGGCTGAATACAGAATCAAGATTAATAAAAAGTAATAGCTTTACCATAAATTAGCAAAAACCAATTAGAAAACACAATGGGAAAAAACAAATCCCATTCACAATAGAAACAAAAGATATAATACCTAGCAATAAATCTAACAAGAATGTGTAGGCCCTATGTAAGTAAAACTAAAATGCTACTGAAGGAAATATGGAAAATCTAAATAAATATGGAAGATCTACAGAAATGGAGAGTTATGCTACGTTCCTCCTAGATGGAAATACTGAAAATTTTAAGATTTCGATTCTTCCCAAATGAATCCATAAATTCAATGTAATCGCAATCAAAATTCTACTGAATTTTCACAGAAATTGACAAGCATGTTTTAAAATTCATATGGAAGTGAATATGGACAGAATTAATTAAGGCCTTTAAAAAAAATAAACAGAGGCATTACTCTAACAGATTGCAAAGCATCCCATAAATCTATAGCTGTTAAAAGAGTGTGATTTTAGCATAGAAATGTGTTTTAAAAATCAGTGGGAAAAATTAGTGGGATGGGATGGTTTAAAAGTATAGAAAGAGAATCATGTGTCTATGGGAATTTAGTACCTGATAAATGCAGTATTTAAAATTAATGAGTATAAGTTACGGATGCATTCTGCAACAAGTAACAGACACCTGAAAAATAGTGGCTTCATCACACAGGGATTTATTTTCCTCACATAAGAAGTAGAGGCTCTGAAGATCCACGTTCCCTTCAGCTTTTTATTCCAACCTCCTAACCACATGTTCTTACCTTCATGTTCATTGCCTCCTAGGCAACCAGCTGCCCATCCTTCAGTCTCACGTCCCCATTTTAAGCAGGAGTAAAAAAATAAAATCAAAGAAACAAAGAATAACGAATGTTTCTTGAAAGCAGGACTTTACCAGAAGTCCCAGTAGGCTTCTGCCTCCATCTCGTTGGTGAGAACTCTTGCCATGCCATCACAACACGAGTTATAGTCATCTTAAAATTCTTTTATCTTTGAACTTGTGTGTTGTAAGTGAAGTCCAATGGGACAATGGAGCATGTGCATGAACCCAGGAGGTATGTGCAATATGCATGCTCACTGGTCTGGTTGCCCCGCTCATGTATAGCATTCATGATGAAAAATGAGCAAAGAATTCTAGTGGATACATGGAAATTCAGTGAGACTCAAAGCAAATACAAAATAAGCACACAGTATCTGTAACTGAGGAAGTGGGGGCTGTGACAGCCCTAAGAGGCATGTTTTCCATTCAAACCAGAACTTGCTTCCAACACAGAAGCAAGTTCCTTTTCCTTTCCGTTGTTCCCTACTAACCAGTAAGCTTAAGGTAGAGAGTGTTGATGGAACGTGCATGTATCAAAAAGCGACATTTAAAAAGCTGCATTAGTTTTGTACAGTGTTCTCACCATTCTAGTAAGAATAAAATACATATATGCATGTACAAGCCATGATATATTGACACAAATTGTACAATTTCAGGGATTGTGCAAAGCAGTTACACACAGGGCTGTGAACATGTCAGGACTGTTCACATGACTAGAAAAGACCTGAGAATACCCTAAGCTCTCACCTTTGGATAATGAAATCTCTGGTGAATTACTAGGGACCACCAAAGCTAAACAAGCAGAGAGTTCAGTGGTCACACATGACAAAGAATACAGGCTCTAGAGAATTGTTCAGAAAATTTACTAAGTAAACAACAACTACAAAAAACAGCAATAATAACAAACTCTGGAAATGGGGCAGACTCTGAATTCTAGAATTGGCACATTGTATTATTTTAAATGTCCAGTTTTCAACAACAACAAAAAATATAAGACATGCAAATATACCAGAAAGTATAAACCATACACAGAGGGAGGAAAAAGCAATCAATAGAACGTGTCCTTGAGGAAGCCCAGACATTGGACTCACTAGCCAAAGACTTTAAATCAACTGTTTAAAATATGTTAAAAAACAAACAACAAAAAAACCTAAAGAAAGCCATGTTTAAAGAGCTAAAGGGGAGTATGAGATTAATGTTTCATCAAATAGAGGATATTGTAAAGAAACAGAAATAACAAGAAAAGAACCAAATAGAAATACTGAAGTTGAGAAATACAGTAACTGAAATTTTAAAATTCACTACAGGGGTTAAACAACAGATTAGATCAGGCAGAAGAAAGAATCAGTGAACTTGATCATGTTAATTAAGATGATCTAGTCTGAGGAATAGAAGGGTAAAAGAATTAAAAAAGAAAAAGAACAGAGTCTGAGATATGTCAACCATAACACCATATGCACAGTGAGAGTTCCAGAAGGAGAGGAGACAGAGAAAAGAGCAGAAAGAATATTTGAATAAATAATGGTTGAAAATTTCTCAAATTTGATGAAAAACATTAATCTACATATCCAAGAACTCCACTGAACTCCAAGTAGTATAAACTCAGAGATTCATACCGAGATACATCATACTCAAACTCTCTAATACCAAAGGCAAAGAGAGAATCTTGAAAGCAGCAAGAGAGTAGCAACTCATTACATACCAAAAAAAAAAAAAGGCTTCAATAAGTTTAGCAGCCAATTTTTCTTCAGAAACCATGGAGGCCGGAAAGCAGTGCTGAAAGCGGTTTCTTTCAAAGTGCTGAAAGAAAAAGGTGTAAATCAAGAAATCTGTGTACTGCAAAACTATCCTTTGAAGAAGAAATTGACATTGTCAAATAAACAAGCACTGAGACAGTATTCATGTATTTTTTGTTTATAACACTTTTTTTCTCCTAACTTTAAAGACAGAAAATAATAATTATAAATATGTGTTGAAGGGTATACAGTGCAAATTTTTATAATTTTTATAATAATAACAAAACAAAGAAGTTATATAGGAACAATGTTTTGTATACTATTAAAATTAAGTTGGTTTTAATTTGAACTGGACTGTTTTAAATTAAGATGTTAATTGTAATTCCCAGGAAAACTACCAAGAAAATAATTCAAAAATATATAGTAAAAGAATTAACAAGAGAATTAAAATGCTATACAAGATAATAGTTATTTAACACAAAAGAAGGCAGTAAAGGAGTAATACAGGAACAAGAAGACATAAGATATGTAGGAAACAAATGGCAAAATGGCAGATGTAAATCCTGCCTTTATTAGTCTGCTCAGGCTGCCATAAGAAAATACCACAGACTAGGAAGCTTAAACAACAGATACTTGTTTTCTCACAGGTTTGGAAACTGCGCTAGCAGGGTTGGTTCTGGTGAAGACTCTCTTCCTAGCTTGCAGATGGTCACCTTCTGACTGTGTCGTCACATGGGCTTTTCTCTGTGAACACACAGAGAGAAAGACCTCTGGTGTCTCTTCCTCTGTTAGAAGGATATAAGTCCAACTGGATTAGGACCCCACTTTTATGACCTCAATTAACCTTAACTACCTCTTTTAAGGTCCTTTCTCCAAATATAGTCACATTGGGGGTTTGGGCTTCCACACATGAATTTTAGGGGGCACAGTAATTTCAGTAAATGTGAAAGGAATAAACACCCCAATTAAAGTAAATGATTGGCAGAATGA
This sequence comes from Monodon monoceros, assembly GCF_005190385.1. NCBI lineage: Eukaryota > Metazoa > Chordata > Mammalia > Artiodactyla > Monodontidae > Monodon > Monodon monoceros. The sequence continues at coordinate 31,460,127 of NW_021703772.1, read as the reverse complement.
GTTAAAAAAATTTGACTCAACTACATACTGTCTACAAAAGACATACTTTAGATTCAAAGTCACAGATAGATTGAAAGTAAAAATAACAGAAAAATATGCACCTTAAAACAATGATCAAAAGAGAGCTGAAGTGGCTGAAGATAAAACAGACTTGAAGAAAAAATTGTTGCAAGAGATGAAGGACATTTTATAATGATAAAAGGGTCAAGAAAATATAGGACATACATGCATCATACAGAGGTATTATATATTACATACATTATACATCTATATATAATATATAATGTGTATATAATATATGACATAATATAGATGTATAATATACATTGTATAAATATATATATTATATATTGCATATATATACACCTAACAAGAGAGCATCCAAAATACATTATATATTATATACTTTATCATCTATATTATATTGTATAATATATATATTATATTAAATATAGATGTATAATATATATTGTATAAATAAATATATATTTTATAATATACATATAGTGTATATATATATATATATATATATATATATATATATAAAAAACAACAGAGCACCCAAAATACATGAAGCAAAAACTGGCAGAATTAAAGGGAGAAATAGACAATTCAACAACAACAATGGGAGATTTCAATATACAACTTCCAATGATGGGTAGAACAACTAGCCAAAAGATTAACAAGGAAATAGACTTGAATAACTCTATAAAACAACTAGCTATAACAGACATCTATAGAAAACTCCATTCAATAATGACAGAACACATATTCTTCTCAATTGTACATGGAATATTCTCCAGGACAAACCATATGTTAGGTCATAAAAAAGTCACAAAAAATTTAAAAGGATTGAAATAATACAAAGCATGTGTTTCCCAATCACAATGGAATGAAGTTAGAAATCAATAACAAGGAAATTTGGGAAATTCACAAAAATGCAGAAATTAAGCAACACACTCTCAATAACCAATGTGTCCAAGAATAAAACCACAAGGGAGATCAGAAAATACTTTGAGATGAGTGAAAATGAAAACAAACTTACCAAAATTTATGGGGTGCAGCTAAAGCAGTGGAGAACTTTTGCCCTATCTGCTTTGTTTGAAATTCATAAGAATGCACTCAAGTGCAGTAATACAATTTTTAAAAGTTTGTAATTGTCAAAAGTTTGGCAATTCCTCGTTTAACAGTTGGAGACCCAGTGGTCCAGAAAGGTTGAAAAATTTCCCCACAGTCACAGTGCTCGTCAGTGGAGACTCAGTAGAACCCAGGGACCCCAAGTTCCTGCATTATTTGTGGATCCATCACACATTCCTTCCTTCTCCATCATACTTCTGTATTACACCACTAATATTCAAATCATTCTTTCTTTGCTGTCACAGGCTACAACTCATTGTGCATTTACTTTAATCCACTAGACTATTAGTTCATCAAATATGAAGACTTCCTTGTGTTTCTCTGGGTGCATTTGCATGGCACTTTGAATAGTAATTATGAAAGCATACTTCAGGCACCCATTATATTGCAGGCACTGGGCTAGGCAGTAGAGATAAAAGGTGAACAAGACACAGTCGCTTCCACTGAGGAGGTCAGTCACAGTCTAGTATGTGCTCAATAAATTCTTTGCTGATAAAGTAAATGGATTATGAAGCCTCCAAATAGACCATCTTGCTTACTTAATAGCACTTTCTATGTTTACTGAAATACTTTAAAACATCATATAAAAAGCTCAGAATGAAGAGCTAAGCAGACACTTACTTCTCCAACAGTATATTAAAACCACTAGTGAGCATCCCAAACTCACATTTTTCAGACCAAAAAGGTCTAAAATAAGGTCTAAGTAAAGCTTTTCCCATCCAGGTAGGTGATTTGTGCCAATAAATGCAGTCATACGCTTCCAAGCAGTAGGTCCTTGGGGATATTTCCTGCACTTTGAAAAATAAACTTAAGGGAGATTTCTTTTTAAATTATTGACAGCAACAATATAAAATGCATCCCTAGTTTAGAAAGTAAATTCAATTGCGGATGCAAAGTTAACATACTCACACAGAGAAAGAAACCTGAAAGAAATGGGTTGCGTTACAGACTGGATTGGTCAGGTCTAGGTCTTTCTAAAGAGCAGTAGTTTCCTGGGCCTTTCCTAGCTCTGTTACCACCAGACACACACAACTGCTGTAGAAGGGATAGTGCCAAGGCTCTGAGGAGCTGGGCAATACTGGTTTTTATTCTCTGTGGGCTCTGAGTGTCAGGCTGCTGCAAAATGTAGCCCTGGGAAGACCCTGCACGTTTGCTTTCAGAGGTCACCGCTGCCTCTTGATGCTTGCTGGATCTTTTCCCTAAACAAACAAACAAAAAAGCTCTGTTACTGACCAGTTCAGTTACAAAGGTTAAAGGCTGAAAAGTCTGGAAAAGAGTTCGTGGGTAACAGGAGGTTTCAAAAATGGGACCCAGAATTGGAGTCATGGTGACCTAGAACCTAAAGAAGCATTTTCATTACTTCTAAATTGATGGCCCAAGTCACTGAATTCAGATTTTTAAAAATCTTAACTTAGTACTTATTAGTATTTAGTGACTATTTTAGTCAGGGCTGGCTAGGTTATGCTGCAGTAAAACAAACAAACAAACAAACAAAACAAACAAAAACTCCACACATCTTAGTGGGTGTTAATAAAGTTTTATTTCTGGTTCTTGTAATATGTCTATCACAGGTTGGCAGAAGCCTCTGCCCATTGTAGACACTCAGAATTCTAGGCTACTGGAGCTGCCACCATCTCAAACACTGCTGGTCACCATGTGAGAGGAAAGAGAGATCTGGAGGGTCTTTTTCTGGCAATTACATGACCTTGCCCAAAGTGACACGTATCCCTCCACTGACAACACATTCGACAGAACTAGTCACGTGACCCCACCCAACCTCAAGGGGGCAGGAAGTGCAAGCCTACTGCTGCACCCAAAGTCACAGAGCCAGAAATATTTGGAGAACAGCAATGACCTTCACAGGTATAAGAGTGATAATCAAAGCAAAACAGAAATTCCAGTATTCCAGTTAGTAAACTTCTGCCTATGTACCATCAACGCTTCATCAAAAGCATTTCAGCTCCTACTAGGGGCCAGGCTCTGCATTACTGTATTCCAAACATCTGCCCCATTATTTTGTGATCAGCCCTGTCCTGTTCAGCCCATCATTTATGTACGAGCAGGCAATTTGGACTCATACCTTCTACGTCTCCATTGACTGCAGAACCTACCGTGTGGATAAGCTGTGACTAAATAATCAGTTCAACTGAAAATTGCAGGTGGAGTCATTTCAAAACAGGTTCTGCTGCAGTAGAATATGGGGTTTAATATGATTTGGAGTTTGATATCTGTAAAGACAGGGTTGCAAACTCAAGTGCCCGCAGGGGACCGACAGGTAACGTAAGCATAAAGGCATGGAGAGGCTGGGTCTTTATGGGAAATTTTGGTTTGGGATTTTGGTCCCCCCCAAAATCTATTTTTTAAAATTACACTCTATGAACCAAATAAAGCATATTATAAGCAAAATTTCACCTGCAGGCTACCAATTTGCACCCTCTGCTGAAAAGGTTTGGGTTATTAATATGTGTCCCATGAGGCTGATTATTCCCTGTTAGGAGCCACTTCGTGTTAGGCACGTAGGCTCACACTTTAGGTGCCTGACACTGGGTTAATGATGGAAGGGGCATCTGAAGTCACAGGCTGGGAGTGAGGACTCTGTGTTATGGTTGAATTATTGAAAGAAAGGGTCAGAGAGGGCATGAGGTTTACCTTGATGAACTAAGAATCCTTCTATAGAAAGATCACTCTGACAAATTGAAAGGACGCATTTTAATAATAGCCAACATCTCCTTTCAAACACAGAGAGTACTGAAATACATATTCAAATAAACAGCCTCCAGTTACAGTTAACATTTGGCTGTCACTAAATTTCATCATTACTAACTTGTATTGTGATAAATTTTTATCTCATCCAATGTACGTCCTCAAGTTTTCACCTCAGCTCCCAGCTCCTCCTCAGAGTATATGTACAGGATTGTTTAGTGATTTCAGAACATGGAATATGGAGCCAACTTCGCCTTCATCAGCTTCATCACCTTAGGTAAGTGGCTGAACTTCTCTGTGCCTCAATTTCTTATCAGAAAAATGGGGATAATAATAGCACCTTCCTTTCTTAAATTAGTTTCTTAACAGTTTCTTATTAACTATAAGAAACTTCTGTGTTGTCACTCTTTACTAGAAAGAAAATAATTTTTTGTTTTCCAACAAACTCTGTCCTTGACATCTATTCTTTGAGTGTTTTTCAAAGTTTTTGAAAATAAAGGAATGTCTGTACAGCTTCAGTAAAATCTTAGCACAATAGTCCTTCTTTAGTTTAGTTTCATTACCATTTCAGAGCCTGGCTCTGGTCAGTACTTCTCAGAAAGCCCAAACCTTGCCTCCCTTTAGTTAGCTGGTGATTCCTATCTCACACCCCATCCCTCTGCAGACACTTTCAAATGCACTTGAACACCACAGACCAGTCACATAGCAAAGTTAACAATAATTTCTTCACAGGGGACTCCTAAGGGGATCTGTGGTGCTTGGATAATCTGCAGTCATGGAAACAGCAAATGAAGTGTTTGGGTCATTGGAATGCTTTTAACTCACTCTTCCTGTGGCACAGACTACTAATTGCTTCTAGGTAGATTTTTTCCTCTTCCTTTTTAGAAAATTTTAGCTGAGTACATTGCTGTCCCACTGAAACATTTCTCTTGCAGCTTAACGTTGCCATCGGAAAGTGTTAGCCAAAGAGATGTAAGCAGGAATGCTGTGAGCCTTCCAGGAATTCTTCTTAAAGAGAAAGTACCAATCTTTTCTTCAAACTTTGTCATGACACCTTGAATGTGAATAGAATGGCTGGAGCTCCAGCAGCTACTTCAGACCATGAGGTTTAATACAGCAATTCTCAAAGTGTAGACTGAGGACACATAGGGTCCCCTAAATCCTTATTTGGGAGGCCCAAAAGTTTCAAGTCCCTTTTCCAATCACATATCTATGTGAAGCCTAGAATTTTCTTCATAGACTTCAACCAAAGCAATTCATTGCAACAGATTGCATGCAGTAACAGATGTTTGATTCAAGTTGTCTTCTATTAAGCCAGCTAGGGATTTACAAACATGTAAAACAATTCTTCTTCTCAATAATTTTGTTTTGTCTTAGAAAATAGCATTAATTTTCAGAAATCTGTGTTATTAATATTTACATTCAATGGGTTTACTAGTATTTTAAAATAAAATAAATTTGTAAAAAATGTCTCAGTTTTAATTTCTAACATGGTAACCCACATTAAAAAAGTTCTTGGGGCTTCCTTGGTGGCACGGTGGTTGAGAGTCCGCCTGCCGATGCAGGGGACACGGGTTCGTGCCCCAGTCCAGGAAGATCCCACATGCCGCGGAGCGGCTGGGCCCGTGAGCCATGGCTGCTGAGCCTGCGCGTCCGGAGCCTGTGCTCCGCAACGGGAGAGGCCACAACAGTGAGAGGCCCGTGTACTGCAAAAAAATAAATGAATAAATAAAAAGTTCTTGGGGGGGGGACCTCAATAATTTTTAAGGGTGTTAATGGTGTAAAGGGTGCCTGAAACTTGAAAACTAAAACTGGTCTAGTCCCACATTCCAGGAATGGCAGAGAAATGAGGTACAAAGAGCTTGAGTTAGTGTCAACTTCCTTTCAGGTGAACAAAAATTAAACTTCTATTGTGTGTAAGGCACCATCATTGGAAGTATTTCTGTTATATACAGGTAAACTAATTTTTAACAGATACATTCATACCTTCTGTTATTTCAGTTGAGACTGTGGCTAAGAACACAACAAAGCAATTAAAAACTCAAGATGTTGGGCTTCCCTGGTGGTGCAGTGGTTGAGAGTCCGCCTGCCGATGCAGGGGACACGGGTTCGTGCCCCGGTCCGGGAGGATCCCACATGCCGCGGAGCGGCTGGGCCCGTGAGCCATGGCCGCTGAGCCTGCGCGTCCGGAGCCTGTGCTCCGCAATGGGAGAGGCCACCGCAAAAAAAAAAAAAAAAAAAAACTCAAGGTGTTTTATGAAACGCCCTTGGTTGAGAGCGCTATTTAAACAAGACAGTGTGAAGCGTGCATTCCTGGCCTTTTTTATACCTGGAATGTCACAAATGTCTAACTGCAGATTTTGCTGAAGTTCTGCATCCAGTTAGTCCTTCCTGTCATCAAACCTAATTTTAAGGGAACAGAACTGGTTCCAGTATCCAGGTACTGGGGTAGCCAGTTGTGTCTGAAGATCAGGATCACTCACAGGTCTGCCCCAGTGCCCCTGGCAGAGGGCCAAGTAGGGTGCAGCAGAGGCCGTGCCACTGCGCAAGCTGCCCTCAGTCTCCAAGGCACCCCCTCTGTGTTTCCTGCCTTCACAAAAGATGAGAAGGAAACCCAGCAGCTGGTCACTGCCAGGAAGTAACAGACACAAATTCTAGGGCCGTGGGAAGGGGAGACAGGGAGGCCAGGGGAGGCCCTTCCATCTGAGCACAAGCCTAAGGAGCATTGGGGAAAAAGAAAAGCAGAAGCTTCCTGTGATGTGAAACCCACTTTCTATACCAAAAGGAAGAGCCTCTGGTCTGCCGTATAAAGTGCATATAATTCCCCTTTATAACAGAAGATACAGCAGGTGGGCTGCACTTCCTACAATTCACAGGGCTGAAACGCATCATTTCTAAAATTCAGTTCGCTGCTAGAATTTAAACCTGGTTTGTGTTGAACACTTGAATAAAGGTGAAGCAGGATTTTCTCCACATATTTGCAATACATTTTAAATCATAACTCTCTTGAGAATAATATGGCAAATGTGCTCTGTTTTAAGGCCCACCAATCTCTGCATTTTTCTCCAGTCTAGATTTTCCTCCCTTTCTTTACATTGCTGTGAATCTCTATCTGATCTGCCCACCACTATACCTCCAGCACCTATAATAATACTGTAGGGCTGAAAATGCTCTCTTATGCTCAGTTTGTCATCAGCAAAAGGAGTCATTATGCTTCTACAAGAGACATCTTGGGAGGACCTTCAGTATATCTAACGGCCATAAGCAAATTATTTGGAAAAGATTATTTAAACTGTACATTGGCAGGAATTAAATATTCAAGTGTAATAATTTAATTAATTAAGGGATTTTTTTTCCAGATGATGTAGTAACTAAAAAATCAAATTGGTGAAAATGTACTTTTAAGAATATATTTAAATGATTCATTTCCTGTACAGCTCCCCCATTAAGAAGCTGTTTTTTTCCTACTGAAATGGAACCACCACTTAAGGGCTGTGAAATCATGGAGGTTTCTGTGAAGAACTCAGCCAGAGAGACCTGTCCTTGTCCAAGCCTAATGCACCTCACCAGCATGTGCAGAGCCCAAAACTGCACGGTGGGGGAGCATTTCTTATTCTTCTCCGGCTTCTGAGCTGACTCTCAGATGGTGATGTCTGTTTTGTTGGGTTGTATAAATTGCTAGCCACGCATCCCCCCCAGAAGGCCCCCTGGAGTGCCAAATTTGTGCACGTGTGCACGCGCGCATGTGTGTGTGTGTGTGTGTGTGTGTGTGTGTATGCATGTGTGTCCAAGTTTTCCTGTGTTGTGCTGTATTGTATAGTAGACTGGAGAAGCAGGACTTCTAGGTTTAATAGGGGTGAGTCATGCCTCAGTCATGCCCTTTGGGAAGAACTTTAAAATAAGTGCCAGTGGGCTCTCCGGATTGTTAAATGAGGGATTGAAAGGTCATAGTAATAATGTTGGCAAACCGAAAGAAAACGCACATGTTATCTCATAAATGAAGAAACGGAGGCCTGGAGAGGTTCCATGACCTGCCCAAAGCCACACAACTAGTTAGTGGTAATAGACCCAACCTACAGCCTAATTCTCGTGGCTCTTAATTAGTGCTCATTTCCTATGTCACACCACCAAAGGTAGCCTGTAAACAAAGCAAACCTGTGAAGGCATTCGGAATATACTTTCTGTGTCCTTATAGAATTTATCACCATTTATTAAAATTATTTGTTGACGTGTTTCCTCCAGTAAATTATGAGCTCCTTAAAATAAAAAAATATGTATTTATTTATTTGCTTCCCCTGTGCCTAGACCCAGTGCCTTACACATAGTGGGCACTAAATACCTTTGGGAGAAAATTCATATTTATTTTGAATTTGTCCTGACCATTCTTACACGAAGCTACGAAGTGGCCATAGTGGGAAGATATATCAATTAGGGTCCAGCTAAGGAAACAGAAACTACTCCCCATCTTTATAGGGCATATACAGTATAGGAAATTAGCTACATAGCATGGAAGAACTGGGAAGACAAACAGGGGATCGTGAGGTAATGATCAGAGATTATTAATGGAGGGAAATTGGGAGGAAGTGGTGCTAAAAGAAGTGTTTAATGGGAACTAGCATCATGGAGGGAATGGTTGTGCTGTAGGATCTGGGGTCTTCGTGGAGATGGACCCAAAGCTGGAGGCCCCAGAGACAGAGGAGAAATACCCATGTCCCCTCCTACCACCACTGTCTTGTCAGTAAATGGAGAAGGAAAGAGGACATGGTCCCTGGGAGCCTGACCCACTCCTCTGGTGTGCTTGGTGCATCACTTCCGCTAACACATGGAGGTCCTTCAAGATGATCCACTTCCCTTTCGTGCTAATTCACTACGCACCAAGTAGCCCTCAAACCTGAAGCCTAATTCTATTTGCCATGTTGTTATTTCAACCAAAGTGTGAAAAACTTTTTTTTAAAAAAATAACTGGTCAACTGATCCACAAGTAGAGGGGGGAAAAATCAGTGAAAACAGCTAAAATTTGTTAGTTTAGGGGTTTCTCTTGCTTTTTTTGTAAATTATGAATGAAGGACCTAGAAGATATGCAGATGGCCAACAAACATATGAAAGGATGCTCAACATCACTAATCATTAGAGAAACGCAAATCAAAACTACAGTGAGGGTTGGGTCCCAGGAGCTCGGGCAGCCGGAGGAGCGGCAGCGGCCAGGCAGCCCAGCTTTGCGAAGGCTCTCGGCGCGCCGCGGCCCGCAGGCACCGGACACGCGCCTGCCCCGCCGTCCAGATGCCCAAGAGGAAGGTCAGCTCCGCCGAGGGGGCTGCGAAGGAGGAGCGCAAGAGGAGATCGGCGAGGGTGTCAGCTACACCGGCTCCCGCAAAAGCGGAAACGAAGCCAAAAAAGGCGGCAGGAAAGGATAAATCTTCAGACAAAAAAGTGCAAACAGGGCTTTCCTGGTGGCGCAGTGGTTGAGAGTCAGCCTGCCGATGCAGGGGACACGGGTTCGTGCCCCGGTCCGGGAAGATCCCACGTGCCGCGGAGCAGCTGGGCCCGTGAGCCATGGCCGCTGAGCCTGCGCGTCCAGAGCCTGTGCTCCGCAACGGGAGAGGCCACAAAAGAGAAAAGGGGAGCAAAGGGAAAACAAGCTGAAGTGGCTAACCAAGAGAATGGAGAAACTAAAAACAAGGAGAGCCCAGCTTCCGATGAAGCAGGAGAAAAAGAAGCCAAGTCTGATTAATATCACACACCTGGTCCTATCAGTGGCCCCAGTCTCCCTTCTTGTACAATCCAGAGGAATATTTTTATCAACTCTTTTGTAAATGCAAGTTTTTTAGTAGCTCTAGAAATATTTTTTCAAAGGAGGGAATCCCACCTCATCCCATTTGTTAAGTGTAAATGCTTTTTTTTCAAGAGATGAAATCATTTGCTGGTTGTTTGTTTTTTTGGTAAAACCAGAAAATAGTGGGATACTGAATATGGGAGGTTTTGATTGTCTTGGGTGTCAGCTTAACCTTCCACGGATAGAGGGTAGCTTTTCTATCCTATAATACAAAGCATACTAAATGGCAATTTGGAGTCACTTGTGCATTTAATGTTTTAAACACTTTATATTACTTCTCTTTCCATGTTGTTTTTGGTAGAATTGTTTCCTAAAGCAAACCACTCACCCCTTGATCTTGGCTCTCCCGGGCAGAATTTTGTGCACTCTGTAACATATTTGGTCGTGGTTGTCCAGTTCTTCTAGAAACTGTCAATGTGCTATGAACGATTGACAATTTGAGTATGTAGTGTATATGATATTAAACTGTGAATTAGTGGGACTTAACAATGTAACAGCATATCAATATTTGAAGATATTGGTACTTGATATCCTGTGAAGAAAAATTTGCCTCCAAATTTTAAGCTGGAAAGTCACTGGAATAACTGTTCAGAAAAGAATCACAACTACATAATTTTTTAGATTTTTGGTACGTATGTTGAGAATTGTGTACAAATTGAAATGTCTGTGTACTGATCCTCAAAACAACCAATAAAATCTCAACTATGAAAGAAAAAAATAAACTACAATGAAGTATCACCTTACACCGGTTAGAATGGCCATCATCAAAAAATCTACAGACAGGGCTTCCCTGGTGGCGCAGTGGTTGAGAATCCGTTTGCCAATGCAGGGGACACGGGTTCGAGCCCTGGTCTGGGAGGATCCCACATGCCGCGGAGCAACTAGGCCCGTGAGCCACAACTACTGAGCCTGCGCGTCTGGAGCCTGTGCTCCGCAACAAGAGAGGCCACGATAGTGAGAGGCCCGCGCACCACAATGAAGAGTGGCCCCCGCTTGCCACAACTAGAGAAAGCCCTCACACCGAAACGAAGACCCAACACAGAAAAAATTAATTAATTAATAAACTCCTACCCCCAACATCTTCTTAAAAAAAGAAAAAAATCTACAGACAATAAATGCTGGAGAGGGTGTGGAGAAAAGGGAAACCCTCTTGCACTGTTGGTGGGAATGTAAATTGATACAGCCACTATGGAGAACAGTATGGAGGTTCCTTAAAAAACTAAAAATAGAACTACCATATGACCCAGCAATCCCATTACTGGGCATATACCCTGAGAAAACCATAATTCAAAAAGAGTCATGTACCACAATGTTCACTGCAGCTCTATTTACAATAGCCCGGAGATGGAAACAACCTAACTGTCCATCAATAGATGAATGGATAAAGAAAATGTGGCACATATATACAATGGAATATTGCTCAGCCATAAAAAGAAACGAAATTGAGTTACTTGTAGTGAGGTGGATGGACCTAGAGTCTGTCATACAGAGTAAAGTAAGTCAGAAAGAGAAAAACAAACACCGTATGCTAACACATATATATGGACTCTAAAAAAAAACGTTCTGAAGAACCTATGGGCAGGACAGGAATAAAGACACAGACGTAGAGAATGGACTTGAGGACACAGGGAGGGGGAAGGGGAAGCTGGGACGAAGTGAGAGTGGCATGGACACATATACACTACCAAATGTAAAATAGATAGCTAGTGGGAAGCAGCTGCATAGCACAGGGAGATCAGCTCAGTGCTTTGTGACCACCTAGAGGGGTGGGATAAGGAAGGTGGGAGGGAGACGCAAGAGGGAGGAGATATGGAGATATATGTATATGTATAGCTGATTCACTTTGTTATACAGCAGAAACTAACACACCATTGAAAAGCAATTATACTCCAATAAAGATGTTAAACAAACAAAAAAAGAATGTAGGACCTAAAACTTTTTGACAAATAAAGCAAATATTTCAGCACAACCATGGAGTGTCAGTGAGACAGGGTGGGCCAGGGCAGCCTCCCAGCAAGGGTCTTGCAGTTGCTTGGATTATCTTACAAGTTCCACATGAGGGTCGTCTTTTACATCTAAGTGTTTCTCCCCTCTTTCTTTTGGAAAAAGATAGAAATAAATTCTAGCCCAGAGAAAGAAAGGTATCGTGGCCTAGGATTAGGAAAAAGATAAAGAAATAAAAGGAGGGAGATCTAAAACTCCTTGCTGAGACCCTTCCTCCCACTGTCTCCAGCAGTCCTGGCCTCATCCCTGAAAATGAGCTTTCAGAGAAGCCCAGAAAGAACTCCCTTTAGTCTTGACTCTCAGATATGTGCACAGTTAAATTTGTTGATCTCAGTGGTTGCAGCAGAAACTGACAGATATCGACATTTAGACAAAATGCTGCAGGCCAGATAAAATTGAGATTAAACCAGAGCGGCTCTGAGGTCCAAAGGTGCCCCTGCTCCCCAAGTCTGGCTGGCAAACACATGGCATCAATAAGTATTAGATATTATCAAGGAATTATTGCTAAGGTTCTTAGGTATGATACTGGTAGTGTGGTTAGAAGGAGATTGGGCATAGTCTTAGGAGATGCCTGCATAAGTATGCAGGGGTGAAGCTTTAATGATGTTTGCAATTTATTTTCAAATGATTCAACAAAAAATATTTTTAGATATCATACATGTATGCATAGCTATATACCTATAAATGTAGATGGTTAAATGACACAAATATGGGAAAAAGGTTAACTATTAAACCTAGGTGGTGAGTATAAGGATGTTCTGTATTTTCAAAGCTTTTATGTTTGAAAAATTTCACAATAAAACTCAGGGAAAAATAACTGCTGTCCATTTGGCAATTATAGTTCCTATCATCAACTATTAACGTGGAATTACTTTATTATAAAAATCTGTATCTCTTGAGTTTGGCAAATTTGAACCAATTAACTACAGTCTAAGTGAGATAAAGAATGGACTTTCTAAACCTGGTAAGCTTGAGTGATCAAACCCTTGTCTAGATAGAGTTCACCGTGATGAAGCAAGAATTAAGACCCTCCAAAATACTGTGACATTCCAACTACTCTAATATAAATGTCTGTGGTACCGACTTTGACTTAGGGCACTATTCTCAGCTGTTCATTCATTCATTCGGCGTTTAAGCACCTGCTATGGCCCTAAGATTGGGGAATAGGCACCGTCTGCTCTCCAGGAGCTCCTAGACCACAGAGGAGATGAACATGGGAATGAAGTGGGCAGTGAAGTATGATTCAAGGGGTCACAAGGATAAGAGTGGGGACAAAGGAAGGAGCAGGCATTTCAACTAGGCATCAGTGAAGGACCAGCAGGATGGGATTCAAAAAGGAAGCATATCAGTCAGAGAGGTTAATGAGGGATGATTTACAAAAGTGTGGCTGAGTCAGGGAAAACCAACAATGGATGCTGAAGCTACCAACTGTGGGGACCCATTCCCTGCCCTCAGTGTGAAAGGAGCAAGAGGAAGGGGCACTACCAGACCTCAGAGAAAGCAGTCGTTACTTTCATTTGAAGGATCCCATCAGCCTGCAGTGACTCAAAAGAGAGGATGCCAGGGGAGGAAATACCCTGGTCCTGTCCTCCCGTCCAGCTCTCATCTTCCACCAAGACCTCCCACTGGCTCAGCCTAGTACAGAAAGCTTGGTTGATGCAGTCCCTAGAGTTCAGCCCCCAGAGGCAGAGGGCAGGGTAGAGAAGGTCAGGGCCAACAATGTTATTCAGCAAAATTGATAATGCTGGCGGGGGCATTAAACAGGAGTAGGGGAAGTGTGGGCCAGGGGGGAAGGTAGAGACGTGTCCACTATGGGAGAGTGAAGGACATGTTATACAGCAGGGACAGCATAAGCCAGGGCAGAAGTTAACCTCACGTGCTCAGGAATTGCAGGCGTCTCAAAGTGAGCTTTGAATTGCTTCACCAGTGGAAGAAGGGAATTAGTTGTAGCCATCTCCCTCTCTCATGGACACTCCCTTAGGATCAATCTTTTACCATTTTGGCATTTTTATATATGCAAAATAGATGAGCTTTAAATTCCTTGACAATTGGTCCATATGGATCTTAGAAACCTTCACATAACTCCACAGTTAAGAGTCTTCCAACTATAAGAGACACGTGCTTAGCTTAATTAGCATAAGCAAAAAGGGAATTAATAACTGAGACATTCAAGAGGTGGCATGAGTTTTAAGCAAAGCCCTATCCAGACATTGAAATGATGTCACCATGCCTTTATCTCCCTCTCTTCATCTAGTAACTTTACTTTTTCATCTGTTGGCTTCAGTCTCCAGCTGATCTTCTCTAGTTGGTGGCAAAGATGGCCACAGAAGTTCCAGGGATATTTTGTCTTTACAACCAGTGAGCCAGGAAAAAAGAAGAGCAGCTTCTTTCTCATTCAGCATTCCTATCAGTCCCTCAGTGTGGATTTACATCAACCCTGATTGTGTTAAATGCCCACCTCACCCAAACCTAGTATCCAAGGAGGAAGAAATCTTTGTCATCCAAGATCGTGTGATCATTTTGTGAGGGAAAATGGCGGAGGAGGGGTTGTAATTAGGCCTGGGCAATTCATAAATGACCAGAGTGATGAAGAGACTAAAATATAGATGGATGTTACTGCAATCCACATGCTGTGGATCCACCCTTTTCTGCTTCAATTCTCCATTTTCCTCATTCATTCATGCAGCGTTTTTGAAGATTCACTTTACATCAGGTGCTGTAAGAAGAGTAACACACCAGTGAACCATAAAGCCCAGCTGTATCTTATAATCCCTTTCTTATTTTTGCAGTTGTTATTGTTTGCCATGATTCATATACCCCTCCAAAAATAATGCAAAGGCTATTATAATTCTACAGTTTGTTTTATTTTCCTGCATATACATTCATTCAGCCAATAATTTATTGAGCAATTAAAATGTGCTAGATAAAACAGTGAATATGAATATAAAATTTTAAATGTTTGGGTGTTTTTATTTGCTAAAATCTAAATTAAGAACTCTTTAGGGCTTCCCTGGTGGCGCAGTGGTTGAGAGTCTGCCTGCTAATGCAGGGGACACGGGTTCGAGCCCTGGTCTGGGAAGATCCCGCATGCCGCGGAGCGGCTGGGCCCGTGAGCCACAGCTACTGAGCCTGCGCGTCTGGAGCCTGTGCTCCGCAATGGGAGAGGCCGCGATAGTGAGAGGCCCGCACGCCGCGATGAAGAGTGGCCCCCGCTTGCCACAACTAGAGAAAACCCTCTCACAGAAACGAAGACCCAACACAGCCAAAAATAAATAAATAAATAAATAAAAAGCCAAGCATTTGAAAAAAACAAAAAGACTCTTTAAACAGTGAATAACACTACAACCATTTAAAATAAGTTTCCATGTCTACAGCTCTCTGTTGATATTGGTGTTATTGCTGAAGAAATAATACAATTTTTTTTTACCATAAGGAATGAAAAGAAAGTGATCTTTATGTCCCTTTTTAGGGATTTTTAAAAAATATTCTCAGTCTATTATAAAATATTTAGTAGATTATTTTAAGTCTTGAATAATCATGCTGTACCTTTATCACAGTAATGAGAAGATTTTAGCACAAGGTTATTTTCATAAGTATGAATTACATATTTTGTTTATGAGCTATAGTATTTGAATTTGAATGTCTTAATAAATTTTTTTTAAGTTATAGAAAAGATTTACTCTGTTGACCTTTTTAATACTCTGCTTTCCCTTTGGCTATCTATCCTAAACTTTTCTTCCATGTTAGTAGAAATTGTTGCAGTGAGAGGAGTGGAAGTGCCAGCCAGTCAGAAACCAGCATATTAAAAAGGTCAACATCGTACAGTTTTCTTCTATAATTCATAAAAATTTAAACATCCAGTATTTCATCTCAGGCCCAAGATTGTAATAAAAGCAGAAAATGGCACAATATTAATTCATCTTCATGACAAATATTGTAATGTGAAAAGGAAGTATACAAGCTACAAATATTTGGTTACCATTTAAAAAATATCTTCCATCCTTTACAATGTAATGAGAGTAAATTTATACTTCCTCAAGTTGAGCCCTTTCACTAAATACCTACTGCCTTTTAAATTAATAGGACTCCTTTGGGACTATACTGAAATTAGACTTAATCCCCAAGAGAGCTACTAGTACCACTAGTAGCTAATAAAAGACATTCATTATTTTTAAAAAATAAGTAGAAGTTTTATTTTAGTTAATAGTTCACTTTTGCTGTTATTAAGTTATTTGAATATGACTAATTATAATATTCTCACCATTTTAGATGGTTAGTTCATTTCTGCCTTTATATCAACATAATTCCCAAATAAAGTAGTATTCCTTCATGATTAATTCTATCATATGACAGAAGTTGCATTATATAACTAAGAAGAACAGAAATAAGGGCTTGTATATTCAGAGTCTGAAAGAACTCAGTCAATCAATTCAAATCAGACAGTAAGCCTCATATGCATTCAACACAGTTTTGTATTTGTCTTTTCATTTGTGTGTATGTGAGGTGAGAGGGAGGAAAACCGGAGACCTAGCAGGACTCAGAATCCAGCTCAAATCATTTATTTAAAGGACTGATGGCAGAGCTGTGAACAGGAGTGAGGGAACCTGCAAGGTGGATGCAACCAGAGACTAGCAACAGCAGAATTTCATGAATGCCTCTAGGAAGAGGAGCAAGGGGAGGAGATGCTGGCGCAGCCCTGTAAGATCTGGAGCTCTGGTTGAGGAGCCGGCACCAGGAGCCATAGCATGGAAGGATGAAGCCCGTGGCCAAACAATGAAGAAGAGCAGGGAGGAGAGAGAAGGGAAGAAATACCTGGACCTCTCTCCTCCCCCATCCTACTGACCAAACCCAACCTAATGCCAGCTGTCAAGGAAGCCTGGGTGAGGGAGGCACCAGGACCAGGCTCTCTGGCTCAGAGCGGGAAAAGGATAGGCAGAGGCACAAACGAACAATAAGCAACAGAGATGTTAAAGGGGGACTCAAGGAGACCTTACTGAAGGCAGTATTTGAGGTCTCCTAATATTGTGAGAAGGAGCACAGTGGAAGGAGCTGAGAATGGCTGGACAAGAAAATGGAGATGAATGGAGAGAATGAAGGAAAAAGTAATCAAATATACAGCTCTCTGGGTCGGACTCAAATGTGGGTGATGCTCTCCCTTTTAGAGTATCATCTGAAAAGCTGCCTTAAATGATGTTAAAAATAAATAAATCTGCCAAACGACTGTATAGAATATTCCTGGCGCATTCATTTTGAAACGGGAGATGATGCTGCGAGATTGTGAACTTCCATCTTTGGTAGTTTTTTTCTTTTATGAGAGCTTTGGGCATTAAAAAAAAAAAAATCCCCTATAAGACCTGCCATTCCAAGTTCTTTTGGTATTCAACTTGCTCTCGATAGAGTGAATACAACTAGAGTGTTGAGTGACTTGTTACCAAGAGGATCGTTGCTGCTTGCCTTTTTACCATAGCTTATTTACTACTAACAAATATCTTCTTGTGATGATGTGCCTTCCACCCGCTGGATCCCAGAGTGCTTTATGAACTACGAATGCAGGAGTAGCTAAAATAGAGTTCTCTCTGGGCTGGAATAAGACAGCTGTTAGCCTTGCAGAGATGTTGCACAACAGCCTGAGTGCAAACCAGGGAAGCGTTCTCAATCTAATTGAAACTGCAAGAAGAATTTTAGTTGATGGACTAATTGCTGAGGCTGGCATTTATTCAAAAAACCAGGGCTTATTCTTCTCTGGTAGTGAGCAAGATTCTTCACTGAGTTCCATTTAATAGATCCTGTTGCTTCCATTTAAGAGATGAGGAAACTGAAGTTCAGGGCCACAAACTGTGCCCAAGAGAATTGGGTTGTGATGCATGCCTTCTGAGTTTCCGGTTGCTATTTATCTTCGGAGTCACATGGCAAACAAGAGCATCAGCAGGGAAACAATGACTTGGTACCAACGTGAGAGAAACAGTACACCCGAGGTGTGCATGGTTTTTGCAGAAATTGGGCTGCTCTGGGAAGGTCACCATGTGATCCTGGTTCAACTTGACCCTACATAGTTTATGAACTCAGGCAAGTTCCAAGAGCCAGAGGTGGTATGAGTGCAAAACACTCTTCTGCCTTTAAGAAACAGCAGATTGTGAGTCAGTGAAACTTTAAACTGATTAGTTTGAGGTGGGCTTCTCTTGCCTCACACTTCTTTCATGCTGGAATGTCACATTAATTGGTTCTTAATTGAACAATGTGCATCCAATTTTCAAAACCCAGCAGAGTCTAAAACAGGAAGTCAGACTCTTTTTCTTTGGAATAGAAAGTCATATGGGTAAAGATACAGTTCATAAGGATTAAACTCTCACAGAGGTTGGAAGCTGTCATGCAAGCACTCTTCTACTCAGCACTGTAAGGTATAGTCCTTCGGGTTGTCGATTTTCACATGGAAAAGCATTTTAATGCTACTTACCTGCAGGAGACCTACTTACCTGCAGGAGACCTACATCATCTTGTACTTGAGCTATAAGATGACGCCAAAAACTTTCTCAGCTGCTTGATTTCTGGAAAACCAAGATCTCTAACTGTAGCTGTGTGTTGTGTATGGTTAATTATCCATTTCCTCTGTAAATAAATAAGTTGCTCTTAATTTGTGTATGTAACATAAGCCGTCATTGGATGGTAGCTAGTTAAGTCCTAGACGCGAGAGTTTCTTATCTACAGTGAAATTTGGGCCAAAAGGTCTACTTTCCACCTGTTTAAATTAAAAACCTGTTTGTTCATGTTCTCTCTTTGGAAATCTTTCATGTACGGGCAAGTTTATTTTTCTCTCCTGAAGAAATATTATTTTTAAACAGGATCTGTGTTCTGAATTCACATGGTGTGAAAAGTCAGAGACAGAAGGAAAGTTGCCTTCTGGCAACAAATAAACCTTTGAAAAAAACTTGTCAAGTTGCTGTGCTATTTTTTTCCCCCAATATGGCTGTGCCTGGGGAGAGAAAATGAAGCAGAGTTCCTTAGCTCAGGACACTTAAGAATTAGATATTTGTTTGTTTTCAGTCACATCTGTATCACACTCATCTTACAAGTGACAGAAGGACTTTTCTAATTGCATGCTCAAACATGGATCATTCATCAAAGTTGGGGTATTTCTGCCTCTTGCAACAGCAGTAGAAATTACATTCTTTCTCCACCTTGCATCATAAAATATGGTCTTACATTGGGCTTCCCTGGTGGCGCAGTGGTTAAGAATCCGTTTGCCAACGCAGGGGACAACGGTTCGAGCCCTGGTCCAGGAAGATCCCACATGCCACGGAGCAACTAAGCCCGTGAGCCACAACTACTGAGCCCACGTGCCACAACTACTGAAGCTTGTGTGCCTAGAGCACATGCTCTGCAACAAGAGAAGCCACTGCAATAAGAAGACCATGCACCGCAAAGAAGAGTAGCCCCTGCACGCCACAACTAGAGAAAGACTGTGCAGCTACGAAGACCCAGCACAGCCAATAATAAATAAATAAAATAAATAAATGTATTTTTAAAAATAAAATATGGTCTTATATATTATAACAATTAGTTAGCAATTGATAGAGACTTTGCTTCTTTCAGGGATGCACTGGTCCCATGGTTATAATGAAGGTAGATAGAAAAGGGAAGAAACAGCCCAGGAGACAATGCCATTTTAACCACAATCTCTCTGATTTTCTGGTGTGTGTTATGATGACATGTTGGATTAAGGTGCAGTTAGATTATGATTTTAAAAAGAAAAAAAACACTGTAATCACCAACAAATCAAATACTACTTGATTTGTTGCTATTGCCTCTCATTAATGAAGAATGCTTGTAGACTTGCATCCTTTAAAAACAGAGCCTGGAATAAAGGTTAACCAAAGAAGCACACCATGATCTCAATGAGTTAATGCTGAGCATCTCCAGCTGTGGAAGGCCTCTGACTCTCCATCCTTGTGGCAATTTACTATGCTGATACCCTGATCACACATCTTCAAGTTAATTAGTCTCATTCGCTCAACACCCATTCCTTCTACTCTAACAAGACTTCCTTAAACTTCCCTGGGACCAGATCTGGCATCAGAGAAGCAAGCAGAGCAGCAATGCTGCCACAGGAGATAAATGTTTCACTGGGTACAAACTCAATAATAAGTGCAACATGTGACAAAGAAGAATGCTTTGGTAGCCCTGTTCAATCTCTCTAAGAAATTGACACTGTAGACTACAGGAGCAAAGCCCAGGTAACGACAGCTACAAAAAGCTTTTGTAAGCAAAGTAATCAGGCCCATGTCAGCTGGTCTCTCCTCTCATGATCTCTTGCCTGAACAATTGGGAAAATGTGATCAGTGAGGTATTTTTCAACCTCTATGGCAAGTCATCAATCAGTGTAAGGTGATGCTCAAGAGCAATGACCTAACAACAACAAAGTAGGAAAATGGCCCCTAGATTGAGGAGAGAGTTGCAAATGGTAGATTACAACTTTCAGAACTCTTTTGTCACCAATTGCTCACCCAGCAGAATTCAGTCACTATTTTATGCAAGCAGCTATGCTCAGCTGATTTCTACGCCATGTAGGTGCTTATGGCACCTGTATCTCTGCTGCTTCTGGGTATGGGGAGAGTCCAAAGATTCCTCCTTGGGTGACTTCTCCTCCTCAACCCCCTCCAATTGCTCCACTTGTAAAATAGAGGCAAATGGTTACAGGTAGAAGTCATTGTTGTTCAAGCCAACGATCCTCTCAATCCATCCATTAATTTATAAATCTTTCACTTTCAATATATGCAATGACAAGGTTCTGTGTCAGCTTTTATGAGAGACTGTCACTGTGAGTGTCCCTGATGAACACGAGGAGTTTGCTGCTAGAGGGGGGATCACACACATGTCACTGCTTTAGAGGAGGATGAGTTCCATAATATCAGTATAAAGTGTGAAGGTGATTCAAGGAGGTGTGAAGCACTTGTGGCAGAAATTAAAAGGAATTAAGAGGAAGGGCTCCTTGGAGGCGGTGGCATTTGAGCTAGGTCTCAAAGATGTGTAGAATTTTAATCTGTAGAGATGTAAAGTAAACAATGCAAATGAAAAATATCGTGGCAGAGAGGCTTCTTGCCAAGATGTTTTAGCCTGAGGGAGAGTGGTCTGGGCATGCCCTGGAAGTGTATTAACAATGGATTTCTTGCTTTAACATTTACAAAGTGCTTATACAATAGTCCCCCGTTATTCCTGGGGGATATTTTTCAAGACCCCCTGCCGCAGTGGATGCCTGATACTGTAGATACTATCAAACCCTGTATAACTATGTTTTTTCCTAACATACATACCTTTGGTAAAGTTTAATTTATGAACTAGGTACAGTAAAAAATTAACAACAGTAATAATAAAATAGAATTATTGTAACGACATACTGTAGTAAAAGTTATGTGAATGTGGTCTCTCTCTCACACACAGAAAATATCTTATTGTACAAATTTAACGCTTTTTCCGTCTTAACTAAGCACTTATCCCACGTTGCGGCCATAACTTTTGCAGTTTGAGGTGCAACCGCAAAACTGGCACAAATTTCTTTTTCCTTTTTCACGACTCCAAGGATAGAAGATTCTTTCTTACTGTAACTCTTAGCAACCTCAGCATACAATCTTTTTTCTTTGCTTATTGGATCGAGAATTTCCACCTTTGCACTTAAAGGAAGCACTTTATGCCTTCTCTTTGGCAATAACTGATTTGCCAGCATCACTGCTCTTGAGCTTTGGGGCCATTATTAAATAAAATAAGGGTTCTTTGCACACAAGCACTGCAATACTATGACAGTAACCAAATCAGCTCCTAAGTGACCAGTGGGCGGGATGCTCTGGACAAAGGGATGGTTCATATCCCTGGCAGGATGGAGCCGGACAGTGAAGGACTTCATCAGGCCACTCAGAGCAGTGTGAAATTTAAACTTGAGTTGTTTATTACTGGAACTTTTAATTTAATATTTTCAGACTGCGGTTGCCTGTGGGTAAATGAAATTGTGGAAAGCAAAACCACAGATAAGGGGGGGGACTGCTCTATCCACTCAACCTTAGAGGGGCTATGTGGTGTAGAGGTAGAGATGGAGATTCAAAGCCACAGTGCCTGGGTTCATAATCCAGCTCTGCCACTTATCAGCTATATGACCTTGGCTGAATTATTTCTCTTCCCTCAGCTGTACAATGGAGATAATCATAGTACCTACCCCATAGGCTGATACAGGGATTAAGTGAATTACTTCATTAGAAACACCTAGAACAGGGCCTAGAACACAGTAAATGTTCAATAAATATTAATTTTCTATTCTAATTCTCACACAACTCTGTGAGGGTAAGTGCTACGTGGCAGATGAGGAAACTGTATTGTTAAGAAACAACCCAAAAGCCTGGCAGAGTTGACGGTCGCATCACGTCCTCTGTCTCTCAAACATGTCTCAGTACACCCCAGCAAGCCCCAAGTGAGAGAACCCTTTTTGTCTTCTTTATTAAAGTATAGCTGATTTACAATGTTGCGATAATTTCTGCTGTACAGCAAAGTGATTCAGTTATACATATATACACACTCTTTTTCATATTCGTTTCCATTATGGTTTATCACAGGATATTGAATATAGTTCCCTGTGTTTTACAGGAGGACCTTGTCGTTTATCCATCCTCTATGTGAGAGTTTGCATCTGCTAATCCCACACTCCCAATCTCTTAAACACACCATACAACAACTCCACACTTCACACTCCGTGCAGCTGTCCTCAGCCAGGAGTGGTTTTGCACAGGCACGCCCCAGGGGACGTTTGGCAGTATCTGGAGATACCTGTGGTTGTCACAGTTGGGGGCTGCTAGCGGCATCTAGGGGGGTAGGGGCCAACAGAATGCTGCTAAATGTCTTATACTGCACAGGATAGTCCCACGACAAAACATTTTCCAGCCCCAAATTTCAATAGTGCCCACGTTGAGGAACCCTGACCTAGAGCTATCTCTTGGAGGCAGGTTCATATTAAAATGTTTCAACAAGACTCCCTCTTACATACGATATACTTTGCTGAAAACCATCAAAGCAAAGGGCAAGTTGTGGAGCCAGCGAAAAATCTGAGCCGGTGAAAAATCTAAGTGTTGATGGAATTGTTAGGGGTGTTCCTCTTGAATAGAATGCCAATGTTCATGCGGGAAGAAACGCCTTCCTAGCAGTATGGGGAAAAAAGAGCGAATCACTTGAAACCATGATCTACTAAAACAAATCCTAAAGAGCAGTTCAGCTGCTGTAAGAGGCAAACAGCCCATGCCTTCTGCCTACTGCCCGCAGTGTTTGAAGTCTCCAGCTTCACACACACACATACCCACAAAAATGTTATTTATTTCCATCCACAGCTCAAGGCTACGTCAACTGTCAAAAATTCTAGAGAAAAATTTGTCTCCTTCTTCACATAGATAATCGTCATTCAACTTCAATTTCCTCATTCAATGAGTAAATATCACTCATTCCATTGAGTGTGCTGTGATTATACTTTTTCTCTTTAAAAGGCCATTAAATCAGGTGTAAAAGACCCACTAATTTTCTACTCTAAATAGGCTCAGAAGCACTAAATACTTCATTGTTTGAATTAGTCACTGTAGTTTACGCAGATGAAATTCTCTGCGAAGCCATGGTTTTATGCCCTGTGTCAGCCACTCTCATCTTCCCCCAGTCCTGGAAACAATAACTCAGTTTCCAAACACATTAAATGCATTGTAAATAGTACATGCCTCCACAGCGCCACCTTGACGGACTGATCGACCTTGCTGCAGTGCCATAAATTTGAAGACATCTAATAAAAGCTGCCACATGCAGCCCGACATTTTTGTTCTAAGACATACCAGGCTGTTCAGCAAAGCAGCTCACCTTGCTCATTCTTGCCCTGCCGTCGCTCCCATCTTTGCTTCTGGAGACACACCATTACTGTATCTTAATAACAAGAAGAGTTATAAAAATCACATTTGTGTGACACTTTCCAACATACAAAGCACCTTTGTGAACATTTTCTTATTTGTTCTTCATAACAATATTTTGAGCTTGGAGTGGCAGCTCGTAAAATGATCCCCACTTTGTAGATAATCGAGCACGTGCTACTACCGACTCAAGTTATATAAAAACATCTTCCAGGGCCTCAGGGCAGGTAAGACAAGGAGACCCACAGGAGATGTTCTCATGGTGCTGGGTCTTAGCTTGGGTTCCTCCAGAAGCAGAACCTAAGACATGGATTTGAGTTTAATTGGTTTGGGAGATGGTCCTAGGAAGTGCCAGGAAGGGAGTGGGGAAATAAGACAGGCAGGCAGACAGTAAAGGGTGCTTCATGAGCACATTACCACTGTAACTGCTCAGGTTCATTGCTGCCGCCGGGGAGCTCTGTGGTTAGTGTGGAGTGATCCTCCCTGAAGGTGGGGAAGCTGGTGCTTGACGCTCCACCTCCCATCCATTATCACCTGGAGGCTGTTCTTTGGAAGGCATATGGGATTAACTCTCTGGCATTCTGTCCAGGCTGAGAAAATCCCCCCAGAGATTTCAGTGCTTGCTAGAGATCATCCAACGAGCCAATGGAAGGCCGAATGCACAAGGGGGAGTGCTTCTGTCCTCAAAACCACCAGTGTCAACTATGGTACCACAGTGCCAAACCTACTCAGTGAAAATGTGGAGATGGACCTTAGCTCTCTTTTCTGTGCCATTGTGTCCCCGTCATCCTTGTGATTTACATCTTTTAATTGTAATAGACTCTCTCCCCTGACTTCTGAGACTTAGTACCTTCAGACATATTTCTCCCCCACTTACTGATGGGACATCTTCTCCCCTCTTAAAGCTTCTTCTCCGATTATGGATTTATTCCAAGGCATGTCTGATGGATAACTTAAAAAATCTCCCTTCTTAGATAGCAAAGCAGATGAAAGTCTTAATCAACAGTAGTCCCCAAAGATAGATCTAAGCCTATATATTGTTTGGCTTGACCCACTCATGGCTTTAAAATTTTTAATTAGGGGCCACATTTATTTTTAATTGAAAGACTTCACTTAAAAAGTGGAATTCTCTTCGGTTTCCCTGGTGGCACAGTGGTTAAGAGTCCGCCTGCCAATGCAGGGACATGGGTTCGATCCCTGGTCCAGGAAGATCCCACATGCCATGGAGCAACTAAGCCCGGGCGCCACAACTACTAAGCCTGCGCTCTAGAGCCTGTGAGCCACAACTACTGAAGGCCGCGCACCTTGAGCCCATGCTCTGCAACAAAGAGAAGCCACCGCAATGAGAAGCCAGCGCACCGCAAGGAAGGGTAGCCCCCACTCGCTGCAACTAGAGAAAGCCCATGCGCAGCAACAAAGACCCAACACAGCCAAAAATAAATAAATAAGTACATTTATTTAAAAAACAAAAATTGGAATTCTCTTTTTCTCCTGAAACATCAGATGATCTGGCAACCCGACTCTTGTGAAGAATCTACTGGAGTGGGGTAGAGGCTGCCCATCTAGACTGGGCTTGCCTTCTCCAGCTAGCCGCAATCCTGCCACCTCTACTCTCAGCATCTTCCGTCATTCCAGCCACCTGCCTGCTTCTCCAGGCTTTTGAATTGATGTCACCTGACCTATAGCCCATTAGAGAAGCAGGAGAAGATTCTTAGAGGTTGCTGCTTTTGTTATCCTCTGTCAGCGTCCTTGAAATCACACTCTCCAGTGTGTAATGATTCTCAACCCTTACCTAACCTTCTAGCTCTGTAAGACAATAAGGCTTTGTTGCAATTTTTGAATGAGGAATGACACAGACCGTTAGATAAACGTAGATTTAATTTTCATTAGACTTGTTCTAGGTAGTGCTTGAACTTTAAATCCTATAAAGTAGAAGTAAATTTGTGTTTGAAATAGAAATTGTCAGAAGAAAGAACAAGGAAGACATTTAGATAATTTCCTCTGGACGTGCTAAGTCAGAGCAAGATCCATCTTTGCATTATCTGTAAGTCGGGAGCCACCTGTCCTTCATGACTGTCTGATGGCTGGAATGCGAGGCCCTGAGTTCAATTAATTTACATGTGTGGGAGGAACAAGCTTTGTAGCAGCAGCAGTTAGATTATTAATGGACTCCTATATTGAATTGCTCATATGTTTGAAAGGCTAATTACAATATAATTTTAGTTTTAAAATATTGCTTTGTCAAGGGTGGGAATAATATCATGTACCATGAAGTGGTACTTTTTTTCTTTTTTTGCGGTACGCGGGCCTCACTGTTGTGGCCTCTCCCGTTGCGGAGCACAGGCTCCGGACGCGCAGGCTCAGCGGCCATGGCTCACGGGCCCAGCCGCTCCGCGGCAGGTGGGATCTTCCCAGACCTGGGCACGAACCCACATCCCCTGCATCGGCAGACAGACTCTCAACCACTGCGCCACCAGGGAAGCCCGGTACCTTTTTTTTTTCAATCTTGGGGTTAATATTGGTTTGGTTACGGTAGTCTTTAATATCTGTTTTTTTCCCTTGCCTTTCTGCTTCATGCATCTAACTCTTGGAATAGAAAAATATGTTCCATGGTTGTCCAATACCGAAAAGCTACACTAGAGTTTTTTGGACTTTTCTATTTTTTTTTGCATGCAAAAAAAGTTTTTTAATTGAAGTATAGCTAATTTACAATGTTGTTTGTTTCAGGTGTGCAGCAAAGTGATTCAGTTATACATATATACATATATTCTTTTTCAGATTCTTTTCCATTATAGGTTATTATAAGATATTGAATATAGTTCCTTGTGTTATATAGTAGTTCCTTGTTTACCTGTTTTATATATAGGAGTGCATATATGTTAATCCCAAACTGCTTAGAGATTGAGTAAACTAAATACCATGATTTTCTTTGCTGTCTGAGACCCGTGATCTTATCAATGATACAATTTCAACATTTCTGGGGGGAAGATTGAAGTAGCTGTCTAATGAGCTAATTCTGGAATTCATGCTACCATTACCCGGTTATGGGTGCATACATAAGTAGGGCTCCGGTTGATTGTAATGGGAATCACATGATTTTTAGATTCAAAGGCTTAATTTAGGTTCTCGTGTTGGAAGCTCTATTTACTACATATTCCAAATGGAGATCAACACACATACTTTCAAGCTGCATATCCTCCCATTGAAAACCATGGTCACTCAGTAAAATTTCAGTTTTACCAAATCAGAGAGAATTAACCTACAGAAACGAACATGAATAGTGAGTAATTAGGACGTTGCTGGGAGGAGCTTCAGGCAGAAGAGGTGTTTTTCAAGCAGTACCTATTCAGAGCAGTCTTCAATGAGGCCAGGGCTAGTCGGGTAGCTGTGATTAGCAAAGGTGGTCATCAGCATTAAAGCTGCCGCCAGCTCAGCATCTCCATGTGGCTGTCCAGACAAACATTGCAGTAGTTGGCTAAGTAACCTTGCACTGATACAAGGCTCAATTTCCTCCCATTAAATTTTGCTGTATTTTATGTTTTAAAAAATCATTCTGCCTGAGGGAAGTACTAGAATTGAGGAGAAAGGCCTCATGTGCCCTGGAAGATGACCAATCCCTTAGGCCATTCACATCACTCTCTTGTCTAGAGTCATACTCTCTCCTGCATGACCGGTCCCTAGCAATGAACTGGGATTCTGCCATCGAATCCTTTGTTCAGGCAATACCAAGCCCTGTTATCCTGGGAACAGAGGGGTGCCCATGGAAACCAAAACAACACAAAGTATCCTTTTATCTGATTATTCCAAGGCCAAGGGTGTTCCTGCCTTTTTTGGAGCCTGTGACAGAAGTCCAGTCCTGCACTGCCTCTTCTCTCCTCGTCTCCAGTGTGTTCTGACTGGTAGAAAGCTGATGTCTTCCTAAACCATTTCAAGAGCTAGTGCCATAACTTGGTGGCAAATCTACCCTACCACCTTACCCCAACTGAAACCTTTCCCAGTATTGTTTACATATCTTCAGTTCTAACTGGGGCTATGAGTCAGCACCTCACCGCTGATTTGCTCTTACCTTTTATATTTAATCATTGTAGTAAATCCAATTCTCTGATCCCTCCAGCTGCAGCTGTTTAACTGCTGAAAGAGGAAAGGAAGAAAATTTCACTACTTCTGCATATCCTGTTAGCAATACTAAGAGGGTCAGGAAGAATAAGGAGTGAGGAAAATGCCAAGACTAAGTGCTCATAAGAATGCCCCGAGACTGGTAAGGGTATGATCATAGAAGAAGGAAAACAGCCCTTGTTGAGCACCAGCTGTGGACCAGACTCTCTGATCTGGTTGTACTCGGGCTGAACGCTGTCTAGAATTGGCCACAGTTAAAGATGAGTCTGTGACCTTGAAAGAGAAGAAAGCCAGATGATCCAGAAAGAGACTGAACTCAGAACCGTGTGTACTAGAGTTTATAGCTGGTACTATAGCTAGAAATTCTGGGGGAAGGAGCAAAGATGCTTGATTTACTCAGGTGGAAGATATATGCAAGGCCATGAAGTGAGTGATAAAGCAAGTGGTGGCTAAGTATTGGGTCTCTTTGGGATTTTATTAGACTTGCAGTGCTTGGGGGCACAGGAAGAAGAGAGAGAGGTGGCAAGTTTTTAGAAGGCTTCCTGGTTCTTATTCTATCCCAGGCAGAAAGTATTAGCTATAAGGGCTGCTTAGTTAGGGGGTAATTGTTCCCTCAAGCTCTCTAAAATACAGTTTTCCAGTGGTGAGGACCCTGAAGCTTGAGCCTTCTCAGATAACCTTCTTCAGTGCCTCAGGCTCTTGGGCTATGTATACAAAAGACCCAGGCATTCCATAACGACCTCCTCAGGACCCTGAAATCTCCCAACCTAAGGATCCACCATTACAGGAAATGAGTGCTGGGCTTCTTCCTTGTGTCCTCTTTCTGGTTTTAGAAGTGCAGAGCAGTTGTTTGACATAATTCCTTCTTCCCCTTCATCATTCCCAATTCCACTTTTATCCCACTTAGTCTATACCACCGGTGGCCACTAAGATGCATTAATTACCTGTGAGCAAGGGCAGAGGCCTAGATAGCTGTTGTGCAAAAGCCCAGGTGCCCACAGGAGGTTTTCCATACCTGTTTGCACGTTGGTACAATGGTATGCTCAACTTTTGACAGCAATTTGTCAGTATAATCCTTACATTACGTGGCTAGCATGGAATCTCTTTTCCCCTGGGCTACACTCTGTCACCACCCAAAAAACTCCGAGTTGCTAGGTAATGTCCTCCAGCCCACAGAAACCAAGAGGGAGCTGTGGCTGGCCGCCACCTGGCACTGCTCTGAATTTGTAGTGAGCCAGGGGATTCAGGTCAAAAGATAAGAGCCTTAGCTCCAGGTGCAAAGGTGTGGATTTTTGTCTGGGTGAGAAAGAAATGAGGTCAAAGAAGGTAGGAGATGTCTATCAGTTACATGTCACTGTGCCCTCTGGGACCCAGGCCTTCTCAGGAAACGCCTCCTTCTCAAACTCCTCTCAGGCCTCCTGCGACTGCTTTGTTCCCTGAGGTTAGTGCAGGCCCTACAGTCACGTCAGAGAAAGGCACACATGCCTCTCAGTAGATCTTTCCTCCTTCCTCTCTCCTCCCTCACCATGGTAGCTTCCAAACCACTTCTCCTTCCTGCTTTAAAAACCCCTGCTCAGGGCTTCCCTGGTGGCGCAGCGGTTGAGAGTCCGCCTGCCGATGCAGGGGACACGGGTTCGTGCCCCGGTCCGGGAAAATCCCACATGCCGCCGAGCGGCTGGGCCCGTGAGCCATGGCCGCTGAGCCTGCGCGTCCGGAGCCTGTGTTCCACAACGGGAGAGGCCACAACAGTGAGAGGCCCGCGTACCGCAAAAAAAAAAAAAAACCCTGCTCAGGGGAAACTCAAGACTCCTACTACCCACTTCAGCTGTTCAGCCATCACCACCTTTTCCACCACATTTATGAAGGACTTTAGCACTCAGCTCATTGCCTTTTTCTCATCCCAAGGCCTCATTCAACAGCCCAATCTATCTGCGTTTAGGCCTTCTTGTCGTCATCATTTTCCTCCATCTGCCTCAGCCATCTCTTCGCTTGGTTGTGTTCTGATCTATGTCATCACTCATTTCAGACGTCATTCTTAGCCACAATTCCCTCTCCTTCTAGGTCACTCTCTTTTGAACCCTCCACTGCAACAATTCGTCCATGCAATGGAAATCTCCAATTTGTTGAAGCCACCTATTTTTAACTATCCACAGGCCTCTGTCCTGGTCTTCGCTCGCCGGTTTATCCAGGTAGATTCCAAGGTCCCTTCCTGAATCACGGTTGCAAACATCCTAAACTTCCACCCTGCTTGGCCTTGGTCAGACTAGAATGGTAACATTTCAACCACCCCCTGGCTGGACATACACCTGGCCAGCTCAGGGTGACTGGAAAACATTAAACAACCGGACTAACTCCTTTTGCTTTCAATTTGTGACCACCCAGTTTTACCCATCCATTATATTCTTTTTCCCTACGGAGTATAGCTCATCTTTTGAGACCATTAAACTTTCCCTACCTCTCATTTCTCTGCGCTCTTAGCTGCTGTGTCTTCCTTCATTCACAAAATAAATACCATCCGAGCAAAACATCCTTATCCTTCCATCACCAAATGTACAAACCTGCCTATTCCCTTCTGTCATAAAGGATACAGTATCCTTGCTCATGGCCAAGTGGGCTTCCTCCACTGGGACTCTGATACCCACCTCCTCTCACTCCTACTAGATGTAACTCCTTAGTTATTATCTCTCTTTCCTGCACCATCAAACTTTCTCTGCTTGATTGCTCAAATATGCTTTAGCAGAGGCTATTTATTGGCTAGTTTTTGGAAAGGTGGTGCATTCGCATCATTCAAAGTTTGAAAGGTACAAAATGTTTACAAAGCAGAGCCTCCCTTTCCCAGTGTGTTCAAATTACTTCATTCTCCTCCCTCTAGACAGGCCGCATTTTCACCATCTAGTGTACATATCCTTCTTAAAATGCTTCATGCAAATGTGTAGATACCTACAAATATGTATGTCCTTTTTCCCCCTTCGAAAACAAAGGTAGCATACTACACAGATTTTTCTGCACTTACCTTTCTCACTTAACGTTACATGTTAGAGATCATTCCAATTTAGTTCATACACAGCTTACTCATTCTGTTTTACAGCTGTATAATTGCATTTTGTAGATGTATCATAACTTATTTAACCAGTTCTGTATTAAATATCTTTTTTTAACATCTTTATTGGAGTATAATTGCTTTACAATGGTGTGTTAGTTTCTGCTTTATAAAGTGAATCAGCTATACATATACATATACCCCCATATCCCCTCCCTCTTGCGTCTCCCTCCCTCCCACCCTCCCTATCCCACCCCTCTAGGTGGTCACAAAGCACCGAGCTGATCTCCCTGTGCTCTGCGGCTGCTTCCCACTAGCTAGCTATTTTACATTAAATATCTTTTTAAAAATGAACAAAACTGCAGGCTTCTGTGCCCTCATATTCTCCCTCCAGCAGCCTTCTATTTTCCTGTTTCTCTTTTCACCCAAACTCCTCAAATGAGTTGCTACTCCATGCTGCACCTAGATCTTTATCTCACATTCGTTCTTCACCTAACTTCCGTCTGGCTTCATTCTTTACTGAAATTGTTCTTTTCCAGGTTACTAAGTTCAAGGACTGTTTCTCTGACTACATCTTACTTGAATTCTCAGGAGCAAAGTTAATCACTTTCCCCTCTTGCTCTTAAAATACCATATACTCATGGTTTTCTATCTGCCAGCTCTTGGAGCTTTCTCTACCTACTTCTATTTTTTGGAGTACTTTAGGTCTTCCTGTCTAGCCACCCCCTGTCCCTAGGTGAACTCATCCTGACTTTTGGCTTTAAATTCACATACTGATGGTCTCCATAATGATATTTCAAACCCAGGCGCCTCTGAACTCCATATCCACCTGCCTGTTTAATATCGTCACTTGGATGTTAAATAGGAATCTCAACCTAGACTCACATCAGATCCTCTTGATTCTTTTCATCTTCCCCAAGCCTGTTCCTCCATCAGACTTCTCACCCCAGGGCATAACGCCACTCTCCACCATTACTGAAGACAAAAACCTAAGGTTCATCCTTGATTCGTCTCTTCTAGTTGTTCAGTCCATATTCAAGTCCTGGGACTTTTACCTGCAAATGTACCAAAGCATGTCTACTTCTCTCCATCTTCCTATCACCCACCACATCAAGCTACCATCATCTCTGCCTTGGACTACCCTGACAACCTCCTGGGCCTCTCTGTTCCAGCTCTTGTCCCCTCCAATGCGTTTTTCTCAAGGAGCAAATGTAAGCCCCTAAAAATGTAAATGGAATCATGTAGATCATATCAGATTTCTTTATTGCTCAAAATGTTCCAACGGCTTTCTTTTGCACTTAGAGTCCAAATTCCTTGTGACGGCCATAAAGACACCAGAAGAGCAGGCCAAGTCCTCCCTAATTGCTCGTATTCCCCTAATTTCAGTCCCAAGTACAATGGCCTCCTTTCACTACCTCGACTCACTGTCCCCTCTGCCTGGAATGTGCTGCCATTCATCTGGACATTATTGGCTCATTTGCATCCTTTAAATCATAGCACCGATGTCACCACCTCAGAGAGGTCCTCCCTGACTACCTCCTCTGCCCACCCCCGAGCTCTCTTGCAACTACCTGTTTATTACCTTCATGGGAAGTATTACACTCTGTCATTATCTCATGTATTTGTTTACTATTTATTTCTGTCTCCCCTGCTATGACATATTCTCTAAAAGGCAGGACCCACTGGTCTTCTTTAGTGTCTAGCCCCTGGCACAGTGCCTGGAATTGCCTGGAATCTCAATAATTCTTTGAAGAGAAAACTTTTCCCTAAACTGCAAAATTACTAAAAAAATTTTGTTGTGTTCTGATTTTACCAAAAATCTCTTAAATATTTTATATTTCCATCCTACTTATAAATTTTTTTGTTTTTTTTTATGGTACCAAAGTATTTAAGTTTAGGACCAAAAAACACATTTGGTAGTTGTTCAAAATCTATGGATTTTGCTTTATTTCAAGGCTTCTTTTTTGGACAGTCCTAAATTTTACTTGTCCTACAATTTCATAAAGAAATTTTAATTTTTAAGGCTTTTTACTTTTCTGTAGTTTATATTTATATGATTTGATGAAAAAAAGGCATTAAATAAAATTCTGTTATGTCACAGAAACATTATTTCTCTGAAAAAGCTCAGAACTTACCAAAAAAAAAAACCTTCGATGGGATTGTATAGCTGACAGTGTCCAAAGGAAACCTGGTAGAAGTGATACACACAAGGCTGCATCGTGTCCTCAGATACGCATCTATTCTGGTCATGCCTTAGGATCTTTAACCTTAGTTTAAGGAAACTATTGCTACTCTGTGATTAACATTGGCCAAATCACCACTTCCAACCACTTTTTTCTCCACCCCTTATCTGTTCCCATAAAATAGGGTTCATTCTCCCCAGAGCTTTCTTAATGTAAGGTCATGCATACATATTGGAGTTCAAATAAATAAATCTTCACCTATTCACTGTTTACTGCTTATATCACAAAGCTCCTGCTGACCAGCTGGCACACATGAAGCCTCTAAAGATTCTGGGGCTTGCTTTATTTCACAGTCTCTTAATTCATACATATGATGCCACTGTTGTATATTACAGGGGCAGGGCCATCTCTTCTATAAATTATGAAATCAGTTGGAAAGCCTGATTGCCCATTACTGAATGTGCGCTCCGTGAACATTAATCTACACACTGGGCTGCAGTCAACCAAGTCCTGGCATCAGGCCAAGCCACCAGCACTGGAGCACTTTGGACTGTGAGTCAGTTTCACCAAATCAGACAAGTGTGGAAGTTGGATTGCAGAGCAGCCCTCCCAGCTCTGGTAGGATGCAAAGGATGGTGAGGACTTTAGGCTGAAGAAACTCGAGAAAGACTCGGCAGAATATCTTCAAGTAGACCATGACAACTGAGAAGCAGCAACAAAGGCCAGATCTTTCTGGCAGAGAGGAATCAGTGATAGAGTGGCAGAGACATCGTGGAAGAGGGGCGGGGCAAGAGGCAAAACAGCTCCAGGATCTGAGACACAGAAACTAGCTGATTAAGGACATGTATGTTGTGCATGTCAGATGAGAGAGATGCGTGTGTGTGTGTATGCACAGATACACCTACCAAAAATGAGGCCAGCTGCCTTCCAAGCTTACCCCACTTGTCAGTGGTAACATCATTTTTAAAGTCCTCCATAAATCTTAGAACTAAATTTTAAAATTTTCTAAAAATGTAACATATGACTTTTGCAACACACACACACACGTACTTAAAATTGTCCTGAAGTGTATAAAGAGTATAACATCAAATGCAAAATTCCCCATTTACCACACCCCCTCCAACTCTATGGAACCACTATGAAGAACTTCCATCAAGTACCTTCTTTGAAGCTTTCCTCAAACTTGCCCTTTGTTCTCTCTCCAAGAAAAGAAATATGCATTGAACTCACACCTGCATGAATAAGGGGAGCTCTCTAGCCTTCATCTCTGCACTCACCCATCCCCCAGCCAGGACTAGAAGACTCTTGCTAGAACACACTTTCCTCTTAGCTAAGCCCCAGCGGCACTCCCCAGTGCCTACCACATGGAGTGCAGATCTCCGTTGTCACCATCCTCAGTCCTCCTTACCTAACCACGTTTCCTACCCCACGTTCACCTGAACCATCCTTCCCTGACGTTTCTGCCCACACTGTTCCTCTGCCTGATACACCATTACTGCGCGTTCCAGCCCATCTTCGTCTCGTTCCTTCTTTGCTCATCTCTTTCAACCTTCTTCTTCAATGTCCACCTCAGTCTCTAATTCTTTGATAAAACATACGTGCTTCTCCAGTCCAGCAGCTCTCTCTTGTCTCTAAATACCTAGTGAGTCACTGGACTAAGCATTTATTGTTTTCTAATTATTTCAGGAGTGTTAATTCTGTCTCTCCCAATTAAAAAGATAACTTGAGGTTAGGAAACTCACCTTAACAATTCTGTTGTCCCCACAGAACCTGGCATCACGTTGGATGCTTGGGAAAGCTCAGTGTCCCATAAATGCATAGGACATGGCCAGATGACACAGAAAGTTTGCCTTTCACTTAAATACTCATCTCCCCCCTATTTTGTACATTGGGCTGGCTTTCACTTATTGGATTTTGGTTTATAACCCTATAGTCATCCCTTTTATATGGTCAGTAAAATAGAGGTAGAATTACCTTCAGTGAAAGGTAGCTAATAGGACTGATAGATTAACTGCACCTTTCCTTTCAAGGATAGGAATTTTTTGTACGTGTCCTAGAAATTTAGAAAGATACTTGTGGTCTCAACAAACCAGCCCTTGGAGGTACAGAAGGTTGTTAAGCACTACCTAAGATTTGAGACCCCCTTGATTTTAACCTTAAACGTTTAATCCATATGACATTTTAACGAGTCATGAAATGCTTTCTTTGTTCCCATTTTAGTGTAGAAAAAACTTTAAAGAAAAGGGTAAATCTACTGGTATATGGCATATGGAGGTCAAGATCTTACATAGATTTTCAGCATTAAGGCAGAACAAATGGACTGCAAGTTTACAAAGAAAACAAATTCAGAGCAGTAACCTTTTGAGAACTGCCAAATTATTGGCAAGATGAAAACGGGGCTGCATTTGAGAAATTATGCAGTTTTGTGCTTCTTGGAGAAGTGTACAGCACAGAGAAGTATATGTGTTTTCGTTTGAAACTCTATTTTTAATATTCATAATGACACAAATTGAGGCAAATCTGTCTATATGTAGAACATCCAGTAAATGGTAAATGGTAGGGAGGGGGGAAATAGAGGCTCTGGTGAATCACGTATATTTTTGAAATATCAAACAGACACCTTCAGCCTGGATGCTGAAGATCACTATACAGGGTGAAAAAGAACTTGAACATTTGCCCAGAAAAAGTCTGAAGTCATAGCAAAGAGAGGGCTGGATTCTCAGCAGTGTGAAAGAAGGAAATAAATGAAAGAAAATGTCTCTCTGCAAACCATAAAAACAGCAACATTCCCAGCATATGCTGCTGTTTCACTTTCGTATTTTGGCAGAGCTTTTGTGACTAGTTATGGGTAGGGTTGTTCTCAGATGTATGTTTCAGCCAAGGATGATGAATGCTCAGACTATTTAGCCTGACCTTACATGCATTTACTTCTTTTTTTTTTTTCATTCCCCATGTGCCTTCTCCTAATATTTTCTATCAGATAGTGTTCCCAGGCAGCTCCATTCGGGATCACATCAAGAGATGCATGGACTAATTCCATTTAGATATAAGATTGACCCATTTCTGAAATGTGTTCCTTTACTTCCTACATTTGTTTTGACATACACAAAAGAGCAAGCCAAGGAGAATTTAAATAACATAAGATTAATAAAAAGCAAACACACGCTAGTACAGTTTTAACTCCTGCATCCATTACTTCTTTCCAGGCTTTGAGCAAATTACACTTAAAGGTTTCTCCATAGTTCAATCGGTGTATTAGATCTTGGGTCTATATTATTTTCCAATTCTTTTTTCCACTCATATTTCTATATGTAGATAAACTCACACATTTACATTTAATACCTGTTTGATTGTTCCATGTTCTTAACATACCACAACTTATTTCCCTTCTGTAGTACATCTGAGCTATTGTCAAAGTTTTACTATTATATACAGCAATATATCTGTGTAAGAGATCACTTATTTTGGTCTCTGTTAGGTTACGTTTTAGGTTTTTTCCAAAACTGGGATTCCTGCATGAAAAGGAAATAGATTTTGGGTCGGAAGCTCCCATAAGCTACCACCAAATTGTCTTCCAGAAAGCTGCAGTCAATCTATTGTGCCAACATCCATTGAAAGTGTGTCTGTTTTCTCAGATCTTTTATAAAATTGAGTTTTTTCACATTTACTAATTTGAAAAACCCATTGAATGACTTTTCATTTGTATTTCTCTGATTTCAAAAAAGACTGTGGGGCTTCCCTGGTGGCATAGTGGTTGAGAGTCCGCCTGCCGATGCAGGGGACACGGGTTCGTACCCCGGTCCGGGAAGATCCCGCATGCCGCGGAGCGGCTGGGCCCGTGAGCCATGGCCGCTGAGCCTGCGCGTCCGGAGCCTGTGCTCCACAACGGGAGAGGCCACAACAGTGAGAGGCTCGCGTACCGCAAAAAAAAAAAACAAAAAAACTCTTTGATGATTTGGATTTTGTTGGCAATATGGCATTAGAGTATGGCTCCAGGTGGAGGTAATAGTGAAAATATTTAACAATTGACAGCATTTAACAATATTAACCATTGTTTCAGGACCCAATCAAAAAATTTAACAATTGATAGAAATCAGTCAACTAGAACAAGGCATCCACCAATCAGAACAAAGTAGTTGGCATCAACCAATAAGAATATACTCAGAAAATATCATCTCTGTGCTCCAGTTAACTATTTCCTGTCCTGCTAGCTAACTGTTCTATTGGCATGTATTTCATAGCAAATTCTTTCCAGAGCATGATACAACTTCTGATTTGCAATATAGTCATTTTTCCCTCCAATAGGGATATTTAAGTGGTTTAATTTTGTTAAAAGTATCTGCCTTTACCTTTTACTTCTAGTTACTTAAAACATCTAGCTATAGCTGCTTTCACTGGTACCATACTAATTGCAAAATAATGCCAGGAATAAGCAAAGTTCAGCTTGTCATGCAGACTTCAAACGGAATACTTAGTGTATATAAGCTATTTAAGCCACACAATATAGATTCAAAGACTGTTGTCACGATGCTAAAACCAGATAAAATGTGAGAAAGACATTTTTAAAATCTTCTTTTTAACACATTATAATAAATACTGTGATGTCTGGAAGTCCCTGGTTGTCTGGAAGGAGCTTTGTACTTGTCATTGTATAGGCACAGCTACAGCCTCTGGTTATCAAAAAGTTCATTGACCAGCAAATGGAATATATTCCGCCAATTGGTATTGACAGAATTCTGTCATTGCAACTGCCTATTCCATTGATATTTGCTATTTTTCTCTAAGAGAAGTGAAGTAATAATTACAAGCTGTCTCTTTGGCTTATACATGGTTGGTACCCCCATTTCTTTTTCCACCTTTTAGGTAGTTCTCAAAGTTCAATAACTGCTTCTTACTAGATGTGTACTGCTGGGCTTGGCGCTCTGAAAAAGTGAAATAAAATGAGAGCTGTGTTTACCAATCATATTAGCAAAGATTCCAGGACTATGTATTATGTGGAGTTTATTATTACTTGTTCATCACATTTTCCCCATTCTGCCTCTTGCCTTTTGAATTTTAATTGGCGTGTTTCACTGTGTGCACATTTACCTGGTACTTTTGCTTTTATTTTATTTTATTATTTTTATTTATTTATTTATTTATCTATTTTTGGCCACGCCGTGCAGCATGTGGGATATTAGTTCCCAGATCAGGGATCAAATCCAGGACCCCGGCAGTGAGGGTGCCGCGTCCTAACCACTGGACCACCAGGGAAGTCCCTTTCCTGGTGCTTTTGAATATATCTGTAGGAAATATAATGTGGACCATCCTGTTAGAGGGGCGTCCCTAGCACTCTGAGAAGCAGACTGATAGACCTGGCATGTGATGGGCAAGATCAGATAGTGCAAAAGTCACCTGAAGAGATACGGCCCAGTCTAAAAGCAACAAGATCAGGTCTTGACAGTGAGTAATCATGGAGTTAACATATTCTAAGAAAACATATGTCAACTTTGTGGAATCTGCAATTTAGAAATCCAGAAACTGGGCGTGAGAGCCAACATCTCAGAGTTCAGGTCAGGCATCTGGGAGGAAGGGCTCATTGGGTAGAGTGTGAAAGTATATTAGAGGAACCCCAAGGAGAAAAGGGGTGTATGGGGCAAAAACAGAGGGTAAGCCTGTGTTCAAGTCCCAGTTCTACCACTTACCAGTGATTTCAGTCCAATTACTCAATCCCTCTGGGCTTGTTTTCTCACCTGTAAAATGGAGATGATGATAATAATACTTACCCTATGGATAGTGAAATAAGTTAATAATATATGAACGCATTTCAAACACTGCCCAGCACATAAGGACTAGAGAAGTTGATAATGAGTAGAGCTTTTAGAATGCACCTAATACATAGTAAGCACTCAATTACTGTTTGATGCTATTAATCACAAATATCATTGTGCTTGGATGACATAGTCACCAAAGTGTCCCTCTGATGATCAAGCACCTTCCCATGTACATTTGCTCAGTGGGACAGGATGTGCTGATCTAGGGAAATAAGTATCCAGTCCAATGAGGTATTTTGAGCTTTCATGGAAATTAACCTTCTGGTGTATACATCATTCTGTTATGCATTTGATTAGTATAACTTTGGCTGAGGAAACAAGGTCTGCTTTTCAAACCTGCAACCCTGAAAGCCTGACTTTGGGTAGAGGTGACTCCATTGAGATGCTATCCCTTTGCGTGCTTCTGCCTGAGTGACAGGATGACCACAGCAAGTCACGGTCATAGCCTCCTCATGAAACGAAACTTGTGGAGCTTGCATGAAAAAGTTCTAAAGGAGCCACGGGAAAGTTAGTTGATTTGTGAGCACACACACCCATCAGGCCAACACTTGCAGACGGACAGGAGTCTCAGCCACACTGTAACTTTGACAATGAGATCAGATAAATATACAGAATGACATACAGCCAAAGTGCTTTGCTGTTAGTATCAGTTACTCAAGGAATTATTTATTCCAGCAAAGAAGTGGCATTCACAAAAATGCACAGCGCTTTTTGTTCTATTAATAGTATTTAAATAACTAATTATGTTGTATCACCCGTTATATTCACTGAGTGGCAATAATTTGACAAGCGTGGTGGTATAAATATCCACCAAGCACCCCCATGGGTTGCAGGGAGTCCTGCAAAAGGTCACCGAGTCTGCTGGAGACTTTACAGAAACTTTTGCTGGAAACCTCCACTGGGAAGATATGTTTTCTATGGTCTTATTAGTTTAAAATTTAATAATTTTTCAGCATTTACGGCTTTGACAACAAGCTGCCATTAGAAAAGAAAAAAAAAAGTAAAAATCTTCCCTCTTGCTTCAAACTTGAATAGTTTTATAGGATGCTATTGTTTGAAACCAAATGCCAGGACAATGATGCTGGAGCTGGTGAAAGCTACTGGCTGAACTCCAGGAAAAGGGCTCAATAGCAAACTTGCTCCTCAATCCCAGAGACCATGCTCATTGATAAATAATAGAAATCGGCTCCAGGTACTGAGGATGCTCTCGGGATTCAGAGAGTCATGCCCTCATCCCAGGGACGGCATCACATGGACAGCAAGACCTAGCATTCTTCCTGGCCCTTGAAGACAATTAATAGGTCCCCTACTGAATCTCTTTTCTCTTTAGTTAAACATCCATAATTCATTCATCATTCCTCTTATGAGATGGTTTGGGTTCCATCATCATCTTGATAAGATTTGCCCAGAAGACCCTTCAAGAGGGCCAGATCCTCTGTAGGTTTTAGTCCCAGAATATAGGGTATCCTGACTTCAGGAGCCAAAGAGAGGGTTATATCACTTTACACTCACCCCTCAAAATTGTCAGGTAACTACTTTTCTGTGTGCACACCAGGAGGTCCTCAGAAAGGGAGCCATGCACTTGTGTGACTCAGCTTTGACAAAACACTCAAAATTCACCAGGGACTTGTCGTTCTTTGGACAGAGCAAAGTCGTGAGAGCATTTTTTTGAAAGCTGTCAAAACACAGGAGGTCAACTTAGAAGATAATAAAAATAAGGAGTAATAAAACTGCCAACTCCTCTTTTTCTCTCCAAGCTGTATTTAGGCAAAATTCCATTAGTTCTCTTATGGAAAGAGAAGACTGTCAGATTTAAGGGGCCAAGCAAACAAGAAACAGGGCATGTTAATTGAAAGAATTATTGTAATCGAAATTTGAGTGCAAAATTACATCCTTCATAATTTTACAATTAAGTGAAGTGCATTTCTGCCCATGCTTGTAAAGACAGGATTTTCCTCATGTCTGACACGTCAAATACCAGTAACCTTGCCACGCAGTAACTAGAGAAGAAGGTTGGGTGAGTTTGAAAGCATTTTTATTGTAGTGAACATGAGGATGAAGTGAAAAATGCTTTGTCACTCCATTATGTAGGCATCTAGGTGTAGGATAATTGATCAAAACCCCTGAAAGTGTGACTGGAGACAACAAAGCATGTAAAAAGAAATGTTTTAGTTCTAAAATGGTTATATGTATAGAACTTTTTATATATTATAAACTTTTATATATTATGCATATTTCAGAATGTATCATGATCTACGATGTTATAAAATATTAGCTAAATGAATTCAGTTACAACTTGATAAATGTCACTATACTATGTGCATTTGTGATACAATACAAAATAGGGGTCAGAAAAATATAAGGCACTGATGCTTCATCATTTTTAACACTTTTTTTTTTTTTTTAAGTTACTGGTAGGTGTAATCTACATGTAAAATCCTTCAAATATCAGGACTGGTTAATACAACAAGGGACACCACTCACAAATGAACCAGTATCCTTAAGTCAGCTCTGCTCTGCACACAGGTGCATTACTCTTAATAAGTATCATAATAGCTGATGTTCCAATTGGTCCTGGATTATTTCCCTGTAACAGTGAAGAGATTTTCTGAGCCATCTCTATGCTTTCCTTCGGTTTCTCCTATGACAAATGGCTTCTTGCAATTAAAGAAGCAAAGCGGTATAGTCATCAGAATGTCACAATGATGGGCAGTTTCTCTGTGTCAAGCTAAACAGTCTTGAAGTCAGCATTCCCTAAAGTGGGGTTCCAGACACCTATATTAGAATCCCCTAAAGGGTATCTTGTTTACGAACAGGATTCCTAAGTCCTGTCCAAGACTTAATGAATCAAACTCTCCCAGTCGGGACTGGAACCAAGCCTTTTCAACAAGCTCTTCAGGTGATACTCCTATATGCTAAATCCTACACACTAAGTCTTGAGAAACAGCCCTTAAAGGAATTGCACCAGGGACCTAGACTCAATTAGACATACATAAATCAGTGGTTAACATCCCTGGTTGTGCAATAGAATTACTTGGGGATGTTTAAAGCCACACAGCCATGATTGTACCTAATCCCCAGAATATCTAATTTGGCTGGCCTGAGGTGATGCCTCACATGTTATTCTAATATGTAACTAGGATTGAATGATCGTAGCAGTATTATTCACAGTAGCCAAATGTAGGGAATAATTCAATTGTCTATCAGCAGATGAATGGATAAATAAATAAGATGTGGTTTGCATATATACAGTGAAATACTATTCAGCCATAAAAAGGAATGCGGTAACATGGATGAACCTTGAAAACATTATGCTAAGTGAAATAAGCCAGACACAACAGAACAAGTACTCTATGATTCCTCTTACATGAAGTATCTAGAATAAGCAAATTCGTAGAGACAGGAAGTAGAATGGGGAGGAGGGGCTGGGGGGAGGGAGAGATGGGTCTAACGCTTACTGGTTACACAGCTTCCTTTTAAGGTGTTAGAAAAGTTTCAGAAATATATAGCAGTGATGGCTACTGATACTGTGAATGTCTCTAACGCCACTAAATTGTACACTTAAAATGGTTACAGTTATAATTACAGTTGCAACTACAATTATAAACTTCATGTTACATATATTTTATCACAATAAATAAAGAAGTTTAAAAAAGGTAAAACACATATACAACTAGGATTGAGAACTTCTGTACCTAACAGATACAGGTGAAGCAAACCACCTGCCAAAGAAACACCTGAGCTGCTTACTCCATTCATTAAAGCAATTGACCAAATCCTCATTGTCCACTGAAAAAAGGTGAAGTCCTGAGCGTGGGCCTCCGTGACTTGGCCCTGATTTACCCAACCAATCTCATCTCTCATCTCCACCCCCATCCTTTGCTCCAGCCATAACTTCAAACTGAACGATATGTAGTTGCCTACGTTATTTATATCCCCACATCCATGCTTTTCCCACATGCTGTTCTTCCTTTCTGCAAAGCAATCTCCTTACCAAAGACTCCTGGTCCAGCTCATTATTTAAGGCCAAAGTGTCAACCCTGGCTACACATTAGAATCACCTGGGGACCCTTTAAAAACTAAGCTTGCCTGGGCCGCTCCCTAGACCAATGCAATCAATCTATTTCAGAAATGGGAACTGAGCATCAGTCATTTTTGTAAATGCTCCCCAAGTGATTCTAATGTGC
This sequence comes from Monodon monoceros, assembly GCF_005190385.1. NCBI lineage: Eukaryota > Metazoa > Chordata > Mammalia > Artiodactyla > Monodontidae > Monodon > Monodon monoceros. The sequence goes on along the minus strand of NW_021703772.1, from coordinate 31,417,193 downwards.
CAGCTGGGTTGAAAACCACTTCTGTACTTATTGCTCCATGTGTGGTCTGCTGACCAGCAGCCTTGACATCATCTTGGAGCTTGTTAGAAATACATAGTCTCAGGATATGGGGAGGGGGAAGGGTAAGCTGTGACAAAGCAAGAGAGTGACATGGACATATATACACTACCAAACGTAAAATAGATAACTAGTGGGAAGCAGCCGCATAGCACAGGGAGATCAGCTTGGTGCTTTGTGACCACCTAGAGGAGTGGGATAGGGAGGGTGGGAGGGAGACGCAAGAGGGAGGAGTTATGGGGATATATGTACATGTATAGCTGATTCACTTTATAAAGCAGAAACTAACACACCACTGTAAAGCAATTATACTCCAATAAAGATGTTTCAAAAAAAAAAGAAATACATAGTCTCACTACTCATTTTTAGACCTACTGACTCAAAATTTACATAGTAACAAGATCCATCGGTAATTTGTATGCCCATTAAGATCTGAGAAGCTTTCTGAAGGCTCATCTTAGGACTTGAAGAAGCCCTCTCCCAGCCACTGTAGCCTTGTTGACCACACCTGCCTAAAACATACCTCTATCTGTGCACCTCTCTCATTGTACTAGGATTTTGAGGTCTTGAGGTTAGGGACAATATTTTATCTTCATATCTCTAGTACCTAACAGGGCATCTTCCATGGTAGCTTCCATAATTACTTGAATTATATTAAAATTTAAAAGCAACAGTTAATTTTAACAACTAGCATTTCAAAGACAATGATAACACTCTCAAAGCAAAGAATAAGGCAAGACAGGAATAAAAGAACCCACTTATCAAGCAGCTATTATGTGCCAAGACCTTCAGACATGGTATGTCCAGTCAATCCTCACAACAGCCCCACGGAATAAGCATTTCCATCTCTTTTACAGACGGAATAATTGAAGCTCAAAGAAGAGAAGAAATTTGGTCACAGAGCTGGTACATAATGGGACTGTGATTTGAACCCAGCTCTGTCTTGTTTCACAGTCCATTTTGCTGAGCTCCTAATAATTTAAAAAAACAACTCTCATTTCAGAACCTCCTGAGTGTATCTTTATTCTCTTCTCTATTCCTGTCCTTCCCTGCCCTTCACCATCCCTTCCTCTCTACCACGGAGTGTGACCCTCTCACTTTGTTCCAAACATTTTCTCCTTCCTCCTTTCTCAGTCTCTGCTTTCCTCCCCCTCAGTGACTTACCTGATCCCTCAACAGGAATTGAGGTACATTTAAGACTCTTCTTTTAATTATCGAATGTATTTTCCTTTTCTAAAATTTAATATCAGGTCAATTACACTCCTCAGCAGGTATTTAAGATTTCTGATAAGTCCTCTTCTGATAGGACTTGAAGTAGGTTATAGATTAAAATACAATTTGAAGGTAATTTTAATTGAAAGTAAGGAATTTTACTGTTGCTCCTCTTTGGTTTGATTTTAGGCAAAAGATATAAATTACAAGCCTAAATTAAGTTGTTTTTTTGTTGAGAATTAGGGCTCCAAGGATAACTCTTGTCCTTCCTTGCCCTTCAACAGAAAAGAAACCTAATTTTACTTCATTTCTTTTTCTTCTAAGTGTCAAATACCAGATTGGATGGAAACATCAATTTGAGGAACTAAATGTTTCATTATTTATCTAAATGTCATATATAAATATCTATCTTCACAGAGAACTGTAACAACTGGACACAATCCAGTTCACAAATATATATTTTTTTCTTTGAAAGAATGTTTTCTTTAATAGAACATTTCAAAAACTTCCTAAGAAAAAGCAATGGTAGCATTAACTTAAGCTAAATGTCAAGACTGAAAAACCCCAAACTTAATATAGAACAATAATTCCTTTGCTGGAATAGGATTTGAATAAAAAAGAAATAGTACTGTGATGTATAGCCTGGTATATCCACATAAAGATTACCAGGATATTTTATGATAGCATTATAAGGCCAAATGGAATAAAATTATTGCCGGTTGAGCCTTCACAGTTTCAATATAACAAACTTGCTTTGGTAATTCGATACTAGACAGTAATGCATGTGATGTACATTGTATCCTCTTAGGAAGTCTTCTCCCATACACTTGCTTGTGAGAACTGTACCCACTGTGAAGAGTCAGCCATCACTGCAGGGTGACCAACTTATCCGAGTTTGTCCAGAACTTCCCCAGTTTTATCTTTTACCCCTGCCCTAAAAACCCCTCAGTCCCAGGCAAATTGTGATGGTTGGTCACCCCACCTGGCAGTCATGTTGTGTCTGACCACAGACCCCCTTCCTACTTGCATATAGAGGGGTGAGTCAGTCACATGCTCTCTCCTGGTTAATCTTCCTTTCCTAGTGCAGGTTTGAACTGAGGAGATGTAAACCAGGTCTAGGGCAGCCAGGGCACTGCATGGTAGAGCTGGTTATGCCCTCTACCCAGGCATCATGTCTAAGGGGGGGGCACCATTCACACTGTAGATGTTAGAATACTGTATGTTCATGTGACATTTTTTTTCCCCAACGGTAAAGAGTCTTATTACTACAAAATCAATGTATTATGACAATTTTCTGACTGATGGAATTAAAGTGTATTGGGGAAGGAAGCCTATTTCTAATTGACATGTAAGTGTCACGTGGGCTGGTGGCAGCCCTGAAGGCAACATGTTTGGTGATGTGCTTTAGGGGAATCTGAGAAAACCACTCAGTGAAGAAAAGGGAGGATGAGGAAGCCATGAGTATAATCAAAGACCAGAGCCCATGTGTGAAGGCGGAGGGAGGCTGCCTTAATTCTTCATTCCAATCTTCCACTCCTGAGCCTGACTGCTTCCTTGGGAAGATACTCAGAGACCTTATAACAAAATCCTCATTTTCTTTTTTTAACATCTTCATTGAGGTATAATTGCTTTACAATGGTGCGTTAGTTTCTGCTTTATAACAAAGTGAATCAGTTATACATATACATATGTTCCCATATCTCTTCCCTCTTGCGTCTCCCTCCCTCCCACCCTCCCTCAAATGGATGGATCCTATAACTCAGAATCAGCAATGCTAATTCTGTAAGTTGCATCTAAAAGTCAAAAACGTGAAAACAAAGCAAACATATTATCTGACAAAAATGTTCATTTTATTTATTTTCTGAAATGACCAGAAATTTCAATAAAAATAATCTTCTTAGCACATTATTCCATGTAGACATAGCCTCTGAAAAACAATGTATTAGAGAAATCATAACTGGAAAGAACATTTTGAGTGTATATTACCAATTACATTTAGCAAATAATAATAAAGACATCTGGGAGTGCAGTATTAATAGTAAAGTACCCTTTGGATCTCTGTAAATAGATATTATTAAATCTTAGCAATCTAACAAATTCTGTATAAGAACTTAGCCTGATAGGGAAAGATGTTGTTACTGGCAAAGAGATTTAAAATGAGCATCAAATTTGTTTATCTCTCCCTTTCAGTGATGGGCATATAATGCCATTCTTGAGATAGTGAAATGAAGGAAGTCTTCAATTAAACCCTTGATAAGAAACTGCAGAATATCCATGACACTTCATATTCTTTTTATAATTATAAATCTTGATATTTTCCAAAGCATATTGTGTGTGCTCAATCACATGTAATATCTAGAGTCTATCACATGTAATTCCTTTGTGGGATTGCAAGGTTTCTGTTCTATAATACCACTCATAGTGGTGTTACTGTGTATTTCTAGAGGGCTTTACTTTAAAAGTAGGTGAGGGCTTCCCTGGTGGCGCAGTGGTTGAGAGTCCGCCTGCCCATGCAGGGGACACGGGTTCGTGCCCCGGTCCGGGAAGATCCCCCATGCCGCGGAGTGGCTGGGCCCGTGAGCCATGGCCGCTGAGCCTGCGCGTCCGGAGCCTGTGCTCCGCAACGAGAGAGGCCACAACACTGAGAGGCCCGCGTACCGCAAAAAAAAAAAAAAAAAATGTAGGTGAGAGAATTGTCTTCTTGCTCTGCACCTGTGAGGTAGATGCAGCTCCAGTGCCATGCACAGGAAAAAAGAAATCTTTCTAATGTATTCTAAAGAAAGTCGTCACTTTCTTCAAACCTTTCCTTACCAATATTACACACTCTGTGGCTAAACAAAATGAGCTCCACATTTCCTGGCATAATTGAAAAGCTTATGTTTAAATGCCATATGTTGCTATGATTCGTGCTGTGTTTTTAATGATTATCACACATGCAAGCAAAATGCTATATTAGTTTTATATTCATGTAATTCCTGATTATCACAATGAAAGACAGGAAACGCACAAAGACAGGAGCAATATTAGGGTGCCAGAGATGCAAAGAATCTCAAAAAGTTCTCTAATCTAGCGTCTCGTCTTTCTAGACAATTGAACTTAAGTCATCCAAGACAAATGGTAGCATTTCCTTTTTCAGTTTAGTAAGTGTTTTATGGAGGTCCACAGTGTGAACTATGCTATGGAGAATAAAAGTTGAAGAACCCAATTCTGTCCCATTCTTAAGGAATATACAGTATTTTTTCAAAGAGGTATAAAATAAATGGAAAATAAATAGTAGTATATTAGTGTTGTGTGTGTCTTGGAATGGCATATGGTAAACGTTCTCAAGTTTAGCATGCATTAGAATCCCCTGGTGGGCTTGTTAAAACACAGATTTCCCCCGCCTCCCATCTCTGATTCACTAGGTCTGGGATAGGGCCCAAGTATTTGCATTTTCAACAAGTTCCCTAGTGATGCTGATGCTGCTAGTTCCTGGATTATACTCTGGGAACCACTGCAGTAAAAGATAGGGATTAAACATGTGGGCTCTGGAGTTCAGGTGTAGACTTTGAATCCTGACTGCATAATCTTGAATAAGGTATTTATGCTCATTGCCTCAGTTTATTCAGCTGTAAAATGGAAATGATAACAGTGCTCACCTCAAGTGTTATTGTGGAAATTAAATGAGCTAATGTTTGTAAAGCAATGGCACAGTGCTTGGCACATAGTAAGCACACAATAAATATTCATTATTAATGCTATTTTATATTAGTTCCTACATACCAGTTCTCAGACCAGTAAACCAGTACTGATGTGGGGGCAGAGTATATATATATGTGTGTGTGTGTGTATATATGTGTGTGTGTGTATATATGTGTGTGTGTATATGTGTGTGTATATATATATGTGTGTGTGTGTATATGTGTGTGTGTATATATGCATGCGTGTATATGTGTGTATATGTGCATGTATATATGTGTGTGTGTGTATGTGTGTGTATATATATATGTCTTCTTGGGAACAATTTTCTTTTACCCTAAAATAACATTCTTCCCAATTTTGGTATTGAAATATATTTATGCCTGTGAAAATAATGGTAATAGATATTGTCATTTATTTATTTGTATAATAAACTTTGGCAATACTGTAACTGTTACCCTCCCCCATTATAATTTGGGGTTGAAATAGAAAAAGATAAATAGAGGAGAATTACGATTGGGGCCTTCCCAAGAGGGCCACCATGACTGTGTCATGCCAAAAATCTCAGAAAGGGGATGGGGAGCTCCTATAGGAATGATGGTTGTGGCATGAATAGTAGTCGTGGGAAGAGGTCAGTAGGACAGTGCGCAAGAATGGAGTTCACAAAACACAGGGCTGGTTCTGTTTAACTCACTTGGTGTAACAGAACAGGAAGCTGAGATGTGCTGGGATGGCCTCCCTGTGGCTTCCCCTAATAGGTGAGTGTACAGTGCAGGACGCTCATCCCTGTTGTCACAGCAACTTTAAGGCAAACCTATCTCAAGACCTAAAGCAAGAAGTCAGGGGCTAGACCCTGTCCTGACCACCTGACTGATGATTTTTCTAATAGAGGGTTCAGTAAGGCAGGACTTAAACTCAAAATTCATTTTATTCTGCCAGAGTAGGAATTCAGGTTATCTCCTGGGCTTAGGGAATGGGCTCAATGGTGGCAGTCAGATGTTTCTGTCCTTGCCACCCTGTGCTATGTTCAATCATCAGGCAAAACACACTTAAACCATATGAAACTCTCAAAGATAAAATACAGCATCTTGCAGAATTTTGGTTTAATTGTTTTGGCCCTAATTAACCACATTTTCAAGAGTTTAGATTAGAAAGAACAATTCTAAGCAAAGATTTTGAAGAAACATTTTAAGTTCCATTCAAACATCTTTAGGTAGAGGACAAGAATCGAAATCAGGGAGATGGTAGGATTCAGGAGAGGGGTAAGATTTAGTGATATCTTTGGGAGCCACCAATAGGTGATGACCAACTGTTCTGATGGTTCAATGATCCCATTTTGAGCATAAAAATGGCTCCCCAAATCAGCTGTAGCAAAAGGACCCGCTTCAAGGTAAACAGAGTCTCAGTAATTAAAGGTCATGGAAAAGTATTGTCTTAGGGGGTGGGAGAAAATATCTGTAAATCATGTATCTGATAATGGGTTAATATTCAGAATATATAAGGGACTCATACAGCTCAACAGCAAAAAAACAAATAACCCAATTAAAGAATGGACAAAGAACCTGAATAAACATTTCTCCAACCTATAAATGGCCAACAGGTATATGAGAATGTGCTCAATATCACTAGTCATCAGGGAAATGCAAATCAAAACCATAATAGATATCCCCTCACACATGTCAGGATGGCTATTCCTAAAAAATAAAAGATAACAAGTGTTGGCAAGGATGTGGAGAAAAGGGAATCCTGTTACTCTGTTGGTAGAAATATAAATTGGCACAGATATGATAGAAAACAGTGTGAAGTTTCCTAAAAATATTAAAAATAGAACTACTATATGATCTAACAATCCCAATTCTGGGTATTTATCCTAAGGAATTGAAATCAGAATCTAGAAGTGATAACTGCATCCCATGTTCATTGCAGCACTATTCAAAATAGCCAAGATATAGAAACAACCTAAATGTACATCTACAGGTGAATGGATACAGAAAATGTAATATATATGTCTATATGGAGAATTATCAAGAATGGTCCTCAATATGGCCTCCTTTGGACCTTTACTCCCCAGATTAGCTGGTGATGTCTCTAGCCTGGCTTACTGTCACAGCTCATCTGGCATGGTTATCATAACTTTACAGTGGGTGGCCGTTCCCTCATTTTAAATGAATAAATGTGGGTATATACCGGAAGGAAATAAAATCTGGGTCTCAAAGAGATATTTGCACTCCCATGTTCATTGCAGCATTATTCATAACAGCCACCATACAGAAACTATCCAAGTGTCTGTTGACAAATGAACAGATAAAGAAATTATGGTATATATGTGCAATGGAATATTATTCGGCATTTATAAAGAAGGAAGTCCTGCCCTCTGCAACAGCATGGGTGGACCTGGAGGACGTCATGCTAAGTGAAGTAAGCTGGTCACAGAAGGACAGATACTAAGTGATCTCACTTATACGTGGCATCTAAAATAGTCAAACTCGTAGAAGCAGAGAGCGGGGGAGTGGGAAAATGGGTAGGTGTTGATCAAAGGGTATAAAGTTTCAGTTGTGCAAGATAAATAAGTTCTGGAGATCTACTACATAGTGTGGTACCTATAGCTAACAATACTATAGTGTATACTTAATATTTGCTTAGAGGGTAGATCTTTCATTATGTTCTTACCACAAAAAAGAAAATAATAATAATAATGCTAAAGTGGGGAGCAGGAGAAAACTTTGATAGGTAATGGGTGTGTCTATGGCCTTGATGGTGATAATGGTTTCATGGATGTATACTTAACCCAAACTCAGGAGTTGTATACATGAAATAGGTACAGTTTTTACATGTCAATCATACCCTGTTTTTTTGTTTTTGTTTTTGTTTTTAAAGAATAAATGAAAACCATTTTCTTAGTTTGTGTTTCTCCAAAAGCCAACCCTGAGACAAAGATCTGGGTGCAAGTGATTTATTTGGAATGGGACCCAGGAAGCATGGAGAAAGAATGAAGTGAGGCCAGGAAGGAAGAGAGCCAATAAAAGGGGTGATTTCAGTGGGCAACTGGGGCTCATCCCTACTAGGCACCCACTGAGGAACTGTGTGGAACACACCTCAGAACTTCCCCCTGCAATGCTAGAAGTGGGATTGGTGGATCACATGGAAGTTCTATTTGTAATATTTTTAGGACTCTGCACAGTAGCTGGATTTTTATCCACTGTGGCAGCCTGGAGACTGTGTCTGGCAGACCAGCTACTCAAGCAGCTAATTGGCTGAGGGTCCAGTGGCCGTGCTTTGAAATCCCCAGCCACATCTGTGCTGAGGCCACACTTCCCAGGGGCTGCCCACCAGTGGCCGGGTGTGTTGGGGATAAGGCAGACATATTCCTGAGATATGCGGGACTCCTTTCTTGGTGACTTTGGCTTGAGGACTTCCTGACAGCTTCTCTGAACCTTCCTTAGACTGCACTGACACGTAGGATGCATCCACCCAACTTTGTTGTCATCAGCTTCCCTTAGGGTCAAACAGTTCTCCCAGCGTTCCCTGGCCCCCTCCCTATTTCCTTTCACATAGCATTTTCCCTGTGTGCCTTTTTAATCCCCTCTTAGCGTCTGCTTCTCAGAAGACCCAACTAAACACATCACCCAGTCCTCCTTGGTTGAGGATCGCTCTTCGGGGCATTAACTTCCCAGGCTTTCCAGTCTCCTCCATATACTGGCTCTGCCTGCGCCCAGGACCAGTAGACTCCCTCAGGCAGGGAGATACAGGAAACCTCCTAGGAGGGAACTGTCAGTTGGTGGCCTCCGGGCAAGCATCTGGACAAGGCATCCATAGTGACAGTGTTTGCTACAAGGATTATGGTTTGCTTATCTGCTCAAGTACACAAATAGATTGTTATGCTGTATGAATATGACCAGGAGAAAAGGAGGGCTCTAGGCAATGATATTCCCAGACTCTGCTAGGAAAAATTAAAATGATCTCCACAAATAGGGTAACTTTACTTCCTTTCCCAGAGGTTTATTTCATTTTCTTCCTGTTACTTTTCTCATGACTTCCCAATTTGTTTGGTTATCATTGATTAAAATGGGAAACACTTCATGTTCGGAACATTTACACCTTCTGGTAACAAAAAGATGTAAAAAGACTCTAAGAGGAGCTCTTAGCAATGAGTCTTTTTTTTTTTAATACATCTTTATTTGAGTATGATTGCTTCACAATACTGTTATTTTCTGTTGCACAACAAAGCAAATCAGCCATATGCATACACATGTCCCCATATCCCCTCCCTCTTGAGCCTCCCTCCCACCCTCCCTATCCCACCCCTCTAGGTCATGGCAAAGCACTGAGCTGATCTCCCTGTGCTATGCAGCTCCTTCCTACCAGCCAACTATTTTACATTCGGTAGTGTATATATGTCGATGCTACTCTCACTTCGCTCCAGCTTTGCCCTCCCACCCCATGTCATCAAGTCCATTCTCTATGTCCATTCTCTATGTCTACCTCTTTATTCCTGCCCTACAACTAGGTTCATCATTACCTTTTTTTTTTTTTTTTTTTTAGATTCCCTATATATGTGTTAGCATACAGTATTTGCTTTTCTCTTTCTGACTTACTTGAGTCTTATAGTAGACGTTTAATAGTGTTAGTTTTCTTCCTTCTTAGCTGCCTGGGGATAAAGGACCATATGTACTACGTAGGGTGCTGCGAGTCATATTCTTTGTGTGGCCATAAACAGGATCAAAACGATATAATTATATGAAAGCACTTCCATAAACTGTAAAGGGCAAAGAGGAGTTACTCTGAAGTCTTTGCAACTCATTATTACACTGCTTCAGATGGACCATGGTCAAGGCAAATCCTCAGAAGCAGGACACCTGCAAAGAGGAAAAGTTTCCTAGAACATGGTTCGTATATAATATAATACGTCCTTCCAAACGTGCATTCCACTCTATTAGCTTCCTTTAAACACAACTTAAATCTCTGTTATGATATTCAGACAGTAAAAGCAATTTTTAGCTACTGAGAAAACATTCTGTCCCATATGTTAGACAATGTACCATTTGTTGTAATTCCATTTGTTGTAATGTCCCTGAATGTTCTACATTTATTTGTATTTTAATAGAATCAGTCTTCCGCCTTTGGGATATTATAGAGCAATTTCATGTGTACCATTAAAAATACAGTTGATATATTCTACAGCCTGATTTAGCTGCAAATGTAGAGAAATTTTTGACGCTGCGTGATAAAAATGAAGAAACATGAAACCTGAAGAAAAATGAAGAATCTAATTTAAAAGAATGGAAAAGGCAGAGATAAAATCAGGACAGTGACTGATCCAGGACCATGCACTAATATATCTTTTATACTTTCTCTTCTTAAACTGAATAATAGAGGTAGGGCAGAATTTGCATTGGTGTGAATCATTCAGATCAAGAGATAGGAAGAAGGGTATATACATATATTACCTGGTCAATTTCACCAGCCATAGTTTAGTCGCTCAATGGTCCATCTGTATTTTCTGAGCTAGATTTGAACAAAGGTGACCCTCAGAACTCGTTACAAGATCTTGTTGTTTGAAAAACATTTTATTTTTGTATTTCCTTGAGATGGCCTCAAAGATTAATGTCTAAAATAAACTCAGCTGTTGAAATATTGTAAAGATACAATCAGAAAAATAATTCAACACATCCCCAATGCTTTTAACTCAAAGAGTGATGAAATTCTAATCTGTAACAAACTTGGAAAAAAGCAACAACAGCACTCTTGGGTCTTCATACCTCCTTATGTATGTCTCTCAGCTAACAATTTTAGCTTCAATTTCATCCAAAGCAAATTAAATTAAACTTCACTAGAATTCTGTAGGCATCTTCCTTCTCCCCTAATCATCCCAAGGAATAGAGTTGGCACAAATTAAAATACTAAAGATGTCTCAGATTTATCAGAACAATGCAATGCTATTTAAGCAGAAACAAAAGGCGGGTGGCTGGGGAGTGCTTAACTAACAGTTCTATTCCTGGCTCTATTATTCATTGGATATTGACCCATTTAGCCTCAACTTACTCCCTTGTAAAATGAGAGGGTTCTTTACCCTTGAGTTCTAAAATACTATGTCCATGTACATTTCTCTTGTCTTGTAATTGCTTATTATCTGCCTCATCACCAGTCTTTTTGTTCTTACATCCAGCCCAATACCTAGCACATAGTGGGAACACAGTAAATGTGTGTTCACATGTAAATAAATTTCTCTCTCTACTCGTGTGGATATGTTCACTAAGGATGTATGTTCACTGACTAACGGTGCTAATTTATCTAGCTGATGGTCACAGATACCCAACATCCCTGGTACCTCAGGAAACAGCATGACAACAGGAAATAAAAAGCATGTCTGGTGTCTGGGTGTCTGGGTATCTGGGTATTAGATCCTTTCTTTATACAGGCAACAAATTTAAGGGACAAGTTGTGAAATAACATAAGAATTCCATACTTCTGTGTTTCTGGGGCAGGAGTTCTTCCTACTGAGTGTAAATCCACAACTGTTTAAAACTTGAAGGACTAACTCACTCCATTGAATTCAACAAATATTTAGAAATAGTACATTTCTCCCTAGGAAAAGACTGTTTAGGTGCTATGTCTTGAATGTTTAATTTGACATCTTATTGTATTATCAGAATGTTGTTTTAAGCTACCATGTATTCTTTTGGGATAATAACTTGATAATAGGATTGAGCACCAAGATGAATTCCCAAGTTTTATAAATGTCTATGGAAAATGACAGTGAAGTCCACAAAACATGTATCCTGAACTAGGAAAGAAATGCTGGCCATATACTAAATTAAAATATTTGGCCATATTTTGGGGGCACTTGTGCCTTGTGCATCATATAACTTACGTCTTTGAACATGAATAAGATAACATCACACACAGTATTAAAAGGTGATAAAATACTATTGGAACTATCCTCCCTAAAGCCAGGGCTGTGAAACTATCCTTTTTGATACTGTAATGATAGGTGGATGACATTATGCATTTGGCAAAACCCACAGACTGTACAACACAAAGAATAAACCTTAATGTAAACTATGAACTTTAGTTAATAATAATCAAAAGTGGCTCATCAATTGTAATAAATTTACTACGCTAATACAATATGTTAATAATGGGGAAAACTGTGAGTGAGAGAGAGGAAGTATATGGGAGCTCTGTCTGTACTATCTGCTCAGCTTTTTGTAAGCCTAAAATGGTTTTAAAAATAAAATTTATTAATAAAATAAACCACTATTGGAGCTATGCCATCTAAAGCTGTCAACTCAGCAAATTCCTACATCAACCATGAGCAAAATGGCTCATTTATATCATGAGAGGTGATTATACCCAAAGATGATGATGACTAAAGATGTAGTATTTTGATATGAAAAGCACTTTACTGGCTCCACAGCCTGGATATAGAACACAAAGAGTCTTTACAAAGACCTACATCAATTTTTAAGGTGAGGTCTTCTCACTTTGTACCATATACTCTGCCAAATTCTACATAACTAAATAAAAGGATCAGAACACATATATATGGAATCTAAGAAAAAAAAAAGGTCATGAAGAATCTAGGGGTAAGATGGGAATAAAGACACAGACCTACTAGAGAATGGACTTGAGGATATGGGGAGGGGGAAGGGTAAGCTGGGACGAAGTGAGAGAGTGGCATGAACATATATACACTACCAAACGTAAAATAGATAGCTAGTGGGAAGCAGCCACATAGCACAGGGAGATCAGCTCGGTGCTTTGTGACCACCTAGAGGGGTAGGATAAGGAGGGTGGGAGGGAGGGAGACGCAAGAGGGAAGAGATATGGGAACATATGTATACGTATAACTGACTCACTTTGTTATAAAGCAGAAACTAACACACCATTGTAAAGCAATTATACTCCAATAAAGATGTTAAAAAAAAAAAAAGAATAATATGCCCAAAGTCCATGTCTTACCAGATGATATTTGGGAAGTTGCAAAACAAACAAAAACAGTATCGTAATAAAGCAAAATGTCAAAGCACAAAAGAGCTAGAAGGAACCAAGGAAATGGCTCAGGTCAACCGCCTCTTGTTACATAAGAAAAAATAAGGCACAAATGTATGTCCCTGTGACATGAAAAGCCCTATGGGGAAAAAAAAATTAATCTCTGGTCTAATCATAGGGCTACTTGAGCTATTTCCTAAGCAAGAGATTGGTATTTAACTTGTGATCACTGTGAAGTTTACAGGCAATTGCTTTTCCATTTTCATTTGGCTGTAAGAAAGTTCAGCACCGAATTTGTGGCCCATTTCCAGCAAGTTTATAGGGTAAACCTGACTCCTGCCTGATCTTGCTTTCTGACTCATCTATGCAGTTTTCGGACTTACTGTTATCTTGCCATATTGAATGTGAGACAGATGACCTTAAAGAGTCCCTCACCCAGCTCACGCTCTAATTCCCTTTTACTCCAATCATGAAGAAATATGTGGATTAGAAGAAAACATTTTTTTTAATGGTGATCAGAGAGAAATTATTTTAGAATGATGCTACTCATCTTGGATGACCCAGATGTTCCTTCACCAAGGGGTTACATCTTACAAGGAGTGTTATTATCTTGCAAGGAATAAGATCAGAATGATGCTAATTGTGAAATATTCATTCCTCTTGAAATTAAGCAAGTGTGCACATACCCCAGGTGGTACACAAGATGATCTATTGTGGTATAGGAGGAAAATACTATAATTTTTATTTTTACATAATTTTTATTTAAGCTCTACTAATAATTTAATATAAAAATGACCATGGCCCCATCATTCGTCCATATGTCAAGACTGCTCTTAGAGAAGGATTCATGAGGAATTATGAGTGAAAAGTGAGAGTTCCACAATGCATTCTTCATTCTGACTGTGGTTTATACAAGCCCTGCTTATTCACTCACTCTCACAAAAGGCACAGCATCTAGAATGTGCAGAGTCTCCTTATATTACTGACAAGGAAAAGACCCAATAGCAAAAGAGTCAAAGCTATAAATAGGCAATTCACAGAACAGTAAAATTCAAACAGCAACAGACATAAGAAAAGTTCAAAAGAAGTGAAGGGAATACAAACTGAAGTAACAAGGAGAAAGCATACATTGGTTCGACCACAAAAACAAGTACCATAACACCTGGGGCAAAAGATTCTTCTTGTGCGTTGCAAGTGGAAGTGAGAACTATTACAGCCAAGAGGCAGGAAATTATGTGTAATATGATTCCACATTCATAAACTAACACAAAAAGCACCCCTCTGTCTATATGGATATATTTAGTACATATGTATTTAGATGTATATGAGTGTGGAGAGACATATGGAAGGATATATATATTGGATTGTAACATAAGTATCATTTTGGGGTGAGGAGGTTTAGTGTGGATAGAGTAGAAAGGAGAGGGGGAAGGAGAATCAAAAAATGAGGAAAAAAGATTACACTAAAAATAGCATGTATGACATGAACATATTTGAATTTTTGCATAATTTTATATGAAGGAACTTAAAAATAAAGTGGAAAATAAAACATGTTTTTAACATCTTTATTGGGGTATAATTGCTTTACAATGGTGTGTTAGTTTCTGCTTTATAACAAAGTGAATCAGTTATACATATACATATATCCCCATATCTCTTCCCTCTTGAGCCTCCCTCCCTCCCACCCTCCCTATCCCACCCCTCTAGGTGGTCACAAAGCACCGAGCAGATCTCCCTGTGCTATGCGGCTGCTTCCCACTAGCTATCTACCTTACGTTTGGTAGTGTATATATGTCCATGCCTCTCTCTCGCTTTGTCACAGCTTACCCTTCCCCCTCCCCATATCCTCAAGTCCATTCTCCAGTAGGTCTGTGTCTTTATTCCTGTCTTACCCCTAGATTCTTCATGACATTTTTTTTCTTAAATTCCATATATATGTGTTAGCATACAGTATTTGTCTTTCTCTTTCTGACTTACTTCACTCTGTATGACAGACTCTAGGTCTATCCACCTCATTACAAATAGCTCAATTTCGTTTCTTTTTATGGCTGAGCTGAGTAAAACTTTCCACGAGCACAGTGTATATTTTCTCTAAGGAACTGCAGTTGAGGTGGTATTCAGAAATACAGCAACTTATTTCTTTGTCAAGTCTCCCCAAATAACAGGCATCTCCCAGAAGAGTGACCACACACCCAAGGCAAGGGTAGGAGGATAGACCCTCACCTGCATGACACGTGCATTTTATAAAAAGCGTTAAGCCCTTCTGGTATCACATTGAGGATATGAATGAAGAAATATGTGACTAGTTCAGGCAACAAGGTTGATTTCTAGCAGCTACCACCAACATCAAAATTGGGTTCTAATGCACTCAATTATAGTTATAAAGGGTTCTTGGGTTTTGTAGTCTAACCTCTCAGGCAGGGGTAATAGTCTCTTCCAAAGCTTTGCTGAATGTGGGTACAATCTTCTAGGACTGCCTCCCAGTGATTTTAGATCTGTCCCATGGAACAACACAGAACAAATCCTCTAGCGCTTCTGTGCTGTAACTCTTCACAGAGTTAAAGACAGCAAGACTATTTGCATTGGTCTTTCTCTGGACCAAAGAGCCCCAGACTCTAAAAATGATGCTTTACTGGGTTTCTAGTTGTGGTTTGACTTATCCAGAAAACAGCAGGGTAAGAGTGACTTAATTTCCATGAATGCAGCCCAAGACCACCCAAACACTGATTTTTTTTTTAAATCACATTGTTAGCTCAATTTGAAGTTGTGATCAATTCCAGTGATTTTAAATTTAACTGCTCCCATATGAGCAATTGAACTTGTGTGATTGATTTTAAATATCTAAAACAGAAACTGTTTTAAACTTTCCTTATGATATTGGCTCTGGATTTTATACTGTTGTGATCCCTGGACATACCAATTCTGCTATCTGTTCTATTATAAGTCAGTATATTGCTGCATTGCAAAATGCTACAAATCCTAGCAGCTTAAAAGAACAATTAACATCTAGAGTTTCACACAGTTTCTGTGGGTCAGGAATCTGAGAGGAGCTTCACTGGTGGTTCTGACTCAGGACCTTTCATGAGGTTGCAGTCAAGATGTCAGGCAGAGCTGCAGTCATCTGAAGACCTCGCTGGGCTGGAGGACCCACGTCCAAGGTGGCTTACTTACATGACAAGTAAGTGGTGCTAGTTGTTGGCAGGAGTCCTCAGGCCACGTGGACCTCTCCATAAGGCTAACAGAGAGTCTTCCCACTTGGTGGCTGGCTTCCCCCAGAGTGACTTAACCAAGAAAAAAAGCAAGAAGGAAGCTGCAATGCCTTTGCTGTGTCTTGGAAGCCATGCAGACACTTCTGCCGAATCTTTTGGAGAGAATTATCTCCACCTTTTGAAGGGAGAGGCATCAAAGAATTGTGGGCATACTTCAAACTGCCATAGTGACTTACTTGCAAACTGAACAAAAGGAAAAGAGGAGTCAAAAGATCACTAAACAGGCTTGGGTTTGAATCCTGCTCCTGCCACTTACTAGCTCTGTAAGACCCTGGGAAAGTTTTTAACCTCTCTGAACCTCTTTCTTCACCTGTGAAAGGGAAATACAGTACACACATCATTGGATTGTAGTGGCAGTTAAATAAGATGGAATATTTAAAATACTTAGTATACCATCTGGAATATAGTAGGTGTTCACTAAACTGTTCTTATTTCTTCATTCAA
Source organism: Monodon monoceros (assembly GCF_005190385.1). Lineage (NCBI taxonomy): Eukaryota > Metazoa > Chordata > Mammalia > Artiodactyla > Monodontidae > Monodon > Monodon monoceros. The sequence continues at coordinate 31,400,541 of NW_021703772.1, read as the reverse complement.
TTAATTGATAGAAAGGCTGAAAGGACAGAACATTGTGGTTTGAACAAAAGACTACCTTGCCATGTGCCACAGAAAGTCATTGGTGTGAGAATGCGGGGCCATATCTCTCTATGGCTGGGGTGCCAGGCATAATGAAATAAGACAGAAACCTGGTAATTAAGACGGGGACACAAGATAAAAGGAATCAGAGCCAGACACAAAGATACACATTGAATTTACATACTGAGTAAATCTTGTGTGCACCAAGTCAATTTGTTTAATTCCTAAGTGTCCTTTACATGTTTTGCTGAAAAACAATTATCTTTGAAGGAGTAGAAAAGTCATCGACGTTCTTTAAACACATCAAAGAGTAGCATAAATAAAGTGATTTTTTGGGAAATCGCAAGTATTCCATTATCTTTAGCACTCATTAAGAGACATAAGAGCTGCTGTAATCCCTAAGCTATATGAAACACCTGGTAGAGTAAGTTTAGGGCTCTTTCTCTTTTTTCTCTTTTCATATGAAAAAAAAATGGAAGCAAGGACATGGAATAAAATAAACGGGTATTTGAACTTCACAGTATCAAAAAGAAAAATCAAAATGTAAACATCCTATAACTTGTTTTTCTCACTTCCACAGAATGATTTCCATTTTCAAAGTTCCTTCTGAACATGAATTCATCTTTACAACACCCCAGGACACAGAAACTATCATTATCTCCACTTTACAGATGGAGAAGCTGAGATACCAAGACTAAACACATCTCAGTTCCTCAAGAAATTAGAATTTGGGACCCAGTAAGAAATCTGGCTTTCGTACTGCCGTGTTGGCTGGGAGGCCATTATAATGTCAAGCATTGTAAAATCATTTTGTGTATTCCCAGATCATCAGGCACTCAGGACAATATCTGGCAGTTCACAGTTCACGGCGACAATGTGCTCTGAGTGATGGGGTTTACAATATCTACATGGTTATGATTATAAAGTTGCGCATGGGCCAGGGAAAGAAAATAACCCAGCAAAATATATTTCAACGCATCCATTAGAGGATCAGCGTGAGACACCATCAGCAGTGGAGGAATTCATCAACTTCATAGGCACCCAAGCAGTGCTAAAAACTTTGACTTCACTAGAAATACAACAAGTAATAAAAACAGACAAGACCTGAAATGGCCTAATGGACCTAGGACAAATGTGGTAGAAGATTAACAGCACTGAATTCTCAGGAGTTGAAGCTTTCCCCAATATTCAGTTAGCAGTTCTTGAAATTCAGGGCCTTAAGTACAAATCTTGATGTCAGCATAAATAGGTTCCTAGATGGACAGTCTTTGCCCCACATAGTCACACTGAGTTCATATTCTTAAAAACTGTGCTCAAGTTCTTACCTTAATGCACTGCAGTAAATCCTTTTCAATCCATTTGTCAACATTTTATCTACTATTGATGAAAATACTTTCTTTCTTATAGATCACACTTAGATCTAGGGGCATCTACCAGGGCCTTCCAGGGCATTTATTTTATTATAACATAGTTGAGACACATAGAAAGCTATCAAAATAATATAATAAATTCCATCTCACTCACCATCCAACTAAAGAATTATATTGTCAATACCTTTGAACTCTTCCCAAATGCACTCGCCCTTTACTTACTCAGCAGCAACCCTTCCACTGAGTATGGGATTTATCGTTCCTAATGCCCAGCTAATGTGCAGGTAGATAGTGAACAACTAGTGTATAGACAATATATGTGTGTGTGTATATATTTGCAATATTTACTATTATTTTCACATCATTGTTAAGCCTTATAGAAATGGAATATTTTAAGTGTACTATAGGTACACTTTTGAAACTTGCTTTTTCTTTAAACATTGTTTTTGTAAGACTCATCTGTATTGATACCTGTGTATCCAGTTTGTTCATTTTCATCATATGTAGCATTCTTCTGTATCATGAAAACCGCCACTTATTTAACCATTCCCCTGTCTTCTATTAAGCAGCTTGTATCACATAAACTTCAAGCACATTTTTGTGATTTTTCAGTGTGCACTAAAGCAATTGAAGAAAACAAATACATGAATGTTAGTGGGATATGTTTTCTGGGGGCAGAAATTGAATATATGTACTGCCTGTTTTTGAGTGTTTGTGGCTATGCCATTTTTTTGTTTTTGTTTTTGGCCAAGCATATGATACCTGTAATGATCATATTTATTATTATTTGTTGTTATCATTATTATGTTCTGAAATAGGTAGCCTATATGTCTAAGGCCAGTGGCATTGCCTTATTCTTCTAGGTATTCTTAACATCTAATCTAGTGCCATATTACATCCATAAACATTCATAAGTGGTCTTTGTTTGAGAATAACATTAATGCTTTGTGAACACATTTTTGTGGACCAAGGATAGCTATGGAGAGGGAAGCTTCCTCTATGCAGTATAAACCTTCACAGTAACATGAAATATAAGAGTAGACCAAAGACTAAGGGGAAAGAATGTAGGTGGGTCATGTATGTATTATGAATCTAGTTTTCTATTTTATCTAATATGTCAAACATTGGCAATTATATTATTTTTCAATACTTTTCTATTACAAAAACTGATAACACTATTGCAATCTGCCGTCTCATAGGGATTTCAAAGTTAAAACATAGGCTTTTGCAATTGGAAAGAGAATTGTATACATAAAAAATGTTTAGGCAGAGACAGATAATAATCATATTTCTAATTCACAATAAATAACTTAAACAAGGGCAGTACAATCGATGCATGGTTACATAGCCACAAATGATTCCTGTCCAACAAGTTACTCAGTTGATATAAAATATATTTTCAATCAATAGGTGAAGTGCACACTATCTTACAATGTCTCTGGGAGAACAAAGAAAAAAATGGAAAGCAAGAATGAGCAACCCATGGCATACATGATGATTGCTGCTACCTTACTTCTTTCCCACACTTTTAAAAAAGATAATTTATTTTATTCTATTTTGTATAAAACAATTTTCTATTACAAAAGTAATACATGATCATTCTGAAAATTTAAAGTATTCACAAAATTACTAATAAGAAAATTAAAATTCATTACTAATCTTATTTTTCAGATTTATTTCAGATTTATTAACCACTGTTAATGTTTACTATATATGCGTTCTCTTATCTACGCATATATATACATTTTTAACAAAACATGAATATGTTATAGAAACTATTTTATAACCTTTTTCACTAAGCAATATATCATGCATATTTTTTGTTAGCATTATTTTTCTTTACCCTCATTTTTAATAGCTCCATATTATTCCATAATGTGGATGGGCCGTAATTTATTTACCATGACTCCATTTTTGAACATTTGTTTCTACCCTAAGTTTTTTAGCTTTATCAACAATGTTGTAGTAAGCATCCTTAATGATAAATCTTTAGATATATCCATGATGGATTCATCTGGGATAAATTCTTAGAAATGTGATAGCTGAGCCAAAAGCTGCACATGCATAGAATGGTTTTCTTATGTGTTGCCAAATTGCTGTCCAAAGAAGTATCAATTTTTACTCTCACTGTCACAATTTAAGAATGCTCATTTCTTCACACAATAGTTTTAGTACATTGCCTTGATGACCACAAGGCTTCACTACTCCCTGGATCTATACTCTTTGCCCAATGACTTCGAAGTGGCCTCTGCTGTGGCTGAGGCATAATTCCCTGCCCCTGACCTTGACCGTGTGCACTTTCTCTGGCCAGCGTGATACTAGCAGTAAAGATGAATGAGTATCCTCAAAAATGATCACGTCATTGGGTCTGCTCTTTGTGTCTCTGCCATCACTATGAGAAGACATTGCCTAGGCTAATCCACTAGTCTCAGGAAGAGGATGAGGAACAAGAACAGCAAAATCACCTGCCCGTCAGCCACGAAGTGTGTGACTACTTGAGTCCAGGAGAGACCAGAAAATCCACTCACTTGAGCCCAGTCTTGATTAACCAACACCCAGCCAACAGGAAAACTTGTGAAAAATAATAAATTATTTCTATATTTAGCCACTAGTTCTTAGAATCGTTTGTTATGTAGCAATAGCTAACTGATATAGTTACCAGTGTTACTTTCCCCACAACAGTTAACATTTGGATAAAATTTTACAGACTATGAAGTATTTTCAGTATATTTCCTTATTCATTATTAACATAATTTTATAGATCAGAAAACCAGAGTTCAGGAAAGATTATGATTTGCCCAAATATTCTTAGTTATTAAGTGGCAGAGACAGGGTTCAAACAGAGATCTTATAACCATGCACTTTTCTCTATTCCAAACTTTTTCGGTTAAGAACCAGATAGTAAATTACTTTAGGTTTTGCAGATCATATGGTCTCTTGTAAATACTCAACTCTGCCAATGTAGCACAAAAGCAGCTATAGACAATACAAAAATGAATGGGTGTGGTTGTGTTCCAATAAAACTTTATTTACAAAAACCATCTTGGCCACTCCACAGGGAATGTCTGTGGCTGGCACTTCCACCCCTCGAGTCAATAGCTAGCAACTTCCTCATCAGTACTAATGAAGGTGCTGAAAGTTTGGTATCTCCTCTTCCAAAGTGCAGACCACCTATCTAAATTACATACATATAAATAAAATATATATACTTAAAATCTAAATGATAAAGATATATGATATGTGTGTAATCTAAGTTATGTATAAATTGTATATACGCCTAATACTGGTATATATCTAAATACTATATATATATACACACACACATATATAGACCAAGATTTCACAGATTCAAAAGTGACAAAGATTTATCTTGTTCAATTTCATTTCAATTTCATTTGAAAACTGAAGCTACCAGGGAACCACAGTCAAAAAAACAACTACTGGTAATATACCTCCTTGAAAGCAATCACAGGTCAAAGGCCCACTCCTGCAAAGGAGGTGATGGAAAATGTAAAATTGGAAAAATGTGTAAACGGCTGCTGGTCAATCACGAAAATAGAAAATAACCGAGCAGAATCCATCAAAATAGGTGATGTGTGAACATGAGAATTTCCCAACTTGGTTCACAAAGGAGCGATTTGGAATGAAAACACGTGAATGCATGAATGAATGAATGAGTGATTGAAGAAGTGCTTAGGGAGCTAATGTCAACCAACTCGATCTCAGTAAAGTTTAATTGAGACAAGGCAGCTGTCTCATCTGCTCGGGGTTGCAGCCCATATTGAGAGGGTTGGCAGCGGCGATATTTTGCACAGTTTTAAAGTGATCAGAACCATTTTCAGTGATCTCTGGTTTTAGAAGAGCTCAACTATGGGGCCACACAGCGTAGAAAGGAGCAAGGAGTAACAGTGAATTTCAGGAGTGAATCCCAGTTCTGCCATTTACTAGCTGTGTGCCCTTAGGGGGGGTTGTTTAGCTCCCCTTGGGCCTCTATTAAAGAATAGATAAAATGAACACAGTAATAGATGCTGCCTCATAGGATCGTCCTGCAGATGAAACGAGGTAACACATTTAATGTGCTTAGCGTAGCCCCTGACCATCCCTGCTAAGCATCCCTGCTAAGGCCAGAGCTGGATGCTGAGGATAAAACAGAATCCCTGCCTTTGTGGAACTCAGAGTCTAGTGGGAGACATAGATCAACATAGGCAACTACGATGAAGTGTGAGAAGTGCCATAACAAGAGCATTTATTGGGATTCTGAAGGGAAAAGAGAAGGGAATGAAAGACTCTTTTACTGAGGGGCTGTGTGTGTGAGAGAGAGACACACAGAGAGAGAGACTGATTATTATTATCAATGTTGTTGAGTAACTACAATAATAAATTACAATCACTAAACTGTAATCTCCTTGAGGGTAGGGATTAAAGACTACCCCTGTGCCCAGCACAGCCCTTGGAGCTCAATCATGGTTCGATGACTATTTGTTGATTTATATATTATAATAAAGAAAATCTTTAGTAAAGAAAAAAGTTAATTTTATAATTCAATATTTGAAGAGGGGAAGCGATCTAGCTGTCCTTATGGTCAAGTCCTATATTTTTGAGGCTCCATTGAGTTTATATAGTGTTATTGTTAAGAGTTTGGGAATAAGTCAAATATGAGTTTGCATTTCCATTTCAGCCCTAATTTACCGACTGTTAGACCTGAGGTAAGTGATTTACCCCTTCTAGGGAAGTTTCTTTGTGCGTAAAATGGTGTTTGGTTTAGGGATTAAGAGCATCAGCTCTGAAGCTAGGCTGCCTGGGTCCAAATCCTGGCTTTGCCACCAGTTAGCTGCGTGATGGTGGACAACTTAGTTGGGTTCCCCACAAAGCAGACCCTGAAATAAGGACTTGGGTGCAGGTAGTTTATTTGGAAGGTAATCCCAAGAAGCACAAGTGAGGAGAGAGACAGGAAAGGAGAAAAAGGCCCCCCACACACAATTGTGCAAGTGGACAGGTAACTGTTGGGGGAACTGGGGCTTAGCTTCCATAAGGTAGCATGAAGAATCGGCCTCAGAGTAGTCCCACCAAAGGAAGAGGAAGCTGGGTCATTCATGCACCAACTTGTGAACTTCATTAAAACATTTAAAAATTGAAATACATTTGACATTTAACAGTGTGTCAATTTAAGGTTATAGCATGCTGATTTGATACATTTACATACATTTGCTACATTTATATATGGTAATATGATTGCCATTCTAGCATGGTTAGCACTCTTATCACATAATTATCATTTCTTACTTGTGGTGGGAATAAGATCCAGTTTCTTAGCAAGTTTGCTGATTATAATAAATTATTGTTGTCTGTGTTCAGTACACTGTGCATTAGTTCTCCAGGATGTGTTCGTCTATTCATTGCAAGTCTGTGCCCCTAAACAAGAGCTCTCCTATTCTCCCACCCCCAGCCTCCGGTGACCACTATTTTACTCTCTGTTTTTATGAGATTAGCTGTTTCAGATTCCTCATATAAGTGATATCATACAGTATTTCTCTCTCTCTGCTTGACTTATCTCACTTTGCATAAAGTGCTGAAGATCCATCCATATTGTCACAAATGGCAGGATTTCCTTCTTTCTCGTGGCTAAGTAATATTCCATGGTATAAATATGCAGCATCTTCTTTATCCATTCATTCATCTATGGACACTTAGGTTGTTTCTATATCTTGGCTATTGTGAGTCATGCTGCAATAAACATGGGTGTGCATTCTTCAATATCCTGTTTTCATTTCCTCTGGGAATATACCCCAAAGTGGAATTGCTGGATCACATGGTGAACTTCATTAATAGAGAGTTGTCTCTGTGGGCAAGGATGAAGTACTCAGCTCTTCCAGGATGCCCTACTCACAGGCTGAGCAAGAGAAAGCCCCAAGGTAGAGAGCCTGAGACCATGGACATGTGAGGCAAGAAGCTATCTTTGCACAGAAGATATCCACGGCTGCTGCAGTTGACATTGCAGCTTCAGGTTAGCCATGGGGACATGAGCAGGGCATCAACAGTGTCCAAAGCACAAGCCGTCTTTTCTTTCTTCCTTTCTTTCTTCCTTTCTTTCTTCCTTCCTTCCTTTCTTTCTTTCTTTTTCTTTCTTTCTTTTTCTTTCTTTCTTTCTTTCTTTCTTTCTTTCTTTCTTTCTTTCTTTCTGTATATTAGAATTTGTAAAGGAGACTTTACAAATGACAACTAAATGCAATGCATGCTCTTTGATTAGATCCAAGATAAAAAAGTATAGCTATAAAGGACATAATTAGGATGATTGAGGAAATTTAAATATACATGGTCTGCCTATTAGGTAACATGATTGTATCACTATTAAATTTCCTGAGTATGATAATCATATTGTAGCTATTTAGGAGATGATCCTTATTCGTAGGAGATTCATGCTGAAGTATTTATGGGTAAAGTGGAATGACGTTTGCAACGTTCTTTCATTCATTTCCAGAAGGAGAAATTAAACACACACATGCATGCCTATGGAGGGAGGGAAAGAAAGCAAATGTGGCAAAATTTTAACAATTGGTGAATGTAGGTAAGGGTATACAAGTGTTCACTGTACTATTATCTTATGACTTTTGTGTAAGCTTCACTTTTTTTTTTCAAACTGGAGTAGGAAAAATGTAAAGAGTAGACTCTGTCCCCTAAAGCTGCCGTGAGAATTAACTGAGAGCTCCTGTATAGGGATGCGCAGTGTGGCTAAGAGTAAAGACTTGGTCCAGGCTGCCTGAACTCAAGCTCCAGCTCTCTCATTAGCTAGCTGGGTGACCTAGGCAAGGGGCTTACCTGGGGTGCCTAAGTTTCCTCACCTGCCAACTGGGACTAAAAAGAGTGCTTTCTTCATGAAGTTGTGAGGATCAAATGGGACAATGCATATACAGCACTGAGCATAGCACCTGGCATATGGCAGATATGTAACCAGTGTTATGTATCATCATCACCATCACCACAAGTGATCATACATCCTAGTTTCCTATTATTCTCTCAAAAGGGTCTCAATCTGGGATATGCTCACCCTATGATTATCTCATTAATGTGCTGGAGGGCTGGTAAAATTACATATGAACAGTAACACTGTCATAGCTGGTGCTGTCAGTTCTCTTCTTTATCTTCTCCCAAACCCTCATCTTATCTATGTCAGGAGCAGAACAGTGTGGCACTAAGTAGCAGGCTGGGTGTCAGCAAGGAGATGAAAGCACCATGGGGTCCAGCACCAGGCATGACAAGGAGGGATGGATGCTCAACAAAAGTCAGAGAATAGGGGATTCAACCACAGGACTGCAAATCCTAGAGAGGGATGCTGGACCACTGGGCAAGCCCTAGGCATACGATGGAGAGAAAAGTTGGGGCTTAGTTACTACAAATGTGACCAGAGGTGAGGGCTGATCAAAGGAGAAGCAAGGCAGATGGTGCAGCTAGTAGCAAGCCGGAGCATGCCAGGAGAATGGTTATCACCATGTTTATGTTTCCTAGGCTTACATTAGCCCTGCCTGGGGAAGGACCTTGGCCCAAAAGCAGGTGTGGTACAGTCCAGAGGCTGTGAGATGAAGGAGGGGCACTTACATCAAAAGACCTAGTTTTCAGTCCTAGCTCTGCTACTGACTTGACGAGAGGCCTTCAACAGATGACATTCACTCTCTAAGCCTTGATTTCGTTATCTACAAAAATGAGGCGTCAATTCTCTGCTTGCCTTCTAACGCTGTAGAGACAGAGTAGTTAAGAGCACTGCCTCTAGCATCGGACAGAGCTGGTTTCATTCCACAACAACAGGTGGTGAGCAAATCACTCAGCCTCTCTAAGCCTTGATAACCTCACCTGTTTCATAGGGAAAATAATCATACTTATATCTTAGGGATGTTATCAAAATTAAAAGAGGTAAAGCAACAACTAAGTGTCTATGACCAGGACCACATATATTTAGGATTAGGCTCAGCTGCAAATCACTGAAATACCTCCAAATAGTGGTGATTTTAAAAGATAGAAGTTTGTTTTTCTTCAATGTCCAAGAAGTGCACAGGTGTTAGACCAGGGGTTGAAAGGCATTCCACTGTGTTGAGGATTCAGGGACTTTCCATCTTGTCGTTCTGTACTGAGTGGTTTTCCAGAGGTCACTCACTGATCCAGGATGGACGCTGGAAAATGTTATCTTTATTTTGGGCAACGATCAATTGAAAACCAGGAGATTTTATAGAAAGAAGAGAGAAATAGATCTTTAGAACACCTAGTAGCCTCTGTCACAACCTTCAATAAGCGTTAACTGCCATCTGCATCATTATTTTAGTACCATTTGCCTGTATGCTAGTATCTTGTATATGTTTGTTATTGTTGCTCCAGTGATTCTACATATAAGAATTAAATGGCTCCAGCAGCTCAAATTAAAAGGATCAAAGATAACCACCAAAAAGATTATTATAGAAACAGATTTCCATCAGAATTTTACTTTTACCGCCGAAGAGTTTAAGGATAGAGAAATGTGTCACTCCGGCATCTGATTTCATATTCATAACAGTGTATAAAAAATGGATTACGTCCTGAAGTGACTGAGAAACTGTGGTTTGGTTGATGAACTAAAGATGATACAGAAGAGAAATCAAGCAACCATAGGGCCCTTAAATGTCTGGGAATAGTACATTTATTTTAATAACACAAAATGGAAATCAATTCCAATTTCAAATGAAGAATATATATGCGCAGGAATTAAATGCTCTTAAAATGTTTACACTCCATTTTGGCTCCAAAAGGAAGAAAAACCTCAAGAAGAGTATGTGACAAGAGAATAGCTATCTTAAAAAATGGGGATCCATCCTTCAGTGTGGATTTTTTTAATTGTCACAATTCAAGCCAATAAGACACGTGCACCATGATAAATGAGACATTAGAAAACTGAGAAACAAACAATAAAAACACATCACTCTAACAATAAATATTTAAAAGATGGAAAAATATGGAATGTATATATTCAGATTCCCTGCTCTCAAGCTATGTTTAATGTTATTTTAAACTTTTCGTTTGCTCACATGTACATGAAAACCTAAACACAAGATTGGAACTGTGATAACAAAAGTCTCCAGAGTACAGCAGATCTCTAGACTTTTTACCCTTTAATTTCCGAATCTTTAATCATCATGATATAATTTTTAGTGTGTTCAATGATTTCTCACCCATCTTCGTTTTTGCATGATCTGGCTAAATGCAACCAGGATGCTTGTGGGAAACAACTCCGTCCTGTACAGTCACCATCCTTCCTGCACATCCACCTGGCAGGGTATTAACACACCATTCAGGTAGCATGAGGAACACAGGGAGACATCAGCATAATTAAATCAGGCCATCAGCCTCTGAAGTGCACTCCCTACTGTGCAGCTCCAGGTGAAAGTGCTTTTAAGTATAGGTCACCTAGGGGTCTCATGAGCAAATCGAACACTTCCTTGTATGCCATCAGAAGAGCCAGAATAAGATGTAGCAGTTGAGAGGAAGAGATCCCAGCTATTTCCTCTCTTTTAATAGTTTTCAGCTCATTTTGCAAAAATACCTAGCTACCATTTATGTCTACATGATGTTAATATCTTTTTGGAAAGCGGAAAATTTATATAAATGAATCAAGTAGTGAGTCTAATCAACTATTAGGAATCAAACATCTGGTGTCTGCCTTGAGCAAATAGAATGCATTTTCTTGCTTGACCCTGTGCTCCTATAATGGCCCAATTCAACCAGATCCTCCCCTTCCTGGCTTCCTATACTTGTCAGTTCAACACAGTCTGTACATGTATCTCCAGCAGACTCATACCTCAAGTGCTTTTTGTAATGATCTAGCTTTTTGATTTCAGATTTCCTTTGGTTTTTCAAGGCTTGTATTTTAATGTCTATGAATGGCCTTGCCGCCTTCTCTACTTTTTTCTCCTCCTTTCACTGATTTTTTTCCCTCCCTCTTTTTCACCCTTGACTCTGTCTCTCTACTCATCCCCTTCCCGTGTTGTCTATTACCTTGGTGGTGACACAAATTAAGTAATTTTCTCCCTTGTATTGTTTTCCATAATTTCAGGGCAAGCTGCTGAAGTGTGTGCCCTGTCACTGGATTCTTCTGCAGCTGCCAGACCTTGAGACATGGGCTGCATGGGCTGTACCATAGGAGAGATGAGCTGTAGTCCCATGTCACAGGAAGGATGAAAATTGGCCAGAATGTTTGCAGGGAAAAGAAGGGCACTGATGCGTGGGGAGAAAAAGCATGTTCTCAGATCATTTCATTTCTATCATTCAACACTGAAAGGTTGAGTTGTCTGTATTCATCAAGATTCCAGCAGGAAAAAGATGACAAACTTAGCAGGTGTCAATGAAAAGAGTTTGGTTAAGGCACTGTCTACAAAAGTATAGGCACAGGGCTTCCCTGGTGGCGCAGTGGTTGAGAGTCCGCCTGCCGATGCAGAGGACACAATTCAGGGGACTCAACAAGAAATACTGAAGCATGCTGGAACTGGCAAAGAGTGGGAAGCCATCACCAACCTAGGCCTAAAGAGGCAAGATGTAGGAATAGTTACTCAAGTTGGAAAAATCTATATCTGCAGGAGAGGGCCACCTGATAAAAGTCTACTTGAAGTGTAGGTGCAGACTGCATTGTACTCTTTGTTACAGACACCAAGCCAAACTACAGTGACCCAAGAGAAGGACACTGAGAAAATAACTGAAGAAATAATTACCCTGACCTCTTTCTCCTGCCCTCCAATCTCCTGCTGGCCCTCCCATTGGCCAAACCCAACAGGAAGCCAGAGAGCAATGAAGTTGATGCAGTCCCTAGAGTATAGAAGCATGGAGGGTAGTTCTGGAAAGCAAAGAATATATACTACAATAAGCTGGGTTTTTTTATAAATTTGACTTGAGTGTGTAGCTCTGTGCCGTGACACTGATGATGCAAAAATATTGATAAGAGTGAGGAGGACAAATACGATGATAGTAGTAGTGTTGGTGACAGTAGCAGTGGTGACATCATCTTACTTTCATAGAATACTTTTCACTTCCAAAGTGCTTCTATGCACATATCTCATTGGCCCCAGGAATAAATGAACAAACTATGAAGTACTAGGATTGCTTCGTGAGTGATCATGTCTTGGTAAAATGTTGGTTTACTGGTTGGTACGTAACTAGAATATTTTATTCATTTATTTTAATGATATATATTGGAAGCGTACTATGTGCCAGTCTCTGTGCTAGCTGTGAAAGGGTCCATTTCCCCTTGGAGTCTATACTCTATAGTTAACTTTGAATTTTAGACAACTTCCCTGGTGAAAAGGAAACCTGGCTCAGCAAGAGCACCATCCAGAGCTATTGCTCAAACTTGGGGTTGAGTATGATGTCTGCAAACATGCTAATAGGAGCTGTGTCCACCTTATACCTTTGGACTCTACAGAAACCCCTACTGGGTTTCCAGTTTCTCCTTGTCTTGCTTGATGGTGAATGCTGGGAAATGTGGAAACACCAAGTTCAAAGCAAATACAGCTATTACATTCTCATTTTAATCCCTGGCAAAGAGTGACAGCAGTATTGCTTTGTTTTGTTTTTCTGTGTTTTCAGTTTGTTAAAAACCTATAGTATCTCTTTGCTGAGGAAGTTGATTGGTGAATTAGAAAGAACATGGGGCTTACAGCCAGAAGACAGGAGTTTTGGGACCTGGATCTGCTACAGACTAGCTCTTGGGCGTCAGACAAGTCATTTGTTTTTTCTGAGCCTCCATTTCTTCATCTATAAAATTAGACTAGTAATGTTCAGACAGCAAAGTTGTTATATGGATTAGATGAGTATATGAACAAAGATTTATCCAAATCTTAGTTCTTATTATAAGAATTGGCTGGTGAATTCACTGAAATATTCAAATAGTTTGCTGTCAAAAATTTGGTTATTGGGATCCAGTTAATCATTTTTTTCATCTAGATGTTTGGCATCATGCAGGCATAACTACAAGAGGTTTTATAAAATTTCTGTGCAAATGCATTTCCCTGCAAATGAAGCGAATTCTTTATATAAAAGTATTATTTCTCCGTAAGTTTGTCTGAAGGTAACTGCTCTTCTTTTTGAATTCAGCTACAACTTCAGCCACAGGCTTCCCGACCTGAATCCTATCCCTTTTCTACTGTTCATTCGGAGGATTTTGGCATGTGCCTACCCTATAACCTGCTTCTCTTCAGAATCTTCCAGAGGCTGTGGTTTCAGATTAACTGGGTGAGAATGTGTGAATCCTGGCCTCACCACTTTCTAGCTATGTGACCTTAGGGAAGGACTTAACCTCTCTGAACCTCAATTTCCTCATCTGTAAAATAGGGGATAGTGTTGGTTATTCTCCACTTAGTCGTCACACAACAACAAAGCCCATAGTCCTTTCTTCTCTGCCCTGGGAGTCCAACCCCCTACAAGTATCATCAATGAGGCTCACTTGGGTCCAGCCAATAAGATATCACCATGCACGCAGATGTAGAGAATGGACTTGAGGACATGGGGAGGCGGAAGCATAAGCTGGGACGAAGTGAGAGAGTGGCATGGACATATATACACTACCAAATGTAAAATAGATAGCTAGTGGGAAGCAGCCGCATAGCACAGGGAGGCCAGCTTGGTGCTTTGTGACGACCTAGAGGTGTGGGAGAGGGAGGGTGAGAGGGAGATGCAAGAGTGGGGAGATATGGGGATATATGTATATGTATAGCTGATTCACTTTGTTATAAAGCAGAAACTAACACAACATTGTAAAGCAATTATACTCCAATAAAGATGTTAAAATATATATATATATCACCTTGCAGAAGAGAGAGAGAGAAATTGGAATATTTCTTAATCCTCTCTTGCCTCTCAGCACTGCAGCTCTGAGAGTGGCCACAGGACTCCAAGACCAGCTTTGGCGGTGGCACTTCCTCCGCGGTGCTAGCAGTCACTGGCTCTGGTAACACTGGTAGTCCCCTTTCTCCTTCAGGCCTAGGGCAGCTCACCCTTTGCTAGTCCCCGGTCCCTTGCCATCCCTATTGGTTCCCATAACCCTGCCCACATACCTGTATATAATCTTTCATTAAATTGTCTTCAGGGTCATACCTTCTCATGCTTTCTGTATCCCGTTGGAACACTTACTGATACAGGGGTTTAATAATAATGGATACTTTCTAGGATTATGGATTGAGGATTAAGCAAATAATATGGGTAAAGGCTTAGAACAAGGGCTGGGATATGAGGTCAAAAAACATCAGCTATTATCATCTTGCTCTTCATCCATTCCTGAAGCTTTAGGTTTCTGACTTGCTTCCCACCTCAGCCTAGAAAACAGCCTTCAGCTCCCCTTCGTCCCATGCCTACCACAGTTGCAAATTCTCCCTGGCTCAGCTTCTGAGACCCCTGTTTTCTAGATTGTCCAGTAGGAAGATTGGACAAGAGCAAACATTCCTAAGAATAACAAATTCATACTATTAAACAAAACCAATCTAAAAAATTACCCACACAATTAGTAAATATACTGAGTGACCATATCATTAACTCTCATTCGTGAATTATAGCTTTGGCATATGTAGGCAGCAGAGTAATTTGTGGAGAAATAGATTAAAAAACGAATTGTTAACCTCTTAACACGAGATCCATCCTCAGTAAATCATAAAGGGAGGAACAGATTGAGATAATAACACAGACTAGTAATGGTAATAGTAATAAATAGTAATGAATTTCAGTTTGTCAGATTAATTGAAGAGGTTCATAAAATACCAATAAAGTCCAGTTTTAAAAATAATTATTAGGTGTTTGAGGTTTTTCATAAATAGCTAAACAAATATAAAACTTCATTTTGTCAGGGTGTAAAATCTGCCTTTAAAAATTAGTAAAGAACATTGCTTCAGTGAGATTATTTCCAAACCTATGTTGAATAATTTTAGAGATGACTTCCACAGAGATATTTTGGTACTGGAAGCCTACAACTGGGGGACTCAAAAGACAGTCACAAACAACTTCCCTGAAGCACTAGCATGGGCAGAGGGGCATAATCAGAGCTCTCAGTAGTCTAGAAGTCATGAGCATCCAGTCACCAAAGTAGAACCACAAACTACAATGCAGGATCTCTAAGAGGTCTGCAAAGGGCCACATAGAGGATGCTGCCATGTCTGATCCTCATTGTTACATTATAATCCAGAACCACCTGGAAGGAGGTCCTGGGAAATGCAGTTCCCAGGTTTTGAAGGGAGTGGTGATGGTGTCGATGAGTCAACAGCAGACAATCCACCAGCAGTACTACCAGGCACCATCCTAGGCACTTTAGAACACTGTCTCATTTAATCCTAACCAGAATCATATGTAGTACGTACATGTATTCCCACTTTACAGATAATTTTACAGATAAGTAAACAGAGAGCCAGAAAGATGTAGTAACGTGCATGGTCATAAAAAGAAACAAGGTTTATACTCGCACTTGTCTAGCTTTCTATAACATCCTCCTTCTCTATATAAATTTTGAAAGTCCACGCTTTTCTTAAGAATCCAAATTATGGACTTCTCTGGTGGCGCAGTGGTTAAGAATCCGCCTCCCAATTCGGGGGATGACAGTTCGAGCCCTGGTCCAGGAAGATCCCACATGCCACGGAGCAATTAAGCCTGTGGACCACAACTACTGAGCCTGCGAGCCCATGAGCCACAACTACTGAGCCCGTGCACCTAGAGCCCGTGCTCTGCAACAAAGAGAAGCCACTGTAATGAGAGGCCTGTGCACCGTGACGAAGAGTAACCCCACTCGCCACAACTAGAGAAAGCCCGTGCACAGCAACGAAGACCCAACACAGGCAAAAATAAATAAATTAATTAACAAATTAAAAAAAAGAGAAGGATCTAAATTACTAGAAACATAGGAATAATATTTTTTATCATACAAAATTAAGTACATGAGAATGATAAGTTGGGTTACGATGAATGAGTTTTGCAAATGAATGTCAATAATTTACCAAGTTCTCTTTGTTCAGATTTGTACCCACTGTGCTCTCATACTGTGTAGTTCACAAAAAATCATACTCCCTTGTGTTGACTTAGTCCCAGTGAAATAATACCTTGCTTTTCACCTTCTGGAAGGTGATTTGGTTCTCCCAATGGAGAAGAGTCATGAATAAAAATTAGTCAAGCAGAAATCAACCTTCAGGAAGTCTAAGGCTGGGAATGAGTGGGT
Organism: Monodon monoceros; assembly: GCF_005190385.1. Classification (NCBI taxonomy): domain Eukaryota; kingdom Metazoa; phylum Chordata; class Mammalia; order Artiodactyla; family Monodontidae; genus Monodon; species Monodon monoceros. The sequence continues at coordinate 31,383,933 of NW_021703772.1, read as the reverse complement.
GTGTGCTCTTAATCAGAACCAGGGTTTCATTTGCATCTGCTCATCCCAAGGCCCAAGTTGAGCCCACTCACGCAGAGATTCAAACTCTGGGAATTGCTTCAGAATTTACTCTTCTAGGACCAGAATTTTTTCAAATAGTATGAACCTCCCCAAACACCTGCAATCAGGCATTCATCCCCTCACTGTGTGTTTTCTGTATGAGGGAGATGCGGGGAGGAAAAAGGATGCCAATTTCTCCTTGGTACTCATATAAATATGAAACTGGAACTGTGCAAATGTTAAACACAGAGTATAAGCTGGCCAAGAAAGTATACTATTCAAAGAGGAGAGGTTGAGAGACTGAGGGTCAAGGTGACAGCAAAGTGAACATTTTAATGGAAAGAAAGAGTAGGAGGGGTGCAAGGGTATGAATCATGGTTAGAGGAGAATCTCAGAAACTAAGAGCCTCAAAAGGAAACAGTTTTAAATGAAGTGAAGGTCCAGTGTCTGGATGAGTGACTAGGTATCTGAGGTCAGGGTAAGCTGAAGGCTACCAACAATTAGGAAATTCAGGAACGATATGGATGGCCGATGAATGTTGATGCTGAAATAACTGGATCCTATTGTTAACCATGTTAATTATACTCTTGCCAAGATCCTCTATTTGCTGGTCCCATCCAACCTTCTCTCCCACCCACCTTGCTAATCGTCAGATCGCTATTAGGAAAAAAATGTATAACCCATGTTGATGGACTCGATTGGAAATGTATAGTTTTTTTTTTTCTTTAACATCTTTATTGGAGTATAATTGCTTTACAATGGTGTATTAGTTTCTGCTTTATAAAAAACTGGATCAGTTATACATATACATATGTTCCCATATCTCTTCCCTCTTGCGTCTCCCTCCCTCCCACCCCTCTAGGTGGTCACAAAGCACCAAGCTGATCTCCCTGTGCTATGCGGCTGCTTCCCACTAGCTATCTATTTTACGTTTGGTAGTGTATATATGTCCATGCCACTCTCTCACTTTGTCACAGCTTACCCTTCCCCCTCCCCATATCCTCAAGTCCATGCTCTAGTAGGTCTGTGTCTTTATTCCCGTCTTACCCGTAGGTTCTTCATGACTTTTTTTTTCTTAGACTCCATATATATGTGTTAGCATATGGTATTCGTTTTTGTCTTTCTGACTTACTTCACTCTGTATGACAGACTCTAGGTCCATCCACCTCACTACAAATAACTCAATTTCATCTCTTTTTACGGCTGAGTAATATTCCATTGTATATATGTGCCACATCTTCTTTATCCATTCATCTGTTGATGGACACTTAGGTTGGTTCCATGTCCTGGCTATTGTAAATAGTGCTGCAATGAACATTGTGGTACATGACTCTTTTTGAATTATGGTTTTCTCAGGGTATATGCCCAGTAGTGGGATTGCTGGGTCGTATGCTAGTTCTATTTGTAGTTTTTTAAGGAACCTCCATACTGTTCTCCATAGTGGCTGTACCAATTTACATTCCCACCATCAGTGCAAGAGTGTTCCCTTTTCTCCACACCCTCTCCAGCATTTATTGTTTGTAGATTTTTTGATGATGGCCATTCTGACTGGTGTGAGGTGATACCTCATTGTAGTTTTGATTGGCATTTCCCTAATGATTAGTGATGTTGAGCATTCTTTCATGTGTTTGTTGGCAATCTGTATATCTTCTTTGGAGAAATGTCTATTTAGGTCTTCTGCCCATTTTTGGATTGGGTTTTTTCTTTGTTTGTTATTGAGCTGCATGAGCTGCTTGTAAATTTTGGAGATTAATCCTTTGTCAGTTGCTTCATTTGCAAATATTTTCTCCCATTCTGAGGGTTGTCTTTTGGTCTTGTTTATGGTTTCCTTTGCTGTGCAAAAGCTTTGAAGTTTAATTAGGTTCCATTTGTTTATTTTTGTTTTTATTTCCATTTCTCTAGGAGGTGGGTCAAAAAGGATCTTGCTGTGATTTATGTCATAGAGTGTTCTGCCTATGTTTTCCTTTAAGAGTTTGATAGTGTCTGGCCTTACATTTAGGTCTTTCATCCATTTTGAGTTTATTTTTGTGTATGGTGTTAGGGAGTGTTCTAATTTCATACTTTTACATGTACCTGTCCAGTTTTCCCAGCACTACTTATTGAAGAGGCTATCTTTTCTCCACTGTATATTCTTGCCTCCTTTATCAAAGATAAGGTGACCATATGTGCGTGGGTTTATCTATGGGCTTTCTCTCCTGTTCCATTGATCTATACTTCTGTTTTTGTGCTAGTACCATACTGTCTTGATTACTGTAGCTTTTTTTTTTTTTTTTTTTTGTGGTACGCAGGCCTCTCACTGCTGTGGCCTCTCCCGTTGCGGAGCACAGGCTCCGGACGCGCAGGCTCAGCGGCCATGGCTCACGGGCCCAGCCGCTCCGCGGCATGTGGGATCTTCCCGGACCGGGGCACGAACCCGTGTCCCCTGCATCGGCAGGCAGTCTCTCAACCACTGCGCCACCAGGGAAGCCCAGCCTCCGCTTTTGCTCCTTCTCAGATTGGGTGCCTCTTGCTGTATTGACCAGAAATCTAACACTTGCTCATAGCCAGCACCACTTTTCCTCTCTGAACCAGATTTTGACATTCTGCCCTAGTTTTTGGCTTCCCTGCTCCCATCTCAGGGTTGGCAACCTTTACAGACTCCTTCCTGCCTCTGGGCAGGTTAGACCAGATGACAGACATGCCTCCGTAAGCAGACTTCCTTAAAAGCTGGACTTTGGCCTTGGAGCCTGAACCCCTGGGCAAAGCGATCTGAGCAATAAAACCTTACATAGGCAAAGTGTACTTTCCCCAAGGACTTTCAGCTCTATCTCATTTGAGCCCAGATTTTTTCCACCAGGAGGAAGGTCAGGGGGAAAAGGCAAGTAAAGGGGCTGGGAAGCTGCCCCACAGCCAGATTAAATTCCCTTATTTCCCCGAACTGAATATTATGGAGCAGTGTTTTCTTTTGGTCATGAAGTTGTAGGAATTTGCCTTAGGTAAATAACTCCCACCCCACCCTGTACCATCCCCCCCTCCCCTCCACAACAGAAAGGTAGTATTGTCCAGAGGTGACGTTTAAGGGTTCTATCATGAGGTAGGCACAGGTTCTTAGCCTGTGTGTCTAGATACAAAGCCTCTTCATAATGAAGTCTTGGGCAACTGACTCGAGCCAAATGAATTCACAAAAATTGACATATTCATCAGAAAGCCCTGCTCTAAAAAAATTTTTTTAAATCTCATATCAATTCTCACAGCAATACTAAAAGATACATAGGTTCAATTATCTTTTTAAAAATTTTATTGGAGTACAGTTGATATACAATATTGTGTTAGCTTCAGGTATACAGCAAAGTGATTCAGTTATATATATATATATATACATATATTCATTCTTTTTTAGATTCTTTTCTCATATAGGTTATCACAGAATATTGAGTTCCCTGTACTATACAGTAGGTCCTTGTTGGTTATCTACCTTTTGTATAGTGGTGTGTGTGTGTCTGTGTGTTTGTGTCTGTGTGCGTGTGATCCATCCCAAGCTCCTGATTTATCCCTCCCCACCACATTTCCCCTTTGATAACCAGAAGTTTGTTTTCGATATCTGTTAAGTCTGTTTCTGTTCTGTAGATACGTTCATTTGTATCTTTTTTTAAAAATTAGATTCCACTTATGAGTGATATCATTTATTCCCTTTACTACAAGGAAACTAACAACACATAAAATTGAGTAACTTGCCTAAGATCCCACAGGAAAGAAGTGGCAGAGCCCAGATTGGGACCCAGGCACACAGCTCAGCAGCCTGTATACAACGTCCTTAACTGAAGCACCAGGCTTCAAGGTGCCACTTACGCTGAACATTCATGAAATGGTGTTTGGATTTTGCATTTTCTCCCTGAGGCAAGCAGATGGAAATGCAACCCACAGTCAAGATTGCTTGGTGAATATTAAGTACAAACAAATGGGAATCAGATTTTCTTAATGAAGGGCTCTTCAGCTAAGAGTGCTTGAAATATATTCTTCCCCTCCACTGAGGAGAGTACCAGCCGAGAAGATGACTGGGATCTTCTGGTGAAGGCACCTCTTTCTTGGTCATTGGTAGGGACTGACAGGTCACTTTCTTGGTCTCCTCCTTGTTTTCCTCCTGCCACCACTGAGAATTTTCTGTTAACACTTTCTTCCCTTAGATATGTTAATGTCATTGTATTTGCCACAGCTTTAAACATGCTAATTGCCAGGCTTTGAAGGCAGCAATTCTCTAATCTCTTGACTGGAACTTAATCCGGAAGTTTATTAGCCAGCCCATCCTGAGCTATGATTCTGCGTTTGCAAAAACAGACTCCTGCCTCATCCTTTTGAGTTGATTTGCTTAGTTTAACTCTGAGTTTTGAGGTGCTTTACTATCATTCTTATGTATCTTCAAAATTCCCTCCTTTCTAAAGTTGAGTTTTTGTACTTTCCTTTCTAACGTTGGCAGAAATGTTTCAAGTCAACAGTCATCCCAGGTGTCCCCATTTGGAAACAGACAAGGCATCTAGACCCTTGGTGCATTATTTTATTTGATTGTTTTATTCAAAGCTCCCTGATATCAACTGTACAGAGATGAAAGACGTTTTCTTGGGGATGCTAGGGAGAGGATGAGGTGATATTAAAAACTCTGAGTACTTCTGTCCCGGACAAAACATAGGAAGAAGCAGTGTGATCTGTCCTCCTGAGTAATCTTGAAAAGTGGCACATTTTACAATGGGTAAGATGTTGATGTGACTGTCATGACGACTGAAAAGCTCTTAGGAAAAGAAATCTGAAAACAGGACTTGATTTTCCACATATTTTCTCCACCATTACCCACTACCAGTCTGGACCTGAGAACACAAACTTGAGAAGCCAAATCTCCAACTACCTGCTCATAAACTTATGTCATTCATAAGTTGTTCATAAGTCTGAGACTGTTTATATATTCTATTCTGTGACATGAGTCTAGCACTTGACTTTAATCTTTTAAATATGTATAATATATATAATAATAATATACACACACACACAAATATATATGATACCAGTGCTTAGGAAAAGTAACAATGCAAATGCCAAGTGGAGTATAAAAATAGTCCATTCAGTTCAGTGTTCTTATTCTAAGGATGATACCAATAGATGTTTTACATGAAATCTTGGTTATTCTACACAGCAAAAACTGACATCAAGAGAAGAGGTAAAACATTTCAAACATCCCTAGTAATTCTTAATAAGCTAGTAAAAGTCTATCTGCTTCAACAGTAATATATGGCTTTCTTATCTGGTGAAAGTCACATGTTTTAAAAGATCAAACCACAACCTAGTCTTTGGAACCTTGGTGCCTCAAGCAAGCTTGATGGATGGGGTCAACTCTAGAATGGGTAAAATGTCAAGAAGGTAAGTCCACAGTCCATGCCATTACACATCCTAAAGGTACATTATTCACAGTGAAACTCTCCACTCTTTTCTGCCCTACTCTTGGCTCCAAGAATTTTATTGAACTCCCTTGCTTTCTGCCTTCCGGTGGATTTGACCAATGAAATGCATCAGTAGGAAATCAGATGTAGGAGATTATGAGGTTGATGTATTTATTCCTCTACCCCCCTTCCTGCTACATCTCTACATAGGCTAATCTTCACGTTAGGTGTCCCTTTCCATATCACTCTGCACAGGGATGGTAACATCTCCCCATTTTGCTAACTCTGAAGTACTGCACCTTCCACTATTGGTTTGCCTAAAGCTGCCCACACTTGTAAGTGGTCCCTTTATAAACTCTCATCACTTAACCCAGTTCCAGTGAACTGTCTGATTCTTCTTAGAACCCTAATTGATACAAAGGTTAAAACTAAAAATACTTAAATTTAGTGGTTTTAGGTGAGATCATTTGTAATAAAATGAGAAGTAATTTTGAAAACTCAGCCAGCTACTCAGATGCACATTGATTAGCTAGGAAGAGGTATAGAGCAGATTTTTCAAAGATTGGATTTTTATTTAACCCTAGAAAAGGGAGACAGAATATCAGGATGAGGGGTAAAATCTTAGAAGAGGAGAATGGATTCATTGTTCAACTTAACTGTAAGTTAAACAGTGGCTCAAAAATTTGGTTAGGTGAGCAGATTTTTTTTTTTTTTGAGGGTTCTTAGAATCATTACCTTCAAAGCCAAACTGTGGAAGCTTTCATTGCACATGGCAAAATGGTAGTAACAAAACAAAGTTTGAGAGTTGGGTAAAAAAAAGTTGATTTTGTGGATTACCACTCTTAGTTCTTAAATTTGATGACAATTATAGGTTAATAAATAAATAAACAACTCTCTCATCAGCCATCTTTCAGCACTTAAAATATCCTTTGAGTATTTCTCTAAGGCACACATGAAATTGATGAGTGGATCAAAAACACTTATCAGCCACCATGTCAGGAGTGACACAGCCTCACAGGAAAAAGGTTTATTGAAATTTTCACCAACAGTAGTATGAAAGTTTGCACTAATTCTCCTCTTGGCCACATTCTGCTGATCTCAGTCTTCTCTCCATAAAACGTAACCTCCAGTAGAGCAGAGGTGTTATGTCTCTTGTTTACCACTGTATCTTAATCTTTCCAGGTGTTATAATAGAATACCTTTGACTAGGTGACTTATAAACAACAGAAATTTATTTCTCATGGTTCTGGAGACTAGGAAGTGCAAGACCAAGGTGCCAGTAGGTTCAATATCTGGTGAGAGCCTACTTCCTGGTTCATAGATGACCATCTCTTGCTGTATTCTCACATGGTATGAGGGGTGGGGAGATCTTGGTGTTTATTTTATAAGGGCACTAATCTCATTCATGAGGGCTCTACTCTCACCCTCTAATCACCTCCTAAAGTCTCCAAATACTATCACATCCAGGATTAGGATTTCAACATACAACTTTGGGGAGAACATTCGGTCTAATAGTGCACTTTATATCCACAAACAGAACCTGACCTATGGTAGTCACTTGGTAAATATTTGCTGAACAACCGAATGGGTGCTTCCTCAGTGATTACTCTGGTCTAGCTCATAAAGTTGTAAAGAATCTATCTTTATACACGTATTTAGATTATTGTCTTTGCAAAACATTGTAAAGAGGTGAGAAACTGCCTGGATGAAGTTGAAAGACTAATTGGATTAGCATCTCATCCTTTAACCAAAGATATGGGGAGAAAACTTTTGTCCTGATGGAAAGTAATCTAAAATATGTTTTGTATTAATACAATATGGATGCACTATGCGGTCTAAAGCAAAACTCAAATAATATTTTTAGACAGAATATGAGACAACAGAGGTGTTTTTCTTGCAGTGACTGCCTTCCTCAACCAAATGCTGGAAGTTCAGATTGACTCTTCCATGTCTTTAGGAGCCCTACTCAAAACACTCAGGTAATAGAAGTTTCGGCTATTATACCTAGTCCAATGTGATCCACCCTTACTGAATTATTATCAGCTAAATCTCTTTGCCTCCATTTTCTGCTAGTCTGCCTCTGATTTTTTTAAAATAACTGAAGACATTTACAATACATACTTTCATTTATTTATCCATTCATTTTTATCTTTAAATTGGTTTATCAGTCATTACCTGAGCCCTCATTTACATGCAAATCATTGTGTCTGTGAATTCTTAACAGAGTTCTCTTATGACACTATGTCGTAGGTTGGGTTTCTGAAGAACACACTATGAGTTGGAGATTCATATGTAGAAATTTATTGGAGAGTGTGCTCAAAATCAATTCTTATGTGGAAGTGAAGGAAACGAATTGCGTAGGGATGCACTTTCAACAAAGTTCTACTGTGAGTGGGATGACCATTCAGAGTTGACCAGTCTTAAGGCAGAGGATCTGGACCTTTACACCCTTCCCCCCTCCACTCTCCCCAATCATAGATCACTCAATGAATGTGGGCATGTGGGCTGCACCGTGAATGAGACATGATTTTAGGCAGGGAGGCTCTATTCCATTGAGGGAAATTCCTGGACAGCAATTTGGCTGAGAGCCTCAGCTGTCAACGATCCCAGCACCAGGAGAATGAATGCTCAGAGTCCTAAAGGGGGGTATCTGTGTGATGCATCACAGCCTACACTATTACTATAGGAGGGTTCGATGTTCTTCCAAGAAATTTCCCCTAACGTGTTATTTTTCACGAATGCGGTTTCCTCGCCTCTGGGTGTGTTTGCCATGTTTACAACTTTCAGATGCAGTTATTTATTTGAGACTTCAGAGGGAAACATTCATCTCTCTATCCTGGAATGCAGAAAAGTCACATGCCTTGACTCTGTTCTTAGGCTGGATTTTCCTAACCCTGGTATCCTTACCAACTCTTGCCAAGTAGTGTTCAAATTTCTTTCCTCAAGAAAATTTACTGAAGTATCTGTGGACTGCTAGGTTACTCCCATTTATAATGCAGTTCATTGCTAGTATGTCCAGGTTTCATTCTGGCAACAATATATTTTAAAACCCTTGGGTCAATGACTTATTGTTTATGAGCTTATTTCTTCTTTATTAATATTTGTGTTCTTTGCTACAGATTGTTGTTTGGTTTGGTTTAAAGACGGGCCTTACTCAGAATAATGTAATGAAAAAATAATTTGGGTAGAGAGTGGTGGTTACTGTGACAATGCTGTAGATTGGCACTAAGAGATCAATGAAGAGCTGAGGCAGCTCCAAAAGTGCCTTCTCCTTTCTCATGGACCACTGGGGCCTCAAGAATTGAATTGGGCTTTCAACTCTTTCTCTAACAAGCAGCGAATTCTCTTTATTCTCCAGCCTACATAGAAGAAAGGAGCCAGTTTCTTTGGCTTTGCTAATCACCAATTACTTTACCAGGTATAGCTCTTAATATCAGGTTATGTCATGGGTCATCAGTTAGCCTATGGATGGTTGTCCTTGAATTAGGGACCACTCTTGGTCTAATCAGTAGCTATTCTAGTTCTTCAAAGACCTTATTTTGGGGATGCAATAAGGGAACTTACAGTTAGAAAAATCTCATTAAGTTTTGTAGAGGTCATGACCAACATAGGCTACTCATACCACCATTTGGGGGTATCAAGTACCAAAAATGTATTATGCACTTGGCAAATTGATAGCTCTTTTTATTTGCTGTGAAGTTACCCTTTTGTGTCTCATAAGATACACTGAAGTCCATGTGTAACTTATTTATATTCTTTATTATATTTATATTCCAGTTATATAAAAAGGAGTTTGAAGATAATTGCAAAAAGTTGTAACTAACATGTCCTAACAGGAGTGTACACTCTTGAAGGAAAAAAACTAATTAAATCAAGTTTTCCTGATAGCATTGCAATAAAAATTACTTATTATTCATGTATACATGTGGTAAAGTATTAATGGATTTCTCAAATAATTTTATACAAAGGAATCACAAATTTAAACTTGGATAGTCTTCAAAGATTCCATCATGAATCCATGGATTAGTGTCTAAAATTACAGCATATAAGATAAATGAAATATTATCAGATAGCACTGTAGTTAGACATCTTCAGCATTCAATATTAATAGGATTTTTGGACTTGCTGCTTCTAGTCCTGTGTAATCAAATCTGAACAAAACTATTAATTTGAGTCTGATGACTGAGCAAGAGTAGGGATTTTTTTATTTCTTAAATGATGGAAATTAATAGTTACTTTGGCAACCAAGGGAAAGCCTATACATTTCACTGTTAAAATGTCAAAGTACTTTCTCTTGAGAAAAGCATGACTTTAGCCTAGGTTGGGAAAAATGTATTTTCATAAATATATCAAATTGAATTGAGAATATTATTAGCACATTTCCTACATCTAAAATATTTGTGAGACTTAAAATGTCTATTTATGAAATACTGTAGAAGCTCGCCAGGAAAGACCTTCTAGGCCAGTCATTATGTTTGTTCCCAAATGTTTCCCTGCAAGTGTGAGAGAGTAGTGGAAGCAAGGAGGGTGGGAGAAAGGAATCCTGGGGTATGGATATCCCCGCCCTGCCCGTATCTCTCTCCTCTGGCTGTGTTTTCATGACACAGCCTCTTAGAGTTCCAGATCACCCCTGGACAGCCCCTCTCTCTGAGCCCCCCGCTTCGGCCAGGCAGTCCCTGCTATGGTTTTAGTTCCTGCCAGGCTGCCCAGCTTCTGGGTTCTGCTAACACTACTTCCTCCCTGCATCCAGCCAGTCCTAGAGAAAGACGCAGCTTCCTGCTGCGGGGAATGTCTAAGTTGCCTTGCACTTCCTTTTTGGTTTTTCAGCACTTCCATCAACAGTGTAATGAACTTCTTGTATTCAGTTCCCTCTGTTTGAGATGTCTGTTTTTAATTTGCCTGACTGAACCCTGAGTCATGTGGCACCCTCTGTTTCCCATGCATGGAATAGTAGTAGGGCTGGACGTTAAGCAATCGCGGAGTTCACTACTTTGTATAAACACATGTACGGGCGGGGATATTCTACAACTATGTACGTACATGATGTTTCACTTCAATATAGTTTTATGCAATTGACTCGAACGTTCTTCTTTTGGATTCTCCCCAAATCTCAGTTACTTTCTACTCTGATTCTTTATACATGAAGATGTCAGAATAATAACCATCAAATGCTATTTTATGGATATTACCCCTTTGATCAAGCACCAGGAGGATATTTCTTTGGTGAAACAGATCCAAACTCCTTTGTCTATATCTTACAGCTCTCCCTCAATCATTTCCTTCTTCCCATATCTTTACAGCCTTGTATCCTATGTTGCGCTATCTGTTCCAGTCAAACCATCTTGCCTTCCATTTGTAACATTCAATTTCCTGTTCTCATCATTGTGTCTTCACTAGGGCAGCAGCACCCTTTCTCATCATATTTTTGACATTGATAATACTTTATACATCTGATAAAATAGTAACTTGTAATTAATGATGCATCATCATACACATGTGTAACTTCTCTGCATCTCTCTCTTCTTCAATATTGGCATTCTCCAGGATTTGAGTCCAAGTCCTATGCCTTTTCTTTTTAGACTCCTTTTTTTGGATGATCTCCATTCGGATGAGTTCACCTCCAAATCTACGGCCCCTAAATCTAAATCTTTAGTCCCCAGATTCTCTCCTGACCTTTAAACCTTACATTTCCAGATAACACTTCTACCTCCAAATCTACGGCCCCTAAATCTAAATCTTTAGTCCCCAGATTCTCTCCTGACCTTTAAACCTTACATTTCCAGATAACACTTCTACCTGATTCCCTTGAAGGCACATCAAACTCAAAATGTCCCAGACTGAATGCACTCTTCTTTTCCCACAATCTGCAGTCCTCCCCCAACCTTTTCAAGATTCTCTAGCTTTAATTAATAATGTCACCTCTTAACTAGAAACCTGACTCTTTCTGGACTCCTCCTAAAAGCTTGCCGGCTTTGATCTGTCACACATCCTGAAAGATCTCTCGAATCTGCCCTTCCTCAACATCTTTATCACCTGAGTCACTTTGTAGATAATCTCTTCAACCTCCTTCCCTGCCTCTCTCTCCTGGCTCATTAATGCTCCAACCAAACTGGCTTTCTCTTAATTCCTGTAACACACCAGTCTCTGTTTTATCTCAGGAATATTTGCATTTGCTATTCCTTTTTTCTCCAGGTTCTTCACAAAATCCTGTTTTCTCTTGTTTTTCCGGTCTAAACAGGTTCTCTCTTACCCCGTTGTTCCCTATCATGCAGCCTGTTGTTTATAGCCTTCATTACACTTTATCACAATTTGCAAATATTTTGTTCATTTGGCTAGTCATTTATCATCTGTCTTCCTCACTAGAGTCTAAGCTTTGTGATCACTTTGTGCTCAGCAGATTATAGGTGTTGAGTAAATACTGTTGCACAAAGAAATGAATGATTGAATGAATGAACTAAGCAGGGCTTGTCTCTCTCCTAGGTCCCCTGTATTCTTCAAAGCACAAATCCAATCATGTCACTGTCCTGCTTAAAATCCTTTGACGGTTTTCTATTTTCTGTAACAGTCATCTAAACACTCAGCAACTCTTTTTGAGATTTACAGTTGTGGCGAGGACAAGGGTTCAGAATCTTCTGTTTAAATGGAAACTTTAGGAACAGATAAAAAAATGAGCTCCTTCCCATTACCTTCTGGGCCAAAGAAAGTTCAACGCCTTAAGGCAATGTTGGTCATATCTCTTGTTCTACATTTCATTACCAGAAGGCAGGGAAGTAAAGAAGCAATGGACGATGAACCAGAGGATCTGGGTCCTGAATTTGGTTGGTCACCTGACCTTTCCAGGCTTTTGTTTCCTCATCTATAAAATGAGGAAATTGTACAAATAATCTCCAAGGCCCCTTTCAGCTCTGTACTTCTATGATTCTCAGGGACTCGACTATTATGTCCCAGGATTATTTTTTGAGTGTCGAGTTAAATAATATGTAGATTGTGACATATAATACAAATCTTATTATTTTTGCTATGAGTGTGACACCCTCATTACAAAGCAAGTAATACTTGGGCTTTAGAAATTGTTGACACTGATAATCATTGATTTATTTCTTTTCAAGTATCATTTGATATATTATTTTTTGGAAGTAGTTTCAAGCCCAGTGAAAATAAGTGGCATTTAGAAATGTTAGTAAATAGAATAAAAGGTGGAAGAGGGCAATACATTTCATCATCTATGTGCTGGGTGCTTTATGTATGCTATACCTTAAAATAGGATTATCACCCCATTTCATAAAGGAGCACAGTGGAGACTGCCAGAGATTACATAGGTGGTAAGTGGCAGAGTACTTAGGAACATAGGTCTGTCTAGCTCCAGTCTCCTAGTTCTGCCTGTATTCTTTTTACACACTGAAGAATCTGGTGCCAAATCTCAGCTCTTTTCTCTACCTTCTGTCAATTACACAAACACCAACTCACTTCTTGAAGTCAAGGGATATAAATGGGGGGCAGAAGGAGGCCTTAGGTAAAGGGAGTAAGATTGAAAAGAGAAGTCTTGATTGCAAGCTCTCCTCAGTTCAGGATCTTTCCTTGGATAACTGAGCTTGTTTGAGAGCACCCTTGACCATTGCCTTTGGCCTCCATCTAACTCTCTCACAGAAGCCTAGTGGTGAGAGGACCCGGTGCTACTCTGAGTAGAACCTACTTCTAGTGGTCGGCACTCATGGACCCTAATATGCTTCAGAGGAAGAGAACACACCATGAGGAAAATCATCTAACTAATGATCAGCTCTCAATGAAACACCGTTGGAACAGTTTCCTTGCTTTGTGTTGGTTTGTTTATTTTGTTTTTAAGAGAGGCACTCAGTTCATGATTCAGGATGAAAAGGATTTATGTCCTTTTAAGAAAACATAAATCGAAGTAGGATACTAACATTCATAGAGTAGAATTCAGTATAAGGAGGGGTGGTCTAGGTGAAACATTATGGAGACTTACGAGTCTTACTTACAGAATAGGCATAACTAAGAACCTTTCAAAAAGCTGCTAACCCACAACACTCTTTTCAGGGTGTAAAATATTTATGTTATAAGGAGACCTATAAAAAAAGTCAACAAATGAATGCCATAAGGCATTTAGAGACAAACATCTCTTAAGAAAATCTTATTCTTGCTAAGTTAAAGAAAATAAGCCAAACACTTTGCTTTTAAATATGGAAGGAAAGAATGAAAAATCATACCCATTTTTCTCTTATGCTGTCTCTCTGGCACCTGCTTTCATAAGGAAGCTAAGAACATAATCTGTTATACTAATTGTTCCAAGAGTCTTAGAAAAAAGATTATCTTCAATTCAATTAATTTTTTTGTGATAAACAGTGCTTGTTATAAATAATTCCTTGAAAGATAAAAATATTTTCTTTCTTAATAGTGCAAAACATCAAAATGGATGACTGGTCAACTATATATTAAAAATTATCATTCTTCCTTCAATATACACCCAATGGTACCTGACATTTTAGTTATACTTTCCATAACACAGAGCAGTTTAATAATATCAGTCAGTATTGTTGTTCTCTGCATAACATATTTTCACAGGCTACTCCAAAGCATGCTAAGCTGTTGGATAACAAATGGGAAAATATCACACCGCGGGCAATATTTACCTCTCCAACAGGCAAAACAAGAAAATGGAGCCCAGGCCTGGAATCCTCTAGTGTTACTCAATCAAGGCAAATTATTTATTGCCTTCTGCCCAGGAGGTCCCACGAGGCATGAAATACTGACTTAGGAATTTGCTGGGCCTGATTGTCTCTGTGTTGCAACCATGTTCTCTTCTATCACTTCTTAATATATGATAAATTGTTTCTGTGTATGCTGTGATAAGGTGGAATAACAAATTAAATCTGGCTATTTAATAAACATGAAATGTAAACGCTAAACTCTTTTTATAATACTACCTTGGTTCATTAATGTTTATGCCATAGTGCACAGGACTGTACAATGCCTTGTTCGTATCTGTGCCCACCTTCATCTGTTCCTCATCTCACACCTCACAACCTCTGCTGCATTCACGAGACCTGATTCCGCTCCTTCTGTGAGTGGGATTTGGAGAGCCTGGGTGTTCTTCGTGGTTCACTTGGGGCTTCTCAAAGCCAGGACAGTGGGTCTGGGCTCTAGGTATTGGGGAGGGGCTAAAGCTGGGCCAAGAGGAACTTTGTGATGTGAAGTGCAGGAGCTATTCATTATCTGAGCAGAAGAGGAGGAGTCTGGAGCAAGTGTGAAGAAGAAGAAGAAAAAAAGCCATGAAGCATTAAAGAATGGTTACGTGCAAGTTTATCTCATCAGCTAAAAATTTTTGCTCTGTACCATTCTACATGTCCATATAATACCCAATATTAAAAGTGTCACATATGAATGCCCTGCATTGGTATTTGTTAGCCCTGCTCATTTGGTACTTCCCATGTAAGATCAGCATAGCCATTACTATGAAGATTCTGGAGACAGATACCCTGGGTTTTAATCTGGTCTCCACTGCTTTCTAAGAAATGTCATCTTAACCTTCCTTGGTCTCAGTTCCCTCATCTCTAAAAGGAAGATAACAAAAGCATCTCTCTTATAAGGTTATTGCAAAGGAAAATAAGATGTAGATATATAACATATGATGCATACATATACATGTATGCATATACATGTACATATGTAATAGCTATCTATATCTATCTATCTTCACCTAGAACAGTGCCTAGCATGTATCTAAATCAATAATGTTCAGTAGAATTATCACACTCATTGTTGTTTTGTAGTTTCTATTTAACTTCTCACATCTGTAGGCCTTGTCGCCTCTACTATCTATAAGGCTTTTGAGGGTGGGAAGCAAGCTTATATTTTGTCATGGCTAAATGTTCTTTTTTTTGTCTCATCTGTTGGGGTTCACCATATGATTTAGTGGCAAGTGAATCAGGCGTGGCCAATAAATGCTGCATTCCTCTCGCCAGAGAGAGAGTATGTGACTTAAGCTTGGATATGCAAGTCCTCACCAGGAAAAGGCTCATTGATGTCTGAGATGGCTGGCTTTAAGGCTGTGTAAACCTGAAACACTGGGGGTGGCCATCTTTGCCTCCTTTGGGGAGAGCTTGTCTGAGAACGGAGACAACACGGAGGAGGAACACAGAGCCAACAGATGGAGAGAGATGCCTCTTGAGGACTTTGTTTGAGTTTCTGGATTCAATCTTGCCTCAAAGGAGTGAGCTTTGGCTTTTCTGATTTTATAAGGAAATAGATCCTGTCTTTAGTTTATTTAAATTAGTTTGTATTGGATTTGCAACCAAATTAATACTAATATACATCTTTTTCAAATCAACTTCTTGGTCCACATGATTTTCTTTGATGCCATTGACCTTATATAAGGCCCTGTACATAGAAGACCATGTATTTGTGTGTGTGTGTATATATATATATATATATATATATACACACACACACACATATATATATGGCATGTATGAATGAATCAAAAAAATTTAAAAGTGAAAGCCCATGAGCCCATAAATTTAATCTCCTGTGCTTTATTATACTGTCCTAGGCAATTCAAATTCAATTTAAGTGCATCTTGACATTGGAACAAATCTCTTTTTTAGAGAAATACACGATGTAGCCCTGAGGAACTTGTTGAATGAGCTGGATTGCGAAGAAAACTGTGTGGGGAGACCAGGGATTCAGCGTTGGAAGAACCAGAGTTCCTCTTAGCATAACTAACTCCATAGTCAGCTCATTCCCTTAACCCCCCTGGGTACTGTTCTTCACGATAAAACGGGAAGAATAATACAGGGTTATTGTTAGGCTCAAAGGAGCTCATTCATGTGTGAGCTAAAAATGGTACAGATGTTATTTGTTCATTTTTTCCCCCCCAGATATGTCAATTTCAATTGGTGATGGATACACACCTGCCAAATCATGAGCCTAAACGTGTTGAAATGTTTTTTTTTCTAGTCAAATGCACAACAGGAAGCACATTTCAGAAGGATATATGTGAACATACGCCATCATATCTGGGTCTGGGATGTGACCTCTGGGGGGAAAACTGAGTGTTCTCCGTAAAAGGAACCGTTTCCACTGCCACGTTGCCTCCAAGAATCCCTTCATTTTTACCATCAAAGAGCTTCAGGGGGCAGATGCGACGCTGTGCTTCAGACTAAGTTCCTAACAGGCCCTGTGGCCACCCTAGCAGCTCAGTACCTGTGAGCCTTCACGCCTCGGGGTGTTTTTGGTGGGCGTGGCGAGAAGCACCTGCTCCCGGGCTCTCCAAGAATCTTACTCCAATCCCCTAGTTTTAAGGGTGTAGCTCTGCAGTCTCCCAGCTATTCCCTCGAGTGTGCTTTATGAGATCCGGTTTCAATCCCCCGGTGAGAAGCTCTGAGGTCCCGTTACAATTCCCTAGAGCTCCATGTGTGTGCGGGAGGGACAGAGTCAGGGAGAGACCGAGGGAGGGGACGAAGTCTCCGGGCTCCGGTTACCGCCCGGCACGGCCCCCGCCCCGAACCGCCGAGTGCACTGCGCGGCCCGGGGAGCGCCGCGGCCCCTTTAAGAGCCGGGCCCAGGCTGGCCCTGGGGCCGCGGGAGCCCAGAGTGAGGCGCGCCGCGGAGGAGTTGGGAGCCGGCGCAAAAGTTTCCTCCCAACTCCGGCCCCGCGACCCGCCGCCGCCGCCCACTCCAGCCCGGGGCCTGCGGCCGGCCCCGCCACCGCCTCCGCCGCCGCCGCCAGGGCCAGGGCCAGGGCCGGGCCGGGCCGGCAGTTTCGCTTTGGCGGGCGGCGAGCAGCCGCCTGGGCCGGGCCCGCGCCGGAGCAGGAGCGGGAGGAGCAGCCGGGCCGCTGGACCGCGGCGTCCCCGGCCCCCCGCCACCTGGGAGGTAGCCCTCCCCGCTGCCGCCTCCTCTCCGATTCCCGCCCGCCGGCGGCCGCCTGCCCAGGACGAAGGGGCTCTGCTGCGAGCCCCCAGCCCTGAGGGGCGCAGGGGAGAGGCGCCCCGGAGTCTCTGTGCCCGCCCGCGCCCGGCGGCCCCCGAGAGTGGGGCCGCGCCGGCCGGCCCAGACACCTGTTCGGCCCGGCCCAGCCCGGCGTGGTCGCCGGGGGCCAGGATGAAAGTGACCGTGTGCTTCGGCAGGACCGGCATCGTAGTGCCCTGCAAGGAGGGCCAGCTGCACGTCCGGGAGCTCACGCAGCAGGCGCTGCAGCGGTACCTGAAGACCCGGGAGAAGGTGGGCGCGGCGCGGGGAGCGCGCGGGAGGGGCGGAGGAGGGGGCGCGGCTGCGAGCGGGCTCCCCGGGAGCGCTCCGCGGCCTCGGCACCTGCCAGGTGCCCCGAGGACAGGGTGGCGACGCTTGGGGGACGCAGAGCTCCTGGGCGACCTGATTTTTCACGACCTGTGGCCGCAACTTCTGGATGTTGCTAATATAACTGACCTGGGCGTTTATGGGCGTTTGTGGGTCTTGCTTGTCCAAGGGTGGCGTGGGTACCGCAGCATGAAAATCACTCGGGGGCTCGTTAGAAAGGCACCATCTGGTGACCCAGTCCAAGCCCACGGCTTCAGAGTCTGCTTTTCAACAAGCTCCCAGGTGATTGCACTGGCCACTGAAGTTTGACAAGCACTGCTTTAGAAGTTGTTTGAGCGAACAGATCTCAAGGGAACGCTTGAAGGTGCTGCTAACCTCAGGTGTGATTTTTGACCTGCTAAGGCCCGCCCTACGTCTACTCTTTGGATTAGAAAGTTGATTGGTTCAAGTATCAGATACTCGGAAGTTATAACTGATGTAGCCCTTGGAATTTCAGCCCCGTGAGCTGGCTTCCCTCAGTGACTAAGGCAGGAGCTCAGGTGGAAGGATGCTGTGTGCTTACACCAACCAGTCTGCACTTTGCTATTTTTACTTTAACACCACACAGTCTATCAACATTTACTAAGTGTGTGGGCTGTGTCAGGTCCCCGGTGACTATTGAAATGATGACAAAGAGTGTCCCCAGCTCTGTCCCTGAAGTCAGGAGCAAGTGAAAATTAAGTGGAACTCCGGAAGAGTGTTTTTAAGTGTGCAATGCACGCTTAAATGTTCAGAAGACCTAGCTGGCCTCTGGAACTCGTATTTTTGGGTAACATGCTGGGCCTCTGTTTCTTCTTTAATGGAAATTTTAAATGAAGGAATCCAAGAGCATCTTTTTATTTTTTTGAATCCTCAAATGGGATATCTTGTTTGCCCCAAATCCTCCTCAAACAGGACAAGTCATAAACTCTTGCTTTAGAGGCCAATGATTCTCTTAATATTTGTTCTCGTGCTGTGAGAACTGTCGAAATGGTGAGTTGGCCAGTTTCGAGAATGGAAAGATGTAATTTCTTTTAATGTCTTTTAGGTTATGCAAGGCATAAAAGTAATTGTGTTTCTTCTAAATATATAGTTGAGGCTTTTAAGAAAATCTCTTGCACCTCTGTGCCTCCACTAAGAATTATTATATAGGAAAAAATTCCACCCTGGATAAGTACATGTGTATGTTGCCTTGAACAGCCAAGAGTTGGAGAAGAGCATAGTGAATGATCTGTTAATATCTAAAATATAATCTCAGAAGCTGGACTCTTTACTAATGGAATTGAGGCAGAGAGAGAAAATAATCAAAGTGGCCTGTATGACTATATGAGTATTTACCCAATGGTTTTTCTTCCATTGTTACAGTAGTGTGCTGATTATATTGTGTAATTCAGTTGAAAACTGAGGTTTACACAAGTAACCAGTTGTCCTTGAAATCATATTTCCCTAAAGTAAGCTAGGGTTAAACCTAACAGTGTTATTCTAGGCAAATTATTAAAGTAGATCTCATTGAAGGATTGCTTTATTGAGATGATAAACTTATTTTTAATTGTTATTAAAAATAATTTATCTCTAAAACTTTGTATATTTAGAAGTTTAATACTTGGAGCTGTCCAAGTAATAGAAGTAAGCTATAAGCTTATAAATAACACATGGGGAACTAACTGTATGATATTTAATGCATTGTAATTTGATCTTAAAAGGTGTTAAAAAGCTATTGATATTCTGGACTGAAAGTATAATTTATAATATCACATATCCCATAATATAATTGTATTGATCAGTTTACTGTTATTACCAGACATTACATTTTTCTGTGTTTACATTTATATATTAGTGAATGTGACATTTAAAGGCCACCTGCAACTTAAAAATTCTCCCTCCCTTCTTCGGCTTTTAAAATCTCAATTTAATAACTGGCAAGTGATGTTTTTCCTTCCCAAAATATTCCTCTCTCATAGTTTCATTTTAAATAGCATTGTAATCATAACAAGGCTTAACTAATATTAAATGGTATTCCTAATGGAACTAAAATGTCAAGAAATACTCTGATAAATTCCATGGTTTTATCCACTGAATTTAGAAAATGATGGGAAAAGACCAGAAATGTCAAAATTCAATTTGGAAAACAGTTTGGCATAAATTCAATGTCTTTAAATAGGTGAAAGATTTAAAAGGCTTGTTTCCCTGGACAGCAAAGTTTTAAGCTCTTACTCAGTAGTGATAACACAACAACAAACATGAATTGTGCTTACTTGGTGCAGGCACTGTTCTAGGTGCCTTACATATATTAAATGACTGACTCCATGAGCTAGGTACTAATATCCCCATTTTACAGATGGGGGAAAAAGAAACACAGAAATATGACTAGTGCATGGTGGAATTGGGATTTGAACCCAGGAACTATGTCTCCAGGTCCTTACTCTCAGTCATTAATACACAGGCCAGTAGGTCATTATGCAGTGTAATTTATCTAATTAATTTTTTTAGAGTTTGTTTTAAAAAGATGATTCCATCTACAAACTGCTGCAGTAACCTATCAACCTAATGATAGCAGTTGTGTTTCTTGCAAAGGGATGGGACATCCACAAACTCCTCTTGATTTTATCTTTTACAGTATAGGTCTCTATGTTATAGGGAGAAGTCTAATTTCTGTGACAAGTATTGCAGGATTTGCATCAAGTATGTAGGATCTTCCTCAGTCTAATTACAAATGGAAAAATTGGGTAAGATCTCTGAGATATACAGGTAGAGGGGTAAAGAGGTAAAGAAACATGTTTAGCGGGAACATGAATGTAAATTAAGCCCGTTTCTTCCGGGGCCCTGAATAATTTAGATGGGAGAAAGGCAGATGTCAAGACTGAGGATACAGTTGAGGTTTGTACACTTTGAAAGGTAAGTGAAGCCCAAGGAAGCCATTCTGGATTTTGTGGGCAGCAGCAGAGAAGTAGCCACCTCCAACTGAGAAGAAACAAAGGAAACTGGTATTTGTGGAATGTGGGGAGCCAGCTGAATCAGCATCAGATAAGGCCAGAAGTAGGTAAGATGCTGAAGAGACGGAGGGAGCTTTGGGGAAGGCTTTAATTATGTTCTGAAATCTGGGACTTTGAGCTTCCTGTGGCCTCCCCCTCCCTGCCATTTGATGAACTCTACTGGTGAGGTGAATTGACCAAGGGGCAAGAATTATGGGGTGGCTTGTCTTTGGAGCCTGGTAGTTTGTCATTGTCCAAGGCTCTAAATCCAGTTCAGTTAAGTAGTTAGTGGAGAGGAGATGGTCTTAAGTAGTCAAGGTGGGGATCATTGAGTAATTAGTTAATTAATCATCAAAATTACGTGTCACAGATGAATGGGTAATTGAGCCATATCCTGCAGGGCTCTCAACCCTGGCTGATCATTAGTTACTCTAATTTTAACATTTAACATTTTAAATAATACAAATGCCTGAGTCCCTTTCTCTAAGATCCTCATTCAGTGGGTTTGGAGTGGAGCCTGGGCATAGGTATTCAAAAAAAAAAAAAAGTCCAAATGATACAAATGCCCAGCCAGGGTTGAGAGCCACTAATCTACTACTACTAATCTTTTGGTATCACTGAACTAATTTGATTTTTAAACTCATTTGATGGCAGATACTATGTCTTAGACACCTACGGACCAACCTGTTATTAGCAACTGTCTATCCACTCCTACCCTGAATGAATTCTCACAGCAGGTGCTCAAATAACTTATTAAATTGAACATTCATTTTATATGTAAGTAAATAAGGGAAAGATTTGTTTAGTAACAAAAGTGTAAATGAGTGTATAGTGTGTGTGTGTGAGTTCAGGAGTTGAATGAGATAATATGAACGTTGAGTTCATGGGGTAGTGGGTATGATGGAATTTTTAAGAAGATTTGCGGATCTGTATGTATGAGGATAGTTTTTTTTTTTTAAGTAAAGAAACATCTGATTGACTTTCAAAATGAATCTCCTCTGTATTCAGATATTTGGAATAATTTGTTTGTTTTGCAAGTTGAGATCAGCTTCCTGGATCTGAATGAAGATAAGAGCAATTATCTTTATTGATGAATTGTGAGATCAATGTAAGAATCTGTGCAGTAACGAGAATCTGGTATGATATTGTATGGGACTAACCTGGAGGAATAAATTAGAATTCTTGAATTCCTGAATTTTTCAGCTTTGGATGTCTCGTTTCCAGATGTTAAGTTTCCTGTACACATAAGCTAGACGTATACCACACTGGATTCCCAGAATGCTTTTCAGTTTATTGGGCACTGACTGACTAGAGTGCTTTATTTCCTATTCAGTCCTCTCCTCTCCCAATGTGTGGACTAGATATTCTTTCCAGCATGTGGATAGGATTGACTCACCATCAACAAGGCACATGTTTCTAACTTGGTTTTGGTTCTGTTACTCGACTTGCATTGAGCAGCCTCTGAGTTTGCAAACACAGGGCTCCTGGGGCCTGCTATGACCCACAGACATGTTTTTTAAGTTCTGCTCAGTGTTATATTTTGACTTAGTTGCCATGTTTAAATATTTTGAGATTTCATGGAAAAATCCAGAGTTCTGTCTTCTTTTAGGGAAAAAACAACCAGAAGCTCTGAGAATACTGGGCTTTACTTTCCCACATGGCAACCATCAGCTGGAGCTGAGGACACCTCTTTAGAAGGAATAATTATGCTCTAGTCTCCATTATTACCTTTCCCAATAGCTGAGTGTAAGTTATTCTCCAGCTAAAATGCTCTCAACAAGATTATTAAGATCTGACAGCTAAAACCCATGGTTACTTTTCAGTCATTATTTTTGATGATATCTCATCTTTTAAAACTCTCTTTACCCATGAGCTTTCCAGGATTTTTTTTTTTTTCCCCCGTACACGGGCCTCCCACTGCCGTGGCCCCTCCCGTTGCGGAGCACAGGCTCCGGACGCGCAGGCTCAGCGGCCATGGCTCACGGGCCCAGCCGCTCCGCGGCATGTGGGATCCTCCCGGACCGGGGCACGAACCTGTGTCCCCTGCATTGGCAGGCGGACTCTCAACCACTGCGCCACCAGGGAAGCCCCTCCAGGATTTTTAAACATGTCTTTCTCTTCTGTGTCTTTGCAGGTGCTCTGAATACTGTTTCCGTGTGTGCTGGCGGCTCAGGGTTCTGGCCTTTCTTTCAGTCGGATCTCATCCATTCCATGGCTTCAGCTACCCTCAAGCACACACCTCTAGCCTTGTACTTGCTATAGAACTCAGTATCCACCAGCCTGTGGACTTCACCTCCTTGATGTCCCACGTACAGTTCGAGCCCAGCCTGTCCTCTGTACATCTGCTTCTCTGCATTCTTCTGGAGCCTGTTTCTCCATTTCTGGTGCCACCATTCACCTGGTTATCTAATCCAGAAACCTGGAAATCCTTCATTCCTTGATGACCTCTCATCCTCCATATTCTACCACTTGTCTAGTTGGTCAGAAAGTTCCTTTGATGCTTCTACATGCTGTCTCTTTGATCTGCTTCCTCTTTTCTGCACCAAACCTTGCGTTTCTCATTCCTACCATGGGGAACTGCAGCAGACCAGTAACTGGCCTTTCTGCCTTTCCTAGCTCCCAACTCTTCCAAACTGTTCTCCATTGAGGACTTCACAGCTGCAAATCTGATCATGTCTGGAGTATTGCTGGGAATATTTGAATGGCTCTACATTGCTTTTAGGTGAAAACCCACTTTGCTTACCGGTCCAGTATCTTCTCTATTCCTTTGTACCCTTTAAATTCATACGTGCAACATAGTATTCTGTCACATTTTCCCCCACCCCAGGTAAATCCTGCTCATCTTTTGGGATGAGTCTCCAGTTGCCTCTTCTCTAGGAATTCCCTCCCTCCCTTTCCCCATCACCATCACTTGGGGGGCCACATTCTTGTGTTCCTAGAGCTCCCTATGCTGTGCTTTCGTTTTGAAAACTACATCTTACATTATACTGTCTATTGGTCCGGGTCTAGCAACTTAATAGACAGCCCCCGAAGGACAGTGGTTTATCCCAGCAAAGGGTTCTCTTTCTGGGTGGGAGGTGCGGGCTCTGACCCATACAACCAGCTGCCCACTGTTCCTTTTGGCTTTGGCATTTTCTGCAGATCCCCTGCACTGTGCTAACTGATGAACAAAGAGAGTGTGGAGGATGCCACAGGAGGCGTGGGGTCTGGCCTGGAAGTGGCAGACATCACTTTTGTGTCAGCACTCTACTGGTGAGACCGGCCATGTGCACCGTCTAGATGCAGTGGCCTGGGAAAGTAGTCCCCTTGGACATAGGAGAGCGACTAGCTGGGCTCTGCCACATAGTGCAATCATTTTGTCTCCCTTACTCTACTGTGGACTATTCAAGAACAAAGAATGAGTCTTATTTATTTTCCTATCCCAATTTTTAGCACAGTACCTGATATATAGTATATATACCAGAGATGCTCATTAAATTATATCAAATTTCACATCGTTTTCTTTCATAAAAATGAAAATGACCTTGTATTCAACACAATGTTTTGTAAGTTTGAAATCTTTATATGTGGTGTAGTTTTAAAAAGAAAGTCTAAATGCAACTTTTCTCTTGATTATCTACCGATACCTGATCACATCCACATGTGCTGTAGGCAGTAGTTTAGTGGTCTGTTATATCTGCCACACTGATTGTCTTTAGTAACAGCTTCAAATTCTGACACTTTGTAGAGTTTTGAGACTGAGTACTTGGCAGTTCTGGATTGTCAGTGAAGGAACATCATATGTTTTTGTTTCATGAAGATTTGTGCCATGCTGTCCCATATATTTGAACAATGTTTGATTTTCAGCATTTTATTCATTAATTTCATGTGGATTTTAAAAATGATTGTGGACTATCTCAATTTGGGTGGATCCATTATTTTTTTATTTTTATTTATTTATTTATTTTTTTGCGGTACGCGGGCATCTCACTGTTGTGGTCTCTCCCGTTGCGGAGCACAGGCTCCGGACGTTCAGGCTCAGCGGCCATGGCTCACGGGCCCAGCCGCTCTGCGGCATGTGGGATCCTCACGGCCTGGGGCACGGACCCATGTCCCCTGCATCGGCAGGCGGACTGTCAACCACTGCGCCACCAGGGAAGCCCGGATCCATTATTTTTGAAAGGCACTGTATCTGCATCTTGGGGCTGCCGAATGAGGTCTGCCTCCCATCTCGGGGCCCCACTGTTCTTTTGATTGCCGGACTCTTGCTCTTTGGGTTGCAATGAGATGGAATTGTGGGATACCAAGAGGACAGGATGTTTAAAAAGGTTTCACTCTAAAGTTAGTCTCTATCAGATGCAGTGCCAAGTATCATCCAGGTAAATACGCCCCGTCCTGCGCGTGTCCTCTGCCTCGGGTGAGGCTCTTAAACTCATCAGGTGGTCCTGGGCCCTGGAGGAGGAGCTGGTGGGGCATCACTTGGTGATGGAGGCAGATAACAGAAGAGATGTCTGCAACTCTCTGGCTAAACCACTCTCAGCAAGACCAGAGAACCACACTGGCAGGGGAAATGATCAGACCCATTCTATTGCTTCATTTGAGGCAGAAGTTAAGGGTATGTGGGGAGGTCTGATAATAGACTTCTGAAACCTTTTTAGGGAGATTTAGAGCAAGTCTCGCTACTGTTCTTTTTATTTATAGACACGAACCCTAGAAAGAGTAACCTCTAAGCAAAGATGGGCTTCTGACAAGGGATGTCTAGACATAATTTGTACTCTTCCCTATTTATAGGTAGATGGCCTATTTTGGGGAAGGGATGTGGAGAGAGTGGGGTACCTGACTTAAGAATGATGGGTAATGACTGCAACCTCTTACTTGAAAAAGTATGTCGCGTATTCAGCGAGGCCTTAGTCAGAGCCCCCAGTAGTGGATGCTTTGCTACAGTTGCTTTTAACAATCCAAATGTCACTTCAGAGGAGATTTTACGGAGTGACATTGGGTCAAGCATTGTGTTTTGTGCTGGAGATATAGCATAAAATAAGGCATGGTCCCTGCTCCATCAGTTTTACAGACTAAAAGGGCAGAGAAAAGAATGTAAATAAGCAACACAGTGTGGTAGAGGGGCCCTGGGGTGGTGGACAGAGGGAGTGGTTGACTTTGACTTTGGAGCAGGGAGAGATGGGGAAGTCATGCCGGTTTCACTGGGAGTTATATCTGGGCAGGGAATGGACATCTGCAGGGCAGTAAGGGTGGGGAGGGTACTGGAGAGACAGGATGGGAGAGAGAAGCAATCTGCCTCTGACTGAAGGTGTACCAGGTTTCCGGGGGGTGTGGGAAGAGAATGGCATTATGGAAAGTTTCCTCAGGCTGACTGTGGGAGGGAAGGGGAGGAAGGAGGCTGTAACGGGGAGGCCGGGTCCAGGCCAGGAGGCCTTCGCTATGACTGCCTTAAGAGCGTGAGGACCCAGTGAGGTGCTCCGGGTCGGGTGGTGATAGTGTTTGGTTTTCTTTTCTCTGTCGATTATCCTGGAGGATGGAGACAAAGGGAGCTGGGACTGGAGGTGGAGAACTGGTCCACGCCCTGGCTGTGGAAGTGGAGGTTAGACATATTGAAGCAGAAGAGGAAATGGGCTTGGAAACTTCAGGGGCCAAGAAGTGAGACTTAGGAGCTGACTCTCTGTGGCAAGGGAAGTATGGGTGGAAATGAGGGAGAGGGAGCCGCCTGAGGCTTCCCGGTTCACCATTAATGGACACTTCAGTGACTCCACCTGCATTCCAGGCATTGCGGCCTGGGGATCCGGAGACCAGTGGGACACGGTCTGTGCCCTCCAGGAGCCCCGTAGGTGGGGGTAGGAGAGGTGGGAGGCTGAGCGTGGATGAGAGGCTTGCCAGGGAGTGTTTGAGGGCCCAGCTGAGATCATAAATCATGAGTTCATAAAAGCGCCAGTCTTTTGCATCAGCGTTTTGACATTGGATTAGAGCCTTGATTCAAGATCGGGATTGAGGGCAGATGTGGAAAAAATGTGGTGTCCAGAAATAAAAGTGGTCAGACTGAGCTGATGATGGTGTGAACTATATTGGTGGCTTCCAGACTTTTGTGGTGGAGTCACAGTGGCTGAAAGCCCTCTGTTTGCCCCTCCAGACCCACGCCTGTGACCTGGGAGGCTAAGCAGTGTAAACTCTCTTGCTATCTGGTGTCTAGTTGGGGTCAGCCATGGGAGAGGTCCCAGCGCGAGGCAGCTCCCTTCTTGCCAGGTCATTGTGGGTTGGCGGCTTCCCTTTACCAAAGGACACAGCTCCCATCAGGCAACCCTCCCTGCATGCCTCTCTCCGCTGTATTGCATCCACTCCTTTCCCTGGCCCCTTGGGTACCAGGTGATGGCAAGGCCTCAGTACTTAGGAGTGCTATCCCTTAATGTTTTCCCTTAACCCTGGGCAAACCTTTATAAATAGTTTCTTTATTAAACTTCTAAGTGCCTAATTTGAGCGAACCATCTGTTTCCTGCCAGGGCATGGACTGATAAATACAGCAGTAATGGTTTTTCCTTTATGACCCAGTACCCACAACACATGTATTCAAATGAAATAAGTTTCAGGAGGATGCTTACCCTTATTATAAATGATGCCCTCTTATTTTTTATTCTATTGTTTTTTAAAAAATGTAGTTGGAGGGCACTCTGCCCTCACTGCCCACTAATGGGTTAGGGACCATAGTTAGAAAACCACTGGGGCTACCTGATGTTTAGGGAGTCCTGGATGGATCATCAAGTCAGATGACTCTAGAAATCTCCACAGGGTCCCATTATTTTTCTGGGTTGAGATAAAGTGTGAGGCTGAAGATAAATTCCTAACATCAGGTATGTGTTAAAAGGGTTTAAATTACAGTCTATGGGCTTTAATGCCAAGTATCTCATACAGATAAGATTTATAAGATCTTGACACTTGTGAATGGCCGGCTCCTGAGCTCAGAGTCACCTTGGCCCAGAAGTTCAGGTGGCTTGATAAAATCTTGGAGAAATTGAAAGAGTTTCACTTGCCCTCCCGTATTTCTTTCATCATGACATAGTCATAGTATTGGTAACTTTAAATATTAGGTTCTGGATTACTTCCTTTTGTAGCAAAGGGTTGAGGAAATGCAAGATGGATAAATAATCCTTGTCTGTATTTATAGGCACATTTATAGAGATTCAGTGGGCTTGAGTTTTGACAGCAGTGTTTGATCAGAGACATTTTCCCAGAACCTTAAAAAAACAAAACTGCACTTCAGAAATCTCTAGTAAAAAAAACAAAACAAAACTTTTTTTTTTTGGTTGCTCCTACTAAATTTGCATTTCAGATCTTTCTGCCTTTTCTTTCACTTTTGTCTGTGGGTGAGCAGGGAGGGCTACGTGGGACTGTGACTATGGACAGTGAAGCCTTCTGTTGCTGTATTTGTTTCCTAGGACCACAGTGGCAAAGTACCACAAGCTGGGTGGCCAAACCGGGTGGCTTAAAACAACCAATTTTTTTTCACTGGGTGGCTTAAAACAACCAATTTTTTTTCGCATCTCTGGAGCCTAGAGGTTCAAAATCAATGTGTTGGCAGGCTCATGCCCCCTTGGAAGCCTCCAGAGAGGAGCCTTCCTTGCCCCTTCCAGCTTCTTCTGGGCCCAGACATTCCTCAGCTTGTGGCAGCATAACTCCAGGCTCTGCCTTCAATCTTTACATGGCCATCTTCCCTCTGGGTCTCTTCTCTTCTTATAAAAACACAAATCACATCAGATTAGGGCTCACCCTAATGACCTCACTTAAGATATTTACATCTGTAAGACCTTGTTTCTAAATAAGGTCACATTCACAAGGTACCAAGGGACTTCAACATAGCCTTGGGGGGCGGGGCTGAATTGTTATGTTCAGTTCATAACAATTGCTATTCAGTTTAATGCATTTTTAATGCATTTTCACTGCTTTTACAATAAGACATTGAGAAAATTCTGTTGATTCCCTGTTGCCTTCCCCATAGTGTTGCTCTCTTTATTCCTCAAGTTTTTGCTCCCAAATGGTCCACAGATAACTTGCTTCCTGTTTTATTGAGAAGTAAAGGTCTTTTGGTCTGATATCACTTGCTGCTACCTTCACTGCATTTCAGCATCAATGCCCTTGTTCTTAGCTGCCTCTTCAGGTACCTTATTGAGACTCATGTTTGTCTTAAATTCCGCCTCATCCCACGCCCTTTGTGTTCTGGTTTCCTTGCGCTTTGGTGAAGCCCAGGGGCCTGTATGAATTGAATTCCTCTTCAGTGTATAATTAGAGAGTTTTGAGCACCTATTCTGTGCCTTACACAGTCCCTTTCCTTCAGGGCTTCACAATCCAGTTGGAGAGACATGTATACTTACTGAAAAGAAAGCAACAGCCAGGGGGGCCACATGAGTTCTCCACGCATTAAGGGAGAGAACTCACAGTTGCCTGGAATGGCCCAATGTGAAAAATGGATAAAATCTAGATAAATGAAAGAAGGGAGGGGGAGAGATAAAGGAAATAGACGCATGGAAGCAGAGATAGAGGAAATAGATACATTGCAGCAGTTCTCAGACTTGCTGGTTTCAACGCCCTTATTGACTCTTCCGTTTTACAGGACCTGAAAGAGCTTTTCTATGCAGATTGTACCTATCTATATTTACCATATCAGAAATTAAATTAACTGAGAAATTAAAAAATATATTTAATTGATTTAGGATAACGATCCCGTAACAAGATTACTTGTTGTCATGAAAATAACTATATTTTTCAAAGGAAAAAATTTATTGAGAAGAGTGGCACCGTGTAACATTTTTGCCAATCTCTTTGATGCTTGCTTATTAGATAGCTGGATTCTCAAATGTGCCTGCTTGCTTGTTCAGTCTGTTGCAATATGTTGTTTTGGTTGAAATATATGAAGAAAATCCTGCCTCACATAGATAAGTAGCTGGAAGAAGGAGGAGCATTTTAAAAGCTTTTCCAGGTGCTTATAGATAAGCTTTCTCTATGCTACATGTAGATCCGACAGTGATGGTTTGTTTCCATTTTTCTTCCTTTCTCATACATTTATCATATCACAGTTTCTATGGGTCAGGAACCTTGGTACCACTTAGCCAAGTCCTCTTCTTCGAGTCTCACCAGCTATGATAGAGATGAAAGCTAGGCTGCATTCTCAGGAGGCTTGACTGGAAAGAATCGGATTCTGAGCTCACTCAGGTGGTTGGCAGAATTCATTCCTTGCAGCTGTAGGACTGAAAGCCCTAGCTTTTACTGGCTATGAGCTGGAGGCCACTCTCAGCTCCTAGAGGTCACCTTCCTTTCCTAGAGGTCACTTGCAGTTCCATATCATGTGGAACGTCCCACCCTGGCTGATTACTTCATCAAGCCAGCAAGGAGGATCTCTAAAGCATGATGGCTAGCAAGACGGAATCTTACACAACATAACATAATCATGGGGATGACACCTCAATAGGGTTTTAAAGATTAGTCGTAATGTGGAATCTGAAATCATGCCAAGAAAATTTTTGTACTCTGTTATAATTCATTCATTTGTGTTGTACTTTGAATAGATCTTCTATCCATGTGCGACGTTCTAACATCATACATTGGTCATTTGGAAAACATTGGTTCACTGAGTTATGCCAGTCTCCCAAACGTTGGCACCTTTAGTTATACAATTTCAAAACCACATACATTGACATTACCATCAATTTCATCAGAAAAGTGTAAGTATTGGGAAACTATCAAGCTCACAGTGGTTGTTACAGTTTTCTAAAATTTTAATTTTTCCTTTATTATTGGCAACAAATACAGTCATTTGTTTTCCACGAAGTGCTCAGGTTCACATCATTTATTCTTGATGTGAAAAATGCCAAAAGGTGAAGTATGAATGATCATAGTTTGTCTGTCGGTCATTCTCTGAAATGAAAATGGTGCTCCATGAAAAAAAACAGTTAGTTCAACTCAACTCGATCAATCATGAGTGCTTTTGCTGAGGTAACATTGCATGTCATTATGCAGGAGTGCTTTATGTGGACTTTCTAATCTTCACATCCAGTGTCAAAAAGATGTGAATCAAGGGTCAAAAATTAATAACATTTTTATTGCTTCGTCAAGGGCATTCTTAAGTTAAATTGACTGTTTTTTTTTAAATGCAAATGAGTGAGTGGCACTGAAGAATACAGGGATTTCTAGTACTGTTACTGCCTTGATTCAAGCTAAGGCACCTGCTATTTTACCCACCACTGCCTTTGCACCGGGAGTGCAAGTGTCAACATACTTGTTCCAAGGATAAACTGTGGGATTCCAAAAAGTTATTCAACATGTTGACTGTTTCAGTGCTAGTGTTTATTGTCAGGCATTCACATACCAAAAAATTCTTCAGTTAGTATCAGCACCAAGTAGTCATCTCATACAAAAGAAACAGCAAGTTCAGTTACACCTGTAGATCAATCCATGTGCAAGACAAAAGTACAATTCTACAGATGGGATATTAACTCAGTCTTCACATTTGTAGCCAGATGTTTCATTTGAGGAGTTCCAGTGTCATTGGAAACTGGCACTGTCATACCTTATTTTATTTTATTTTTTTTTAACTGACTTATCCAGTAGGCATTCAGCAATCTCAGTTGTATAAGGCTTTCTTGGTTAACTAATGCAATACAATAGCTTACCCTGTAAAGTGCTTCAGTAGCTTTTTTCATTTCTAGTTTGAAAAGCTGTTAAAGTGTTTGGCTTTTAAAATGTTCATTATGCCTGCATTTAAAAATATTCACTTCCTTTTTCTTTAAATTCTAGGTGCTTAATTTCAAAATGATACTACAACTATTTGAAAATGTTCTGTTGCATTAGACACAATAATGTAAATTACCAGTATCTTTGAGGTCGAAGAAATGATAACTTTCATGTTTTTGTCTATTCACAGTTTTGCACCTTTTTTTTTTCTTTTGGTAGAGTTTTCCCTTCTATGAATCAGAGACCTCTGGTGTGTCAGTTTCATCTTTTAAAAATATCCTTAAGTTTAGATAGTACAGCTGTGGTGGGTTGAAGAAGGAGGTTTTCTAATCCCCCTTTTTTATATGTTGAATTTTTTATTGTTGTAAAATATACCTAACATAAAATTTATCTTTTTAACTGTTCTTAAATATACAGTGGTGTGGCATTAAGTACATTCACATTGCTGTGCATCCATCACCACCATCCACCTCCAGAACCTTTTCATCTTCCCAAACTGAAACTTCATACCTAGTAAACATTAACTCCCCATTTCTCCCTTTCCCCCAGTCCCTGGTAATCACCATTCTACCTTCTGTCTCTTCGAATTTTACTGTTCTAGGTACCTCATGTAAGTGAAATCATACAACATTTGTCCTTTGAGGCTGGCTTATTTCATTTAGCATAATGTCTTCAAGGTTCATGTATGTTGCAGCCTGTATCAGAATTTCCTTCCTTTTTAGGTTTTAATAATAGTCCATTGTATGTATATACCATACACCACATTTTTTTTTGTGCTTCTTGATTTTTTTAAAATTACTTAACTATAGGTGATGTACAATATTGTGTTAGTTTCAGATGTAGAGCTTTAGATTCTTTTCCACTATAGGTATATACCACGTTTTATCCATTGTTTATCTATTCATCCATTGATGGACACTTGGGTTGCTTCTACCTTTTGGCTATTTTGAATATGCTCTATGAACATAGGTGTACAAATATCTGAGTACTTGCTTTCAGTTCTTTTGAGTGTATATCCAGAGATGGAATGGCTGGATTATATGGTAGTTTTATGTTTAATTTCTTGAGGAACCACCATAATTTTTTCCATAGTGGCTACATCATTTGATATTCCCACAAGCAGTGCACAAGGGTTCCAATTTCTCCACATCCCTGCCAACATTTGTTATTTTCTGTGTGTGTTTAAAATATTATAGCCACCTTAATGGGTTTGAAGTATCTAATCTCCTCTTTTAAATCAGTGATGCATCTTTAAATATAAAAAAGTTATACTTTTTAAAAATTTTAGAAATATTAAATTCTAAGTTATAGTTTGATATATTTGAACATTTAGAAATATCCTTGAAAAGATTTAAAATATTACTGCAAATTTGTGAAAGGACAAATAAAATATGTAAATACCTTTCTGGCTTTGGCCTTGTGGAACTCCTGAGAAGGTCTTGATACCTCCAGGGGTGCGTAGTCCTCACTTGAGAACTGTTCACTGGAGTATAGTGTTGGGAAGCATCTTCACAGTGAGTTTAGTCACTGTTTCCTTAGGTGGGTAAAGGCTATTTCCCTTGGTCCACAAATCTATTTACTATATTTCAAAAAAAATTTTCCCCATAGCCTGTACCCAAGATTTTATTTTATTTTATTTTAAAGAAATAACTAATAAAAAAATACAAAAGAAATAAACAGATCAGTTGACATGGAACTAAGGTTGGGAAGGAAGACTGTTTTGTCATTGACTGGGAACCTATTTAGGGTCTGACAACAGAAGGTAGGAATAGATTATGGTCCTTTTCTGGTAACAGAGTTATTTTAAGTCTGCATTTGGGGCATTCTACTATTAGTATGCTTAGAATAGGAAAATAGCAAACAGCCTCCCTGGATTAGATGACTACAAGAAATGATTGAAATTTGATTAACAAAAAAAAAAGACAACAAAAGTTAGGGACATCGTTTTGTATTTTATAACCCAAAGGAACATATCACTATTTAAAATAACATTCCAAAGATAGCAGTATTTAAATGGGAGTATTTTTTTTCATCAGCCATCCACTGTACATTGGGAGTGGTGGTGCTGAACTGGAGCTTCCACCTGAGGTTGGGCAGCCTCACCTTTTTTGCTTTCACTGCACAGTTTACATGTTTAGACTCTCTTTAAAGGACCTTATTTAAATATCACTGATTGGCTGCATGTGTACAGTTCATATCTTTTATTTTTTTTTAAAAACGAAAGGTGGTGATCATTCATCTTTACTTTATAGTAGGACAATCTCTTTGCTACGATTTAGATGCTGTTTAAAAATCACCATGCCTTTCTGTAAACTCTGCTTCATGGAGAGTAGATTTGTTATAAATGTGTAAATAATATTGTGGATAAATATTAACATACAGGTTAAAAGGACAAGATGTGTAATAGAGCAGTGATGATCAGATGATAGACACCCATGTGATTATTAATTGGAGAATGTGGACTGTGGACTGTGGACCTTGGTACAGAGTGAACATCCTGCAGATGTAGCGAACAGTCTTGGCTGGTGTGCCTGACATTCTTGGTTATGGTTATGTTGCTCAGGTGGACAGTTGCATAATAAGGTATTTAGTACATGTCTTTGCAACTAAAAATGGAGAGACATTTTCGTTTGTTCCCTTCGGCTTTCACACCATGAGGAATACAGTTTTGAATATTACTTTAGATTATTCCATGCAGTGATGATGAAAATGAATTGGGAAGGGGAGCCGGTGAGAACACTAAGAAAAGTACATGTTTGGGCAAAAAGCGACAAGATGATAGTTAATGTGGGAGTGCTTCTGTGTACCTTGGGCCACTTGCTGCTGCAACCTCGAAGATCAAGAGATTAAGCACCATTACAATAGTGTAAAAAAACAAAACCTTTTTCCTGCATGTTTGCCATGATTTTCTGTCTTTGGCCTGCAGTATTGAGTTGAGATTTTAAAGTGAGTGGTAAAGTTTATAATGGGGCTACACGGGGACTCAGAGTAGCGGTTCGGGTGATTGTAGGGCTGGGGGCTTGTCTGGTGCTCAGTGCTGAGGAAGTCAAAATATTGGGCCTCTTTTGAGAAGACTAAGTCGGGAAGGGGATGAGATCTTAGAGATGAAGACTATAGTATGTACAGTGAAGCAGTGAGCTCAGATCCCTGTGTGAGAGAGAACTTTGTGTACTCTGAGCGAGGCAAACCTTGTCCCCAAAGAGTGTCTGGTACACTTGATGAATTCATTACTCCCAAGAGGTGGTGTAGGTGGGAAGTAGAAACAATTTGGCTGTGTTTAGGAGGCAGGGCCAGACCATACCTTACCATTAGGGTTGATGTTGGAAAGACAAGTACACTGCTTTGTGCCTCTTTTTACGATGAGCCTGGCAAAGA
This sequence comes from Monodon monoceros, assembly GCF_005190385.1. Classification (NCBI taxonomy): domain Eukaryota; kingdom Metazoa; phylum Chordata; class Mammalia; order Artiodactyla; family Monodontidae; genus Monodon; species Monodon monoceros. The sequence goes on along the minus strand of NW_021703772.1, from coordinate 31,349,099 downwards.
ACAGTGGGTAGAATGAAGTCTGACAGCTTCTTTGTCATCCTCATCAGGATTATCTCCATCTGGCTGGAACAGGGGGTTCAGTTTCCGAGGACAGGTAGTTGAGAACATTGTGGCTTTAGAACCTTGAGAATGTTGAGAGTCTTGATTGCCTGGATAGGAGTTTTACTCAAAGGCAAGGGAAAGCAGTGATCATGACATGGTAAAGGCAGTCTTTTTAGGTGGATTGACCAGGGCCCAGTGTACAGGGTGGATTGGAGGGGAAACACTGAAGATCAAACAGTTAGCTGTTGTAACTGAGACACTTAAATCCTGTTGGTATGAGCTCTGATTTCTGTATGCTTTGTTTCTACTACTTCAGGCAATATTTTGGAGTAGAACATCTACTCACTTAGACTGGCTGGCCAAGAAAGTCAAACAGCTTCATTGTGGGCTTTTGGGAGAAGCACTGCATTTGGTGTCTGGGGCCTTGGGGTGTAGCCCAGCACTTCTGTTAATGTGAATTACCTCTGAAACCATGGGCAAGGCCTTTGAATCTCAAGACCTTGGACATAGAGTAGCTTATTTCTAAGGCTCTCCCTAGCTATTGTTTTTTTTTTCTTTTTAGTGTCTCATTTATGACTTGCAAATATACATTTCTAAGTACTTCTACAAGTTGCCAGGGAGTGTCTTTTAGGGGCCTCTGTTGATGATGTATGATGAATAAATGACTCATGTACAATTAACAGCGTATATTTCCATACAAACAGTTTCAGAGCCCTAACTCTCTCTTAATAGTTTTCACTTCCTTAAGTAAAGTTAAGCCCTTGAAATTCTGTTTGCATCTTTAATTTGTTTGAAAAATGAATTTTTCTGAGAGATACATAACTCATCTCCCTAATTAGATTGTAACCTCCTTGAAAGCAAAATGCTTTGTTTTCTGTTTGCTTGTTTGTTTTAATCCATCATAATGCCTTAAATAGCACTATGCATACAGAAAGCACTTAATAAAGCATATGAGTGAATGAGTAGCTAGAGCATAAATTTCCATTCAAATCAAATTATTATGAACTCTGCAATATTGAAACATGAACTAATAAAGGTTTAGGCCTGTGATATTTTATTACTTCCCTGAGTTAAATAATGTGTTTGTAATGATTATTGCTGTGGCTACATGTAGGTAGAACTGAAAAGGTCAGGCTGAGTCCAGGAAAGGTCTCCACAGTGTACTGCTCTAGGACAAATTAGTAGGAGTTAGTTCATAATCATATAACTTTTATTCTCAATGCAGAAAGGAAATGTCATTTTCCAGAGATCAGTCTTTGAGTACCCTCATGGATTCAGAGCAGTGCCCTACACTTGGGGAGGGGGAAACAAAGTCAAGAGTTTAGAAGTGACAGGGGTCAGTTACATAGAGAACAAAACACTTTGTCAGTTTTCTGGCCAGAAGGAGAACACTTTTCCTGACTAGAGATGATTTTTGAGATGAAAGCTTTCCAGGATACGGGATTCCTGGTGTCTGTGTTAGTTTCTATGGGAGCCGGAGACCAGAGGATAAGAAGAGAAGTGTGAGGGAGGGTGAAGAGGAGGGTGCCTGCAGTGGTATGAAGGGCGGGTAGCAGACATTGCTAGGGGAAGGTGGGGGAGGAAAGCGTGCAGCTGGAGGGGAGCTCCTCATTGTGGGAGGAAGCTGACCTCTGTCCACATCTGTAGCCCTGGTCCTTATATCCTAACCCAGGACATTCACTGATGTCATAATGATAGGTCTGACCCATGGACAGCAGGAATGGGGATGTTTGACCTATGTTTTAAGACATTGCATCAGAAGTCAGTTAAAACAGATAATCAGATATTTAATTTCTCTTTTAGAAACACTTGTATAAACACAATAAGTGTACCTTTTTCTTCCTGACAGTACCTTAGTTGTTTGATTGTCTGAGGAACTGAGCTAAATAGGCGGATGCTCCAGAAAGCTGTTTAAATCTTGTGCATAAAAATCATAAAGTCAGTTATTCATTCATGGAACCAGTGTTCATTGACTGGCAAATGTGTCAGAGACTTTGCCAGTCAGTGGAGGTACAGTAAAGATATTATCTGGTTCCTGCCTTCTTATCTGGTTCCTTTCCTAATCATAATTAGGAAATTATGATTCTGTCTGATGGTGCACATCACCTAGAAAGCATCATGTCTCAGACAGGACCACTCTGCTTGGAGGGTTGGAATTTTAGAAGCCCTCCTAAAACAGATGAAACTTGAGATTTCTCTGCTGCCTTAAATTATTGCTTCAAAAATCTTCTTTGGATGAAGCCACAGAGACCGTGTGTTGACACAGATGACTGGGACAGCCCAACTTGGCTGGTTGCTGTACCATTCCGTCCTGTCTGCTCTTCCATCTTCAGCCCTGGGTCATTTTTTGCCTCACATATGATACTGAAGTGAGATATAAGAGACACTCTGAAATGGACCCTCCACCCTCTGCAATCTCCATACTTTCTTTATCTACACTGGTTTTCACTGGCAATATCTTTCCCACTAGACTCCTTTGTGGTCATGATAATGATAGTGACATTGATGTTGGCGGTGGTGATGATAATATCTAACATCCTTTGAGCATTACTCAACACCAGACAGTGTGTATGCATTATCTCATCTGATGCCTACAGCCTCTGAGATGGGGGCTGTCAATCTCTCATATCTTAACCGCAGATGTCATTGAGACTTAGAGAGGTTAGATGACTCTTCCATATCAGTCGTCATCACAGTGGAATAGGTGGTCACTTGTCTGTTGAGTGGTGTTGTTGTGTTTTTTTGTGTGTGTGTGTGAATCTGTGCATGTAGTTTACATCCTTCCTCCCTGCCACAGGCTCAGCTACTACATGCTTTTGTTTGTGGTAAGTACAAGGTAAGTGACAGATTCTGCTCTGTAAGGAGATTATGGTCCATGTTTTTTCATTGCTCTGGTTTGCGTGCTGGCAGAGTGGTCCCCAGATGCCCTTGGGTGCTAAGGCATTGAAATGCAGGTCACTATTTGTCCTTCAGCCTGCTCTTCTGCCTTTTGTTTTGCCATCACTGGCTCTTTTCTTCTCTGTTGTCAGGAGTCTCTAGCTCAGCACTCTCCATTGGCTTCTGCTCTGGGGTATCACCGCTTACATGCCTCTTCTGTCACTGTGGCTGATCCCCAGCCACTTTCTGCCACTGCTGACTCCTGCCGAGCCCAGGTCGACTGCTCTTTCTACTTCTCTTTTGCTCTCTTCCTTCTCTCACAGGGTCTCCAGTGTGTTTAGCATCCACTTCAAGAAGCTGGCCAACTGGGCATTTGTTTTGCTTATGAACTGACCAGACATTTCGTGTCAGAGAGTCCTATTCTTAGCCTTTCTTCTGAGCTTTATCCCTGGGTGGCTGTGTGGGTCCAGGAATATTAGTTGGTCTTCAAAGGTGGTTGCTTGTTTGGTTGTTGTGTACAGCTCCCAAGTTGGAGCTGTTTAAGGACCACAGTACCAGAGATGATGCTTTACTGTATTCACAACTGTTGATTAGGAATAAAACAAGTTATCACTTGCCTAAAACTTTATTTTCATTTCTGTGCTGTCTTTTTAAAAGAAATTATGACAGAGTTCTTTATGAATCCCAGCTACCTCATACTTTGTTCTTAATAAATCCTGCTTGAATATGTGGATTTTGTATTTTAACTCTGACATTGACGGAATTATTCTTCTTTCCAATGGGCATTTTGACTCAACCTCTATTGTATGGATACTTAACACTCACAAGAGGATAAAGATTCCTGGCTTTTACACAGTGGTTTGAGTTTCAGCCTCTGGTGTGGGGACACCTCAGTTTGGAGAGGAAGAAGCGTGACACAGTTTGCAATTGTGTGGACTCTGAAGTGAGATTAGCTAGTTCCAAAAACAAGCTCTACTATGTCTTAGTTGTATGACCTTGGGCAACTTACACTCACTGTGCCTCAGTTTCCTCATCTGTAAGATGGGGTTATAGCACTGATATGAAGGACTACATGTGTTCACATTCCTAAAGTGCTTAGAGAGTGCTGCATGTACACTAACAGCCTAAGTGTGTCTTCAGTGTAGTGTCCATGTTTCTCAGGTGGACTCTGAACAGGTCCTGCAGTGGTGTCTATTCCCAGTACCTAGCGTAAGCCCTCAGAAGTCTGTCAACTACATACATGAGTGTATAAAAACATAGCAAACCTTTTACCAAATCTCCTTAGTCCTTTACATTATTTTTTATTGAATAAATTGTTCTTCTGAGCTTGTTTTCTACTCTTCAAGTGACTCTGTTTTAGTTTCTGAATTTTCATTGATTTGACTATGATTCGTTTGTTGACATTCTTTCTAGCTGTCCTAGGAGCAGTCATTAGCCACAAGAAGATTCACTTAGCAATTTCACAGGAACTGGCTTTGGTTCTGAGTTGTCCACCAAATATAACTTATCTAAGACAAAAACGTGTGTGGTTTTGTTATAATCTATATGTTGTTCCAGTTTCTGAAATTATGAAAATGGTCATTCATTACGGTGTGTCTCCTAATGCTTTATTTCAAGTGAATTTATTCTTGGTTAACAGGAGCAGTTGTGACAAGCCCCTAAAATATTGATTGCATTTTGCTTTTTAAATTCTAGACATAAAACCATTCCCATGAAAACCTAAGTTATAAAGGACTTAAAACTATTTAAATATGGCATGTAGGCTTCTTTTTTTTTTTTAGTTCAAGGGAAAATGTAGATTAGTGATCCTCTGAAACCCACTGGTGCTAAGAAAGCACCAGTGGAATTGGAATCTTCCATTGGACATTTGTTGATATAGATGAACGGGCATTTTCCCCTCCCTTTGGTGTGAGATGGACTTGAGTTGGAAATGTTCTTGAATGACATGGTACTTGAGTCTAGTGTTATCACCATTGGAGATACAGGGCCACGCCTGCTCTCTTCCCAGCTCTTTTTGGCTTTGATGCTCACCAGTGCTTCTTGGAGCCAGGACCAATTTCAGCACAGTGTCTGAGACCGAGAATAGTTATGCTCATTTGATTTAACACTCTATTCACCTGATTAGCTCAGTTCGTGGTCTTGGATAATACCTGCCATTTAGTAAAATCAGTCTTTGTTGGCCCTTTAGATATAAGGCCCTGTGGAGATCCAGGTCTGTTAAGATTACTACCCCATGATTTCTTTGGCAGTCCTGGCCCTTGTTATGGGGAGCCTTGATAGCTGGCCCTTAGCTCCTCTGTTATTCCAGTATTGTATCCCTCATTTTTTTTTTTTTTTTTTTGCGGTACGCGGGCCTCTCACTGTTGCGGCCTCTCCTGTTGCGGAGCACACGCTCCGGATGCGCAGGCTCAGCGGCCATGGCTCACGGGCCCAGCCGCTCCACAGCATGTGGGATCTTCCCGGACCGGGGCACGAACCCGTGTCCCCTGCATCGGCAGGCGGACTCTCAACCACTGCGCCACCAGGGAAGCCGTGTATCCCTCATTTTATAATCTAGGTCACAGCCTCTTATCTTTTCCTTCTGGGCTCCTCTTTACCCCCAACCTCTCTTATTTTAGGGTCCCTAAAGTAGAAACTAGAATCTCGTAGTTAATAACTCCGTCCTAATGCCACCTTTGGTCTGATTTTGAATATTTGACTCTTTAAAGTCACACAGTAGCTTGAGGTCCCCTACAGAGAATGACTGGTAGGGCTTGCCTCCTGCCAGCAGCTGGGATGCTGCTAGCTTTGAGGGCAGGGCTCCCTTAATCCGTGCTACAGCAGAAGTTCCACACAGGTCTCCCTGGGGCAAGATGTACAGTTGAATGTGCCTCTGTGGGATCTAAGGCAAAAGAGGGGAGATGAGGGGAATGGGAAACAGTATCTGAACTTACTTTTCATACAGCGATGTTTGTTTTGTAAATCAAGGAATACTCAGCATTGTTGAGCACACTTCTTTTCTTAATAAAAAATGAAGTGTTAATCCTGCATATCTGAAGTTGATGCTATAAGCCAGTGGGACTCAGCATGACACGAACAGGTGTCTGTATGTGTGACATCAATGTGCATGACATCAACATGCATATCAGTGGGGAGGGGTGTATTATATAATGGAATCACCAGTGATGCTTTTCTACAATAAACACGTATAGTTTCTACCCCCAATCACCCATTCAGTTTCCCGGGGGTAGTGGCAGGTGTTTGAGTCATCATCAGGCTCTCATCTGCTTTCCTTTATGGTGTATTTGGGCTACACTCATGGTGGGTCGTAGTCACTGGCCATGGATCATAGTAACAATAGGAAATATGACTAATATACATTGAGCAATTAGTCTGTGCCAGGAACTTTTTTTATGGATATTTTTCTTTTGTGCTGAGTTAAGGCACTTGCTTGACTATTCTAACATGACTATTAGAATTTGAAATATAACTTGACTATATGTGTTTATATATTCACATATGTATTTATTCAGGTCATGAATCATCCTTTTTCTTGGGGTGGGGTAAATAGGCTTTGTGAATTGATCAGAGTGTATTGTTTTTAGTTGTGCTACAGAAATCAAAGTACTTCATTTATATATTCTTTTTTTAAAAAAATATTTATTTATTTATGACTGCGTTGGGTTTTCGTTGCTGCACACAGGCTTTCTCTAGTTGCGGCAAGCAGGGGCTACTCTTCCATGCGGTGCGCGGGCTTCTCATTGTGTTGGCTTGTCTTTGTTGCAGAGCATGGGCTCTAGGCACGTGGGCTTCAGCAGTTGTGGCTCGCGGACTCAGTAGTTGTAGCTCGCAGGCTCTAGAGTGCAGGCTCAGTAGCTGTGGCGCACAGGCTTATTTGCTCCGTGCCGTGTGGGATCTTCCCGGACCAGGGCTTGAACCCGTGTCCCCTGCATTGGCAGGCGGATTCTTAACCACTGCGCCACCAGGGAAGTCCCCATTTATATATTCTTAAAATGCAGGCTAGAGCTAACAAATATCTATTAATACTATTTATTAATACTTACTATCCATGCCAAATGCTTTCATTGTTTCATTCCATTTAATTCTTGCAAAAGCAAAGGACAAATGGCCCTTGAAAAGCACAGGTTTGAACTGCAAGGGTCCACTTATATGCAGATGCTTTTCAATAGTAAATGCCACAGTACGGCATGATCCGTGGTTGGTTGAATGTGGATACAGAGAAACCATGGATATGGAGGGCAGATTATAAGTTATATACAGATTTTCAACTATGTGGAGGGTCACTGCCCCTAACCCTTCATTGTTCAAGGGTGTCAGCTGTACTTCCAGTTTTACCTCTAATCTACAGATGTGGAAACTGAGGCATAGAGGGTTTAAGGGATATGATGATAGTAGCTAGCATTTAATGAGCGCTCACTACCTGCTAGACACGTTCTAAATGCTCTGCTTTGTTAACCTACTTAATCCTCACAACCACTGCATGAAGCGTTTACTGTTATCCTCACTACTTTATAGGTGAGGAAACTGAGGCCTAGAGGGTAAGTGCCTCGTTCACGGTCATCTAGGTGGCAGAGCCAGGTTCCAAGCCTAGGCTGCCTGATCGCATTGCACAGCGACCCTGGAGTAGAATGGGGCTTTCAACCTAGCTCTTCTGTCTCAACATCTCTTTTCCAGAGCTGCATTGCCTCCAGTTATTTAAAGGCAATGAAAAATGATGGTTAGCAAAGCGTGACAATTTGTTTAGATCAGTGGCTCTCAGTTGGGGGTGGTTTTTATCCCCATGTGCAATGTCTGGAGGAATTGTTGGTTGTCACCGCTAGTGAGAGGCTGCTCTTGGCATCTCTTAGGAGAGGCCATGAATGCCACACTAACCCTCTTCCAGCACAGAGGACAGTTCCCCCACAGCAAAGAATTATTAGCCCAAAACGTCAGTGGTGCTGGGACCGAGGAAGCCTGGTCTAGAGTGTTTTGAATAGTACCTTTTCTCTTGGAGGAATCAATTTCTTTTGTTCAAAATTATGCAGAAGATACTTTTAGGCTGGAGAGTAAACAGAAAAAGGGGGTGGAGCTGGGAGGGTCTTGGCTTGGAGAACACTTATCTTTGAGCTGTGTTCATTCTTATTTTAAAAGCTGTGCTTGAGGGGATTCATAGGATCACAGATACCAGGTTAAAGGATCTCTCACCTTCTGGAATGTAGGAGGATGACATCTTTAAGTCTATTCATATAGCTGGGGTTTGTGTCTCTGGGCATCTGTGTGGTGAACACTTCTTTGTAGATAATTCGTGTGTGTGTGTGTGTGTGTGTGTGTGTGTGTGTGTGTGTGTGTGGTGTATAAGAGTGACTTCATAAAGGGTGACTTCTGCCAGAATTCAGAACACAGCAGGTAATGTGCATACCGAAGAGGTAAGAGCATGAGTAATTCTTGTCTCATGAGAAAGATATAAACTAGTTTATTATAATGATGTAATATTTGGGTGCTTGATTTATCATCCCCATTTCCAATGATGCAAAACCTAAAGAGGACTAAACAGGTTGTAAAAATTCAAAGTGGGTCTTTGAAGTCTGGCCTTTTCCCCAAAGCAATCAAAGTGTCACTTTTGTTCTGATAGTTTTCTTCTTTTTTTTTAAATTTTTATTTTATTTTTATTTAATTTATTTACTTTTGGCTGCGTTGGGTCTTTGTTGCTGTATGCAGACTTTCTCTAGTTGCGTTGAGCGGGGGCTACCCTTCGTTGTGGTGCGCGGGCTTCTCATTGTGGTGGCTTCTCTTGTTGCAGAGCACGGGCTCTAGGTGCGTGGCTTCAGTAGTTGTGGCACGCGGGCTCAGTAGTTGTGGCTCGTGGGCTCTAGAGCGCAGGCTCAGTAGTTGTGGCACACGGGGTTAGTTGCTCCGCAGCATGTGGGATCTTCCTGGACCAGGGATTGAACCCGTGTCCCCTGCATTGGCAGACGGATTCTTAACCGCTGCGCCACCAGGAAAGTCCCATTGTTCTGATAGTTTTCTGTTTGTGGATGTTTCCACAGATCATGGTTAAGAACTCAACACGTGTACCCATAGAGGGGAAGTTTGGGAAGCTTTCGATGTTTATTCCACGAGAGAGGTCATAACCTGGGAAGATGTGACTCTCTCAGATAACAAGGCAGAAAAGTATCATAATAAAGCTGTAGACTCAGGGCTGTAGTACCCCTGAGGAGATGAGTATTCATTTGTGTGCTGAGCAGTGGGGACCCAGGGTAGGAAGGGTTGTGAGGAAGGAGGTGGCCTTTGAACTAGATCTTGTTTTAGGAGAAACTTAAGAGTAATCCAGATCGAGTACCAGCCTAGGCAAAAGTGTGGCCTTTTTAGGGCCGGCTGGGGAAGGGAGATGAAAGGAAAGCTTCATCATCACCACAATAATAATCATGGCTGCCACTTATTGAGTGCTAACTCTGTAAAGGCACTAGTCTGGAGGCTTTATGATAAACCCATTCAATCCTCACAGCCATTTCATGGGGTTGGTATTATCCTTCACAGACAGGAAAACCAAGACCTAGCAAGGCCCAGTGTCCTGTCCATGGCCACAGGGCTCTTGTGGGCCCCAGGCAGCCCCTGGGCAGCAGTCCATCCCGGTTCAGGCTTGGCAGTTCTCTGTGTGACTGGGGGGTGATGTAAGCAGAGCTGTGCTGTGGCAAGATGAGCATGCTTCTGGAAGAAATGCCTGGGACACACCTTTCTGTGCCATTAGAGTAAGTTTGGACTTTGTTTAAGGAAACTGGCTCTGTTATACTTGGTCTCGTAGGAATTCTTGGAAATTTTGTGACCTGGGAAATTGGACAAGTACGATTTGAGGTGAGCTAGCCAATCTGATTGATTTGGGCATTAAGTGTGAAAGTGTAAGTGCAGACTAAACGGATGGTAATTATTACCGCACAGCTTTCCTCCAGGAGAGTCAGGGCAAGCCAGACTGGAATCTGTGGCTCTTTGGGTTAGCTGTGAGGATATAACCACAGCGCTTTCCTCCCTTCTACCTCAGTAGCTCCAGTGCAGGGATGAGGGAGTGGAGGGGGAAGAGGTATCTTTCCTTGCTTGACCATAAAAGCTAAGATTACTGTACAGTCCTCCCTCTCCTAGATTTTATACCATTTTCCCCCCATCTCTACCCTCATGACAATGAATTGAAGTCTAGGGTTTGGTTAGAAAAGTAACAAGGTAATATTATATCAAAAAGTTCCTGATATTTATTTGTGCTTCCTTGAGTGACTCTTCTCTGAGGCTACTTTATTATAAGAGAGGTATGTAATTTGACCTACAGGCTCGAAGAAAATTCAGTTCCCTTCCTTCCTTGTTCATTCATTCATTCATTCATCAAGCGTGTATAGAAAGCTAGTCCTTGACCTGGAGATGCTCATAGTCTAGACTCTGGAGGAAAAAACAGATGTGGGAACCAAGAAGTACACTGGTGCGTGTGAAAAGTGAAGGGAAAGAAGGTGGAGCAAAACGTCATAAGCCCCTGGAAGGAGGGAGTTCTACTAGAGGGAGAGGGGAGGGGGTAGGAGGCAACCCTTATTAGTTCTGGGGAGTGTTTTCTCTATTTTGTTTCATCCTCTGTCCCAGACGGACACCCTGCCCTTCAAATATGTGTTTTTTTCTCCTCCTCATTTCCCCAGAGTGAGTTTCCCGGGTAACCCAGCAAGATGCCCATCCCCCTTCATTCTCCCTGAAGGCTCCTCTCTCTATTCTTCCCCATGACTCACACCCAGACCCTACCCAGGGCTCACTGCCTTCTTCTGAGACTGGTGAGCTTCTGCAGCCTTGCATCTTTTCTTTTCTCTGTCATTTGACCTTAGCCAGTACTCCCACTTGTCACAGAGGTGGCCAGAGGCATATGAGATATTGAAAGTACTGTACTGGAAAATACGTAGTAAACATATACAAAAACTCCACTTGGGCAAGGGAGCCTTTTATCATGCTGGTTTGAAGGGCGGGTTACTATACATTTCTACTTCCTAGGTGTTGTCTTAGAGTGCCTGTTTTCTTCAAAATATGCTCTGTAAATATTGTTCACACCTGACCCTATTAATTTAGAGACTATAACAGAATTGTGGCCCCTAGGGGAGTGAATGGGACTCCATAAGAGAGCTGTGATCTTGTCAAACCTGTAATAACAATTTGTGTGACATGTAAAATGAATCCGTTCCATGGAGAGGAGTTAGAGGAATAGGAATCATAAATTTGGAAGCAAAAATGTCTTTTGTTAAAGTATATTTTTAAATTGCAGTACTCTTGTGGAAAACAGATGACATTTCTATCAGAAGAATTTCAAATTTAAGCAGACCAGTTATTCTGCTTTGAAAAGCATATTTCCTTTGCTAAATATCAGATTGTATATTATAGTTATGACTCCCTAATTCTAATAAAATGCAAGCCAGTAGTTGTATCCTAGTACATTTTGTCAAACCGCGAACCATTAAGGACTTTATACACGAGAAGTCTAACCTATTTTAAACCAATTAGTTTAATTAGGAGACAGGTTTGGAGGAACTGGAGATTGCCTGCTGTCATTTCTCTGAGCGCTGTGTTTGTAGGATGGTGTACTCTGCTCTAACACGCGTCTGCTTTTCCAAGGTCATCTCATCTCCTAAAAGGGGTTTTAGGTATTGAGTTGCATTTGTAAGTAAATTGTGTCCTATCTTTCTACCTTCTTTTGTTTTATTCCACAGTCATTAAAGGCTTGCTGTGTTCTTGTTATGTGTTGATAAATGCTTTGTAATTACTATACAACTAAAATGTTGAACGTGAGTGGTTATATGGGTTTTCATTAAAAAAAGCAAACAAACCCTTCTCGCGAAAGAAAGACAAAGTGGTAGGGAAAAATGAAAACTCTGGCAGAAAAGCGTAGAAAACAGGAACGAGATATGATGGGAGGATTGGGGTGGGTTCTAGGTCTAACAGCCCATGTCTTGAGTATATACTATCTTCCAGATGCTGTGTAAGGGCTTTATATGGGTTCATCCACTCAATCACCACAGGAACTCTGAGGTTGACATTATTTGTATTCCCATTTTAAGGATGCAAAAACTGAGGCACAAAAAGGTTAGTTATCTTGTCCAAGGTTACACAGCTACTAAGTTGGAGATGAATTTGAATCTAGGCAATCTGATTGCAGCCTACAAAGGTACTGATGGGAGTAGTACCTTGGAATTGCAACCACCCAAGTTCCAATCCTACTTGCTACCTCCCAAGTCTGTGATTGTGGGTAAAGCTATCTAACCCATCTGAGACTGTTTCTGAGATTTGTTAGAGGGTGTAATAATACTTACAGTATGGCGTCGTTGAGAGGCAATGCACGTGAATGGTTTGGCATGTAGAAGGAGCTCAGTGAACGTGACCTTCTCTCCTTTTGGTTTTCTATCCTGGGGAAGTGGAGGTGGTAGCTTGCTTGCAGCCTTGGCTTACCCTGAATGACCTGGAGGTCTGAGACCCCTCCTAGAGCTCTTAGAGCCCCGCACACAGTGCTTAAACACAACTAGAAGCTTTCTGCAGTTTCCTCCTCTCTACTCTTTGGTTATTCCAAAGAGAAGTTTTATTTCTATAAATTCATGTCCACCTAGTTACACTTTTTTTTTTTTTTTTTTTCTTTGCGATATGCGGGCCTCTCACTGTTGTGGCCTCTCCCGTTGCGGAGCACAGGCTCCGGACGCGCAGGCTCAGCGGCCGTGGCTCACGGGCCCAGCTGCTCCGCGGCATGTGGGATCTTCCCAGACCGGGGCACGAACCCGTGTCCCCTGCATCGGCAGGCGGGCTCTCAACCACTGCGCCACCAGGGAAGTCCACACCTAGTTACACTTTGCTGAGTAGAAGGCTGCCCTTGCAGTGGTCTGTCTGCTTCCATGTGAACACATATGGACAAGCATGCTTTCCTGAGAGAATGAAGGAATTCTCCCTGGTCCCCTTGACTGTTTTTTTCCTTAAGGGAATATATATGTTTACTTCTTTTTACCTTTGACTTTTTTCTTTGGGTTAGTTTTTCCTCCACTCTTAAGAAAGCGGGGAAGCAAGTGTCGGGGAGAAAAAATTCCCTTCTACCGTCTTACGATGTTTGGCTGGGCCTAAGAATTAAACTGACGTAAGACAGATTAACATGAGAAAAACGTACAAGTTTTATTAAATTTTTACATGTACATGGGAGCCCTCACAACACAATGAAAACCCAAAGAATGACCAGAGCAGAAAGTTTTTATGCCTTCTAGGCAGAAAAACAATAAATTTGTGAAAAATTGCTAAGGCCAAGGGGTTTGGGCTTGGGGCAGTAAACGTGGAGGTGACTAGGTAGATAAGGGTTAGTTCAGCAAGGTTTGTCTGCCAGATTTCTCTTGGCCCCAATTCCTCATCTCTGGAAATAGTATGTCTTCTTTTCTCTCCGTACAGGGAGGGCACCTTTATATGGGAGTTTTCTCTCCTGCTTTCAGAAATAGAAAGGAGGGTCAGAGTGCCCTTCTTACACCTGCTATTTCTCAAGTGTATTTAGCTCAAAATAATGAATATGCCAGAGCTGCATATTTTGGGCTGATATGCTCAGAACTCCTTCGCCAGTTTGAGTGATAATAGATTGTAATATCTATTTTGATTTTTTTTTGCTTATTATTCTTATTTCCCCCAAGGGTCCTAAGAGTAAGAGGTGATACCCAACCTCAAGGTTTCTCTTCCGCAGCATGGGTAGTATATTGAGATTAGTTTACGAACTTGAGAGCTTGAACCAGGCTTGGATTATGGGGACACTCCCCATCCCACCCCTCCCACTCTCTGCTTTCCTGATCCCTCCGCTAGCCGTGTCCCTGCCTGTACTTGGTTGTGGAGGGAAGGTTTTTATACAGCTGGAAAGAAGCATTTAACAGGAGCCTTCGCATATCCGTATACATGCCATATGCTTCACTAAATGCAACAGAGCGTGTACCGGTGACATGATTTCTAATGTGTGGTCCAAGGACCACCTGCACGAGAATCCTCTGGGGTATTTATTAAAGAAAGAGATTTCTGGCCTACCCCAGATCCCCTGCATCAGAATCACAGTGTTGTTATTTGTGGTTTTAAAATATGCTTTTCATGTGCACATTTCTCTTTGAGGAGAAGCAGCAATGGAAACGTATCTCATCATTCAACCGTGTTCGGGTCTTGGCACACATTTTCAGGGCTAATTTTCTCTCACCGTGGCTTGTCACTACCAGTGAGGGCCTGTTTGCCAACGTTTCAGTGAGCTCATTGGTGAGCAGAGCTGGGCGTGGTTGGAGAGGGTGCCAGGGAGACCAGAAGATAGGGGAGGTGAGACCTGTGGAGTGAGGCAGGGCAGGAGCCAGGAATACGTACGTAGTTTATGGAATTAGAGGCAGAGGTGGGCTGTCCTCAGGGGAGTAGAATTTAGCTATCTTAGGGAGCAGAGGAGGGAAATGAGATTCACACAGGCAGAAGGCAGAAGCGACAGGAGGCTCCAAAGGGAAAAGCCTGGAGGTGGGGATATGGGGCAGGACCTTGGCCAAGGGACCTTTGGAACTAATTAATCTCAGGTCTTTTCCTCAAGGTGTTTATGATGACTTGCCAGTCTAGCTCCTGGGGATTTTTGTTCGATAATTGAATAATTAAACTTTGAGTATAATGCATTACATGGGATCAAGTATACATATTGTTTACAAGTGATGGGTAAAATTGAAGATAGCTAGTTAAGAGCATAGTAAAAATATTGATACAAGAACAAGCTGAAATTTTTGAAAATGTGCACTTCTTACTCTAATCCTGCTCTCTTAGAATATTCTAGAAAACAGAGAAGACATGAGCACACATTCCTGCTTACTAGCGTGGTTGTTCCCAAACTTTGCCGTACATTGGAACCACCTGGGGAATGTTTTAAAAAATACTGTTGCCTGGTTCCTGCCCCCAGACATTCTGATTGAATTGGTATGAGGTATGATCTAGACTTTGGGATTTTAAATCTCTCTAGTTCCTCATTTTTAGGTGGGGAAATTCAGGTCTGGAGAGAGTGAATTTTTCCAAGGTCATATGGGTTTAAGAGCAGAGACAGCATGAAATACACAAAAGTCTCCTGACTCTTATCTCAAGGTCCAGAAACCGCTACAGGCCTTACAAAGGGAATTTAAAACAGGGCATTGTCAACACAGATGATGCAAGAGTCCAGGAGTCAAACTGGTGATGGTGAGGCAACTAAGAGACCAGCAACAGCAGGCAGCGGCTACATCACCCCTGAGGCTGGAGAAGTGTTGGAAGCAGGTGGTGTTTCTGGATCCCAGATGCCACAGCAATCTTAGAGGGAGCTAGAGCCCCAGTGGGGGTGGGAGGCTGCCTGGCAGGAGCTGAGACTAGTAGAGGGTGCTGGAGGTACACCGGAAGCAGAGAGGGAAAAAGGAGAAATATCTTCCCTTCTCTGCTCTTTGACCAAGCTCTCTAGCCTCACGCCGGCACTTCCTATTGGCCAAACCAGTTGGCAAGTGTGGTCCGCTCCAGAGTAGAAGAACGGAATGACCCTGAGAACAAACCAGCAGGTGACCAGGACTGTGGTCTTGCTGACGAGCTCAGGTCCCGTGTTCTAGCAGATCTCTGTTTGGATGATGGTCTCATAAAGTAGGGCCTTATGGGAGTTTCTCAGTAAATTAAAGGTAAAGGTAAATATTATTTTGGAGGAATAAGCATATTAAAGCCAATAATTTCTTATATGCATTTTCATAAGTGGTGTGATTAAAAGGCTTAATACAGGTGTGCACTTTTACACTACTGTTCTGCTTTTAAGTTCAGGTCCATCTCTTTCCCATTCAACGTGTTTACATTTTTGCAGCCTTTATATTTAAAATATGTATCGGTTTAAAAAGACCCATTGGCAATCTTATCTGCACTAAGTCGTAAACACTTGTTCCTTTGAGAGCTAGTTACTTGATAGATATATCACCAAAGCCTGATGATTCCATATATGTATATGAGATGACAGACTTTGCTTTACTATACCATTTACAGGCACTTTTAAAGAAAAATGGAATTATAGTACACTGCATTTGATTTGTTCTGCCTGATGGGCCAAGTACTTTGCACCCAGCGGAGCTAAGCCCTGGTCCTGCTGTTCTAACAGTAGCTCCCCTGTAGAGTGCAGCATTCTTTAGACTTGGGTAATGAGTCTGATGTCATAAAGGGAGCTTTATTAAAATAAATACAATACCATATTTCCTTTATAATGGCACCCTGATTAATTCCGTCGTAAATGCATACCTGACACTCTTGTAATCAATAGAGGTAGCAAGGGGCTTCAGCTAGAGACACCACGGGCGACAAGGGTGTTTTTAAGAGTGCGTTCCTACTGTGACGTGTGTCAGTGTTTGGCATTTCCATAGGTTGTGATCTGAAGACCTGTGTCTATTTGAACCTGTCCCACTGAACTGCTGTGAGAGTAATTACTTAAGGCTTGCCCCTGTTTTGAGGATGAAGGTACTTAAACACTAGAAATTAAATGCTTCCTCAAGGCTACCGGCAAGGGAGCTGCAAGAGTCAGGGTTAGAATTGTTTCCTAATTTCTGGCATTTTGCTTGAGTTGTCAATTACAGATCCTAGCAATGTGTTCTGACTTTATTTTTCTTCAGAATTAATCTGTGGTTAATGAAAGGCCTGGAATTTGTGACTTCCATTCATCGTCTTCTTTCCAACAGGTCCCCAAGGAAGGTTTACCAGGGAGGCAGCTCATGGCTCATCTATTATTCTTCAGTTAATTGGACTGTTTTTAGTGTTTGGGAGGTTTCATATGTTAAGATAGTTCATGAATTCTTAATAGTAAATATTAAATATAATAAATCTCAAACTTTAACCAGATTGTATCATTTAACCAAATTTTAAAAATACACGTGACCAACGCTGATAAATATGGATGTTCTTGTGATTATTTTACCTCTCTTGTCTCTTCCGAACAGAAATTGGGGTCTAGAGTATGTAACAGTTTCTTCCCAAGGTATACAGGGGTGCTGGGTAATGGCACAAAACCAAATCCCGCAGACTATATTCTATAAGTGCAATATAAAATTGGAATAGAAGCATTTAATTTTAGGAAGCTACTGACTCTTCGTGTCCTGTAAAATTGTGTGTGTGTAATTTTTCTAAACACTGAGAGGTATGCCAGTGGTGTTGTAGAGGATATGCCAGTAAGATAGAGAAGATGTAACTTATATGGAAAAGCCAGAAAGCTCATTATAAGAGAGATGTTTATAGTATAAATCTTATCTTTTACAGGACATAAGGAAGAAAAACTATTTTATGATGATTAATTCTTCTCAGATAACTGCATTATTTAAAACAGAGAATCTTTTAAAAAATTGAATTTTCTATTTTCCATCTACCTTTATTACTTTTAGGGGGCTTTTATTCATTGTAGGCAATGCATTGTCCACAGATAAATGGAATTGTTGATAGATATTTTCACTTTGGAGCTCTCCTGTAATCAAAATGTGAAGATATTTGGATGGCTTTATGAGGACATTTAAATACAAGAAGTAGCTTTTTATGTTTTGAATTGAAAGCAAAGAAAGCCGCTTCACTGATGCTAAATTCATTTTGTAAAGCCCCAAATTACTAAAATTAAGTTCATTCAGCTCAAACATAATCAATCGTTTTCTGTTAGGCTCCGAGGGAGGAAGCGCAGACCCTGGGTCATCTCAGTTGGTTTTTTATTTGCTCATATGCCTTTCATAATACTCCGAGGGAGGGGATACATTAGAATTATTGTGGTTTTGATTGAAGTAGGAAAAACACATTGTAACAAGTCATGGTATCTGACTTTAGACCTCAAACCAACTGCTTCTCATGTTGCTGTGTAGACTTCAGTGAATTGGGCCTAGGTTCTCTTGGCCACATCAGATTTAGAATTCTTTCATGCAGAACAAGCTAACAGTATGTGGGAGTGACAGGAATCCATTTATCATACACGTAATGAGAGCAAGCTGGCCTATATTAACACAATGTTTTTTTTTAATAGTGAGGTTGCTAAAGCTTCTGGAGTGAAGCAGGTAACCTGTGTATTTAACTCAAGGGTGGAATCTCAAGAACTCCTTTTAGGGAAGGCCCTCACCATTATTTAGTGCTGGATTTTTTACTTTGGTTCCTGCAGAAACTTTCATCCCCTAGTATGTGAAATGCAAATATCTCCACAGGGCTTTTGGTTTCTTTTATGGTTTTCAAAGGTACTACATCATTATATTTGGTAATATCATTTACTTTGCATAATTGTTCCTAATCTTTATTTTTAGCTTAAATCTTATTGTAGAATACTTCAGTGAAAGGTGCTTTTCTTTTTATATTTGGAGTACATCACTTAAAATGGATCCCTGAGCTTACTTTAAAAATAAGCAAATTTCAATAATAGTTTTATTCTCTTCTTTCCCCAAATGAAGAACAGTCCCTGGAGAAAGTTTTTTTTTTTTTTTTTTAACTAGAATCATAACATCTAAAATTAGAAATTATCATCAGTCCCCCTTCGATGCAGAGGTCTTTAAGCTCTGGTTTCCAGAGGACACAGAGCTGAGGCACCTCTACTTCAATCTAAAAATCCTCAGTTCCTTCAACATCCCTCCTAAAATATGGGATGGTTTCCACATGGCCCATGGCCTTAGTTTCCTCTCTCAAGCTCTTTTGCTCGCCTATTAAAAACAACAACAACAACAAACTTAGCAGATACAATTAAAATTTTAATATGTTAAGACCAGATAAGTATTTATGAAGTCTCATTATGAGTGCTTAGGGATGACCCATGCAGGTGAGACCCGTGGAGGCTTCGGGCAGGACTCTCTGCCCTCAAGGGGTTGATAGAGTTGGGATGACAGCACATTTTCACGTGGTATAATTAGGGCAGAATATAAGAGATTCTGTCATTAGGTCATTTGGTGGCAAAACCTATGTTAAAATATAAATACAGGAAGCAGAGTGATTGGGAAATGTCCATAGGAAAGGAGGGGACGGAGCTCAACCTTGACAGATAGGTGGGGAGCAGAGGCTTTGATGTGGGGATAGATATTGGAGCAGATCTGCAAGGAGACTGATGTGATTGAACAGTATTCATGTTGGAGGGTAGTAGCAATAAGAATAGAGAAAACAGGACCAAGAGCCAAGAGGCCTCGAATGCCACTGTGCTGCCGTTGAACTTGACATTGAAGTTACTGTGAGCCAGTATAGGCCTTCTAGCACTGGTGTGACTGAATGAAGGCAGTGTTTTTATTCAGGATTCGTCTGCTTGGGTTGTTTAAGAGTACCCTAAAATGGGAAGAGAATAGAAGACCAGTTATAGCTATTGCTCAGGGTTCTTGGCCCTGAGCACATGTTTGATTGAACCAGAGGGGTCCAGCTCAGGATGGATGGATCAGAAAGGAGAAAATTAAGGTAAGAAGAATGTAAAGGATTGTTGGAAATAGTCTGTGTCAGAGAATTTGGATCTCAGATGACAATGATTTTTGAGGTAGGTGGCAAGGGAAATGCTATTGACAAAATTGGGGTATTAGGAAGGGAATTATTTTGTTTCATAATATTTCAGAGGTGAAATATAGAAATTTATTAGCTGCATGCTCTTGGATCAATCAACTTGTTTACATTAGATTCTTTTTTTTTTTTTTTTTGCGGTACGTGGGCCTCTCACTGTTGTGGCCTCTCCTGTTGCAGAGCACAGGCTCCAGATGCGCGGGCTCAGCGGCCATGGCTCATGGGCCCAGCCGCCCCGCGGCATGTGGGATATTCCCGGACCGGGGCACGAACCTGTGTCCCCTGCATCGGCAGGCGGACCCTCAACCACTGCGCCACCAGGGAAGCCCTATATTAGATTCTTCATGGAGAAAATAGGCATGTGATCTATCTAGCCTGAAGATTATGGTGAGGACCAAATGAAGTGTGAGAGAGGAATACGATAGTCAAAACAAAACAAAAAGAACTGAAAGTTTTTTACAGGTGCAAGATCATAGTAATTTTAAAGGAAGTGGAGTGGTAGGAAATAGGGAAATGGGTCGGATATGAAATATGAGGTAAAGGTGTGATTATCCAACTACCTGCTAATTTGGTTGCAAGGACGGGTAAGGGCCTGCAGCTGCATCTTCTGCCCTTTGGCCAGAATCATCCTTCTAAACACTAATCTGGGCATTTCCTACTCCAAAATGTTTCCTACTCTAGTTTCACCTTGTCCACAGCATGAAACGCTGAAAATTCCCTGAGCAAGGCCTAAAGGCCCTTCACATTCTGGCCCCAAAATACTTTAAAAAAATCACATGCTGAACATTATATAAAAGGCCACCATATGGCAGGCACTGAGCTGAATTCTTGCGATACGGAGGTGAGGAGGCACTGTCTCTATCATTAGGGAGCTCACTGTCTAGTGGGAGGTGCAGGTTAGTAGGTGGGTGATACAACCCGATAGATAGGGGTCTGTAGAAAGAGAAGCAGAGGAACACCTAATGCAGATATCCTTTCTGGGGATAGAAAGGAGGTCAATATCAGGGAGGGCTTCCTGGAGGAGGCACCTGAGCTGACTTTTTGCATAAGAGCAGGAGTCAGCCAGGGGAAGAAATGAGGGGTGTGTGAGAGGGTGTAGGAGAGTGTTTCGGAGGGTGTGAAGGGATTAAACATCTCTGTTGAATCCCATCACCCAGTTACTGTTTCATATAAAACTTTTAGCCATGCTTAGTTACCCTTGGCCATTTTTCAAACATGGGGAAAAAGGGAGTTAGGGTGGGGGAATGGTCCTGGACCGTGGAGGGGGAGGGAAGACTAAGACCAGGACTCCTCCACACAGGTGTCATACGGCAACCATATCACTTAGTATTCAGGCTGAGGCACTATGGGCAGTAAAAGGGGTGCTGTTAATAATTATGCCTGGATCACAAGTGTAAACTGGGGCTGTCCTAGGTGTATCAGGATGTTTGGTTGCTCTAGTCAGAGAACTTTCTTCTGCTGTGGTCACACCATCATAGCAAGGCTGCTCCTGGCTCTAAGTTGGCTCATGAGCTGTCTCTGCACCTTCTCCCTGTAGGGCTGCTCTTTGGAATGAGCCCAAGATCTAGTTCTGCAGAACAGCCTCCTTAGTGAGAAGAATGAGGGCTATGGACTGGGTGTGGAGCTGAGATAAAACCCTCCCCTGCTCAGGAGAGGCAGCAGCGTTCTGGCTGGGTGAGTGGTGGTATGGCAAGCCTGGTGGGCAGCAAACCCAACATGGTCCCTAGTTTCAACAGTGAAGATTGGGCCCCAGGGACTAATTGGGGGGGAAGGGCAGGGACTTGATTCTTGAAGATCTGAACCCTCGTCTCTAGTTTGCCGTTGATCAGCTGCTGTCCTGGGCAGTCTCTTCCCCTCCCTCTTTCACTGTGACCGTGAAGAGCGCATGAGACAGTGGTGAGAACCGGTCAGGTGGATGCTTTCCTTTATGGATGCTTTTGTTCATTCTTGTTGACAATGGGTGGTGATGCTGATGCTCAGTCCAGGGTCCTTGCCTTGCTCTCTCCTGGGTGTGTGGATGGTGAGATTCAGACTTTCATGACTGGGGCAGGGAGAAAGGAGCTGGCGACATGCCTTGAGGGCCTCCCTGTCTGTGGCTGCTCTGGTAGCAAGAGAGAAGGCGTTGCTCGTGGCCAGAAGATGACAACGGTGTCTCCAGGAAAGTGTAGCTTATAGTTAGCAGAACTTCCTTTTAGAAGGACTGTGACTCAGCCTTTTTTTTTTTTTTTTTTGTGGCACGCGGGCCTCTCATTGTTGTGGCCTCTCCCGTTGCAGAGCACAGGCTCTGGACGCACAGGCTCAGCGGCCATGGCTCACGGGCCCAGCCGCTCCACGGCATGTGGGATCTTCCCGGACCGGGGCACGAACCCGCATCTCCTGCATCGGCAGGCGGACTCTCAACCACTGCGCCATCAGGGAAGCCCGACTCAGCCTTTTTAATAAACTGTCCAAGTCTGTGACCGTCCGTGTGTGTTGAAATAACCTCTCATTAAAGTAGAATGGGTCAAAATATCTGCCCTTTAGTTCTTAGGAAGGACTGAATGGCCATTCTTTCCTCCCTGCAACTGTGTACTGAGTGACAATAACAAGGATTAACATCTGTTTTCAAATTATATATATGATATAAAATAGGGTTTTGTTTTAAAGATAGGCAGTAAAATTCTTGTCTGTATTGTGGTTTTCTTCAGCATTTTGCAATAAATTTATTATCTCCAGTTGGGGTTCAATAACTTAAATGGGGAAAAATTGCAATTTTAATAATAAGCACAGGTTGATTGCTTACTTTGTCTTTCGTATTAAAATGAATGTTGCAATTACTATGTATTAATATCCAGTAAAACTGTGTTCCTTTTCCTTTGGTACAAAAAAATGTTTCTTCTAAGCAAGCATACACAATTTATCTGGGTAAATAAAATAATTCTCAGTGTGCATGTGTATGTTTACTATGAAGCCATCTTTCAGAATGTACCAAATGGAGAGAGAGGGATGATGATTGTCTTTTATTGTGGAGCTGACAGAATGTTTATTAATGGCCATGGATTTGAAATGAGCATCTTACTAAATGGAAGTCTTGGGCCAACCTCTGACCCTTTTGTCTCAAAGGTTTGAGAACAGATAATATGAAAGAATACCAGCTTTTTTCCAGATGGCTGCATGCCTGATGTTCCTTTATGTTTAGCTGTCATTCAACTATGAATGCCCAGTGATTATAAGTGTCTCTTTCTCTTTTCTGGACTGAAATGAAACCTTTTATGCATTGTGTGCTAAAACAGATTAACTGTTTGGCTCATCAGTAGGGAAATTAGAACAATAGCTGCCATCGTAGTGGTATAGTAAAAGAATGTCCTTTGGGGCTTAGGGGCTAAGGTTCACAAACAAGTGCATCCAAGTGTCAGGCTTGGGAAAGATGGGTGAGTTGTAAAAATAATTCTCCTGAATTTTAATTTTATAACTGCTTCTGAATGAAAGTAGTAGTATCTTTTAGAAGCAAGCAGGATTTAGATAGAATTTCCCAAACTTTTACACAGTTTTCAGTTGCTCCATCATTAATTTCTTGGAGTACTACTGTGCAAGATGAATTTCACATGACGTGTTCATATGTAATGACATGTGTTTTATCATGAAGGCATAATGCAAAATTACTGTATAATGTTTTCCTACCTTCTGGTGTGCTAAAGTTGTCTTTAAAAAATATATATATATTTGATAAGATACCCATAATGGATAATTTGAATATCATTTTTTCTACTAATACTAGCAATTTTGTGATCTGAAAACCAAGTAAAGGTGGATGGTTATCATTTATATGTGGTTGAAATGCAGACCCGTCTGGAGGGCAAGGGTGCATCTGATGACCCCTAAGTGACCTCTGCTGTAGAGGCCATGTAGGAGATGGCTGGAGGCCAAGGGTCTGAGGGGACTAGCTACATCCATTTTAGGAAGGTAGACAGACTACTTTGAAAAATGCTGGGCTGTCTTGCATTCTCAGCAGTGAGTAGAAAGGTGGCTCTCATTTTCCCTGGAAATCCATGAAATGAGTTAAGTACAGTATTTTTATGACCTAGTGGAAGAAAAAGAGCATGTCTGATCCATTTATTCAACTCTTATTTAAAATGATTATTTTTGTAATGAAAGGTGTGTTTCTGTTGTTCTCCTTCATGGGAAAACCTGCCATGAAAGTCAGTTGTTTTAGATGACAGTTGTGTTTTCTAAAATACCCAGTGATGAAAGTAAGCTTAAATAAAAGAATCAGCTATTCCACTTTTGTTAACTTGTCTTTGTAGAATATTTTTGATTTTTTTTGGTTTCTACATAACTTTTTTCATGATTTATGCCCCGTTTATTATTTTATGACAGCTTTGTTGAGAAATAATTTACATATTATACAAGTCACTCATTTAAACTATAATTCAGTGACTTTTAGTATATTCAGACTTGTGCATCTGTTGCCACAATCAATTTTAGAATATGTTTATTACTTCCCAAAGAAACCCCGTTCCCCTTAGCTGTCATCCTCATATTTCCTCAACCACTGGCAACCCCTAGTCTACTTTCTGTCTCTGTATGTTTGCCTGTTCTGGATACTTCACGTGATTGGTATCATACAGTCAATATGTGGTCTTTTGTGATTAGTTTATTTCACTTTGTATAATGTTTTCAAGGTTCCTCCATGCTATGGCATGTATCAGTAGGCAGTCCTTTCTGTGGCCGAATAATATTCTACTAGATAGATATACTACCATTTGTTTATCTGATCATCTGTTGAGTGGCATTTAGGTTGCCTCCACTGTATTTGTATTTTTGGTAATTTATGCGGATTTCTTTTTGTCTTTCTGTGCATATTTATCTTGCACGTGGTGTGGCCCCTATTAGGTTTTAATAGGTTGAAAAGCTTTGGATGTTACGTGCAAGATTGTGGTGATTACTAAAAGAGTATTATAGAGTCATGGGCTGCTATATCAGGTCTTGCACGAAATCCAACAAAATGCCAGGGACAGTGAAAATCTAAGAACCCTCGATGTAGATTGAGGCTCCCCAACATGGGAGAAATGCTTATGTTTAGCAGAAGAGTGTGTATATGAGAAGGTGGTGGTGGAGCATTGCAGATGGGCTGCAGTGTCTTACACTATCCTCCATGGCGCCATATTGCATCCAGCATGCAGTTGGCATCAAGCAGTGCTTGTGGTGTGAATGCTTATGTACAACCCCTCACCAATTTACTGTCTTCAAAATGGCAAATTTTCTAATAGTCTGCAGGCTCGCAGTTCTCCCAAGATATTTAAGTTGGAGAGAGGGTACTAATCTAAGACTGTTATATATATATATATATATATATATATATATATATATATATTATCTTTTTTCGGTATGCGGGCCTCTCACTGCTGTGGCCTCTCCCGTTGCGGAGCACAGGCTCCGGACGCGCAGGCTCAGCGGCCATGGCTCACGGGCCCAGACGTTCTGTGGCACGTGGGATCTTCCCGGAGTGGGGCACGAACCCGTGTCCCCTGCATCGGCAGGCGGACTCCCAACCACTGCGCCACCAGGGAAGCCCTAAGACTGTTATATTGGTAGTGATGATCATCCCAGTGCACTCAGTAGTTTGTAAATATTTTTATTTGGCTTCCTTTAATTTTTCTAGGTGAATACTGAGTAGAGCAGGGAGTGATCTCATTTGCCAGAAAATTTAGGAATCAGAAATGACTTGGACTCACTTTTACTAACCAGCAAGGTCAAACTTGACCCCAGGTCTTACAATTTGTGTTTGTTCTCAAATATCCTTCTGCTTATACACGTCTACCTTCTGCCTTTATCTCCCTTATCTCCCTTTTGCTAACCAGGACCAGGACACTCTGCAACTTTAGTGGTGGCGTCTGTGTTTTAGTGTGAAAATGATCTTACTGAAAACTTTCAGTAGGGAACTCAACAGTAGTGTTTTGACTGCTCTGTCCTAAGTACCAATATTCATAGTGATTATGGCACTCTAGATGTCACAGAGTGGTCCCATCATACTTGCTCCCTGAAACAAGAGTCCATAACTGTATATTTGAAAATGAGTGTAAGATTGAGGAATTTAAGTAAAGCAGATATGGGGTAAAAAGGATTTTGCGAGCTTATCCTCATTAAAACACGAGGGTGCGATCAAATGCTAAGGCCAGAAGACTTAGGACTCTGCACATCTCACTGAATCATTGGTTTGCTCTTTCACGCATTACCAAGTCTTCCTGTGCATTTCAGTAAAGATAGCATCTATTTATAATAGCATCTCTCTAACATCATGAGAAACAGACAATTCATAGTCCTCTATAGCATTTACCAATACACATTCTCACAATAATAGCAAAGGATTAAGGTGGTCATCACTCAAAGTGGATGTGAAAGGAATTCAAAGAAGGTGATAATAGTGAACATGTCTGGAGAGTTTGCTGTGTTTAGGGATGGGCTAAGGCCTTCACAGACTTAATCCTTACAACCATCCTTTGGGTAGGTACTCTTATCTCCATCTTACAGGTGAACAAGCAAGAAGTAAGTTATTTTGCCCAACATCAAATCTAACCAGTGGTGGAGCCGCACTGTACCCAGGCCCTGGAACTCCAGAGCAGGTGCTGTGGATCCCAATGCAGAACTGCTGCCTGCAGCACTTGAATTCCTAATCACCCTTTTCCCATCGCCACTGAGTTCTGTGAATGTGCTTTCAAAATAACAGTAACATTTTTCTTTCTTTTTTTTAGATAGCTCTATTGGTGGGTATTTTATTCCCTGACCTATAAACATAATGCATACTTACTGGAGGAAAATGTCAGAAAATACTTCATAAAGAAGAAAATAAAAAATACTTGAAACCCTGCAATATAAACATAATTAAAGAAAGAGGGACACTTCAGCTATGATGTTGTCTGTGAGGCAGTTTGACCAGGTGCCTCAGGTGAATTTGACCAGGTGCCTTTGTGAATTTTCTTTCATCATCACTGAGCAAAAATCTGAATGTTGCCTGCAGCGACCTGGCTAGAGAAATATCTATTCCTTAGGGTCATGAGTCTACCTTATAGACAGGACTTGCTCTAAGAATTTCCTGGAGTTGTTTGCAAGTTTGCTCTTCGTTTCACAGGGTGCTCAGATGCTGCATCAGTTCAGAAAATCCTGTTTGACCCTTGGTGTACCTGAATTATACCTTAGTGACATGGAAGTTTCTTTATTTCTGTAGGCAAGGTCTGCTTGAGATGCCAAGAAAAAAGACATCACCTCCCTCTACAATCTCCAAAGGAGAGCAAAGGCTAGTTTGCCTCCACCTCATCCCATGCCCCTCTGCTACTGACAGTGGAAACTCTCCTCTTTCTAAACCTTTGATGTGGAGCCCATGGTGAGGCGAAGCATTGAACAGATGAAAAACTGAGATGGAGTGTGAGGGTTTTGGCAAGGATGGGCACCGCAGGGCCTAGTGTGTTTAAGACTGTGGTTAATGGTATGGCTCCTACCTCCACATTCCCCAGCTGCTGGTGAGATTACTGCCTGTGTTGGTGGAATACTGGCAGTGGGGAAGAGGGGAGCATGGAAGGAAGAAGTTGGGTGAGAAGAAAGAAACAGTTTACAGAAGAATATCAAGTATTATTGATGCTTATTAAGAGGTGGGACATTTATATATTTTATCCACCCGACAGTAGTCATTTTATAAGGCCTTTTTATCATTTTGGGACTGTGGAAGCTGTTTCAGAGAGTCAAGTGTCTTTGTGTAAAGATATGGATAAAATAAGGGTATATTTCACAAGTTTTATGTGATCTTGCTTTGTCTCATGTTTTGTAATAATCAGAGCCCTGGTCAAAACGGAGACTCAGAATTTTGTTTTTAAGGGAAATGAGAGAATGCTGTGCTACTGGGCTCAATTTGAATTCTCTAGTGAAACAAAGAAACAGGATTTTATTCATTCATTCAGCAAACATTTTCTTTTTGAACAACTGATTATTTGCAGGTGCTATGCTAGATGCTGTGAGTAGGACATGTGCTCCGCTGTCGTGGAGCTCTCTGACTACTGGATGTAAAGACAATGAAATAAAAACAATACAGCACCACAGTGAGTCTTGTGATGGGTTTTTTCGACAGTGGATTTCATAAATAATTACATTTAGTATTATGAAATCATGAGACACAGGAATATAATGTCCTCGATTTTTATTGTCTAATAACCATTGTTTCTTTCTTTCTTTTTTTTTTTTTCTTGCGGTACGCGGGCCTCTCGCTGTTGTGTCCTCTCCCATTGCGGAGCACAGGCTCTGGACGCGCAGGCTCAGCGGCCATGGCTCACGGGCCCAGCCGTTGCGTGGCGTGTGGGATCTTCCCAGACCAGGGCACAAACCCGTGCCCCCTGCATCGGCAGGCGGACTCTCAACCACTGCGCCACTAGGGAAGCCCTCCTTCTTTTTTTAAGTAAAACAACTTTATTGTGAAAAATTTCCAGCTTATACGTGGATTGTGAGCCTCTCACCCCTATGTGTCCGTCACCCAGCTCCTAAAATCATCAGTCACTCACCAATCCAGCCCCATCTTTTATTCTTTTTCTATTTTGTTCCTACTTGTTTTTCCTTTCTAGAGATGCTGAGAATCTTGGAGTAGGGCTTCCTGTGTGTGATAATGGAGCCTTACTGAACATTATCTTCCAAGTCACTTCTTGTATCATTTTATTTTGCCAGTCCCGAAACAGAATGCATGGCACTGGCTAGTTTTTAAGTTGTTTAGCAAACAGACCATAAAATGCTTATTTGATTTCCAGGTTCAAGGATGGATACTGCTGCTCATAAAGGGGCACCTTTTGCTGACTTCAGAAGTTTAGAGGTTTGTCTGCCTGGTGGAAAAGTATGTGGAATGGTGGTTCGAAAAAACCTTTAGCAGATACAAAAACATAGAATACCCTCCAAATAATCTTTCAATGAAGCTCAGCTTAGCAAGAAAAATAATTGTAAGAACATCGGTATTTGTGGTTTATGTTTATATATGTGTAAAGGCAGCAATTCCAGGCTTTTAAGGAATTAAGCTGGCTGGAGAATTGGGTATGGGAAGTTAACCTGCCTAATTCGTTGGCTCCGTTTTTGTGGCGCTCATGGTCTGTGGTGAGGACACCGCTCCGTAGCACTGTGTGGTGCTTCCACAACTCATTTCTGAGAATGGAATTGTTTTTCTCATGTGGCAGGGGCTGAGGCAGGTTTTTTTTTTTTTCCCCCCGGTAGACATCTGAACCATTGATAAAGCCTCACTAATACATAGGGTGCCCTTGTGGATGCCGTTTGTTTGCTGCTGAGAGTTCCCCTGAAAATACTTCTCTCTCTTTTTTTTTTTTTAAACTCATCTCTCCAGGCACAGTATTGGGAATTGTGAGCAACCAGTACGAGTAATGTCAATTTAGCTGTAGGATGTGGAGAGAAGGCAGTTGTTTGCATAGGATTATACTGCTAACATGTGCGAATGTGCTTTGCAAACTCACTTCAGTTCTTAAACATGTCAGTTAGAGACACGGGGGAACAGGCGATATTGACCCTCTTCTACTCGAGTAAACAGTAAACCACTTGGGCCAGTAAGTGGTGAGCTGGGACCAGGACCCATCTTCTCTGTTGTCCGCATGCCTGGCTGTCTGTCCCAAGGCACTTGGCACATGGTACTTGTTTGAATGAATGAGAGGGATGAGTGGAAATATTCTAAATCAGCTTTTTTTTTTTTTTTTTTTTCCAGAGTGTGCTTTATAGAGCCTCAGTATTAGGAGGAAATCTTTGGAAGAGAGTCTCATGGACAAATAAATTGGGAAATGTCAGCCTCTGGTAGAGTCACTGAGGGTTTGTCTTGTGACAGAGAAATCATTTTCCTTTTGATTAATCCAGTGTGTAAAACCATATGATTGTGGCGCCTTCCTATCATAGCTCATCTATTAATGTCTCACAGAATTACTGTTATGTATAAGAGCTGTGGAGATACAGCTCCAAATGAATAGCTTTCTGGAGTATCTGACATTTACCAGTTAAGACCACCAAATTAAAAAGTAAGCTCAGGGGCTTCCCTGGTGGCGCAGTGGTTGAGAGTCCACCCGCCGATGCAGGGGATGCGGGTTCGTGCCCCGGTCCGGGAAGATCCCACATGCCGCGGAGCGGCGGGCCCGTGAGCCATGGCCGCTGAGCCTGCGTGTCCGGAGCCTGTGCTCTGCAACGGGAGAGGCCACAACAGTGAGAGGCCCGCGTACCGCAAAAAACCCCCCAAAAAAACACAAAAGTAAGCTCAGGTCTTGGCCCTCTGCTTTTGGCTTATATTCATTCCTTTATTTCCCATGTTGAAATTCAACTATCATCTCTGTCTTGATGATTTGGACTTTACAGTTTCTACCCCTACTTATTTCCTGGGTTATTCTTTTATTTGTGCTTTAAAATAAACTTTTTCTTATAGAATAATACAAGTTTAAGTTGGAAAATTCAAAAATATAGATAGGTAAAACATAATCTTACTTAAAATCCCATTATCTGAGATAACTGTAACTTATTTATATGTTGTAAGTATCCTTTAGAGTTCAGACTATAGAGGTCAGTCGCCTTGGTTCGAATCCCAGCTCTTCCACTTACTGGCTGTGTAATTTTGGTTAAGTTATTTAGCCTTCTGCCTCAAGTTCCTTATCTCTAATATGGTGATAATGATAGGGTCCATATAAGGGAGTTGTTATGAGGATTCAATGAATTAATATTTGTAAAATGCTTAGAACAGTGCCTGGCACATAGACTTTATATAAGAGCTAAATTAAAGAAATGTGTGTGTGTATTATATATGTGTATATATGTGTGCATATACAACATTACATTGTATGCACACGTCACAAATTATTTACACAGTACACCATGTTGGATATTTAGGTTGTTATAGATTTTTCACAATGATGAACAGCTCTTTCGTGAACTCCTGTCCCTCAAAGTTTTTGAGTATCCATCGTTTTTCCTTAGGTTAATTTCTTAAATTGGAACTACTGGATCAGTGGATGTGTATGTTTGTAAGACTTTGGTAGTCTTTCTACAGAACTTGGTAAGAGATCCCATCAGTGCTGCTCACAGCTGTGTTTGAGACTGCTATATCTTTTTTCATTTTTGTCAATATGGAGGGTAAAACATTTTCCCATTAAAAAAAAAAACTGTACTAATGAAGTTAATTTCTGCCATATGGATGGATTGGCCACTTGTGTTTCCCTTTGGTTGTGGCTATTTATTAAAAAAATGGACAAAGGACAATTTTTTTTTTCTTTTGTGAGAACCTTTTCTATATTAAGGATTTTAACGCCTTGTCTTTTGTTGTAAATATCCCCTGCATCCTTTCTTCCTTTTCTCTTTTTTTTTTTTTTTTTTGCGGTAAGTGGGCCTTTCACTGTTGTGGCTTCTCCCGTTGTGGAGCACAGGCTCCGTATGCGCAGGCTCAGCAGCCATGGCTCACGAGCCCAGGCGCTCCGTGGCATGAGTGATCTTCCCGGACCGGGGCACGAACCCGTGTCCCCCACATCCGCAGGCGGACTCTCAACCACTGCGCCACCAGGGAAGCCCTCTCCCTTTTCTCTTAATCTCTTTTCCTAATTCTCCCATTTCTTCACTTCATTGCCTGAATCCAGACTTCTGTGCCTTTTTTTCCCTAGTCTAACCTCTAGTATAACTTAAGTAAACATTTATAAAATACCACCATTAACACTCACTTCATAATATCTTTAAAAAAGGTGTCTACAAAGATGAAATATCAGTTGTTGAAGGGCATAGGACAAATTTTAATGACATTTGTCTAGAGAAGAAATGTCTTTGAATTCCTTTTCTGTCCCAGAACTGAAGTGATAAGGTTTCGGTTTTTAAAAGTAACATCTCATTCATATTTCATGCTTTTGTGATGTTGACCAGTACCTTCTTGGCCTCTTTTTACCATTTTATTTGCAAAATGAGTTATATGGAAAGTGAAACTCATAGTATTAAGTGATTTTTATGTAGATTTACTGAGCTAGATGGTTGAATCTTTTTGTCCAGTTGTTTAGTTTAAAAGAAGTTTTTTTTTTTTCCCTGAATAAAACTGTTAATGATGAACTGGAGGTTTTTGTTTGTCACCCTACTGGATAAGAGTGGAGTGGAGAGATTTCTTTCAAGGACTGATCTTTAAGCACATTTCCTGGATATAGACCTTAAGACCTTTATTTTATAATAATGGAAGTAAAATATTTGATGCATTGAATCTTCTCATGCGTATAACCTCGTTTTCTACTCCATTTATTTGATAATTGTTTCATCATTTCAAATTCAATTTGTAATAGCAATGAACACTCTTTAATATTTTTCTAATAAGGATTAGTTGGAGAGGTTAATATGGTCAGAAATTTAAAGAAGCCCAGAGTCATCTTAATGAGTGTCAGGTAATTAACCTACACGAATAGATTAAAGAAATCAAGCAGGCACACCTATGGGCTTTCCTTTCAAGTTCAAATTTAGAGCATCATCTGTGCAGTGGTTAAGGTCTTACACATTAGATGGTGATTGCTATATTGTTTTTTAATATATAAAAAGCGTAATTGTGAAAGCTTATTAGAATTCCTCATCAAATTTGATTAATTGAAGAATGATTATGAGATGTGGTACAAATTTTGAATTCTTATATGTAAATTGTATTTTTTTTAAAAAATAGGCTCCCCCAAATGAGTTTCTTCATGTATCTGGAACCGGTGCTTAAATATGTAGATCTCCTGTTTCAAGAAGATAATGTAAAACTTAAGCAGTTCATGAACTGCTTAATTTAGGCCTAAGAAACTTGGTGAAAGTGATTGTCACTGATATACTACAAATGCGATTGTTCAAATTGAGATGAAAATCTGTCTATTCCAGTGGTCACTGTAGGATTAGAAGACAAGTTCTGGAAGTAATCCTGAAGGCAAGACTTCACCTTCTAAATTATTCAAACAGATGACATTTATCTTCTTCTTAAGGAATTGTAGAAATTTATGGAAAGTTCTCGTTGGTTTAGCTAATTACAATAAAGTTGATATAAACTGTGTTTTTCTGGCCCTACTGAAGGTGGTGTGCAATTGGTTGCTATCCTTTCTTTTATAACGATGGCAATTTTAAACCTGGAAGAGGTGAAAACCAGAGATCATTGACTTTGATCCCCTTGTTGAGGGGAGTTATTTCTGGTCGAGGCTAAGTAGCACCCTCTTGGAGAAAGACAAAATCTGGGTTTGTATTTCAACTCTGCACTTGCCTTCACGCCCAATATTCTGTTTTGTACAATTGAGACACAAACTCCATCACGTGGGGATGATACATGATATACCGCTTGTGAAACGCTGTAAATCTGCTAAGTAATATAGATATCAGGTGCTTCATTGTTTGTTTTCTAGGTGAAGCTTTTCTTGTCACTCTTAAGTATGTCTCCTCCAAGCTAGATGTACTCCTTTCATTCAACTTAGTTTTCAATCATTTAATTCTCTTTTGCTACAAGTCCTGCCCAAGAATTTTCTTAAATAGGAGCACAAAGAAACAGTGAAAATCTGACTGGTATTAAGTTCACGGGAAGGTAGAATGTTATCATCAGTTCTATTCATACCATGTCTCATCTGTCATTAATAAAATGTCCATTTAGGTCAGAATGTTGGGTTTTAATACACATTGTGGCCTGTTTGTGTTTCATTGTCACGGACTATATGACCAACTCTTACCTACATCTCTCTGGTGAGAGTCCTGTTTTCAAATCGAGACCAAATCAATCCAATCAAGCCATTTTGGATTCTTGTGTGAACAGCTCTGTGCCGATTGTTGGTGTGGGTGGGTGAGATAAAAAGATAAAAAACACATGAAACACTTAACCTTCTCAGTCTGGTTAGAAGATGATATATTACATAAAAGTCAGAAGTTGATACAAGTGTTTCTCAACCACTCATTTGGTCATTTGGATTTTTATAGAATATGTTCTATTTCCCCAGCTATACTGGGGATGCAAGGAGCTGTCTTTACCACTTTGGATTGGTTTATTGACCAACACAGGTGTTTCCTCTTAGCAGATGCTCAATAAATATTTTGAATCAAGCTATAGAAGCAGGGTAATTATAAATCCTTCTATTTTTAGAAAAACAGTTTGTACGTAGGTATTACCGATGCTACGTTAATAGCATCCTCTGAAACTCTGAGAGCAAATGTACTTCTCTAAATTACGTAGCCGCATGCTCACTTATTTATCTTTTAAAGTGGTCCATACGAGAGCCTTCTTGCTCAGCACAGGAATAAGGAAGTATAGATGGAATAGTCTTAAGTCAGAAAAGTTGAAAGTGCTGATCCTTACCATATAACTCGAGGCATCTAAGTTAATTTTCTTCTATGCCTTTATAATTCCTACTTTATTAAATTTGCTGTCTGTCAACTTTGAGAATTGTCTTAATTTTTCTGGATCTGAATTTCTAATAGCACGTTTTGTATTAAAAAAGTATTTTAGCTCTCATTGCAGTAACTTGTAGGCCTTGATTAATTCACCAGCATTACTTCAGGAATCCTCATAAAAAGTGTTTCAGTGGTTATTGTTTGTTAATTTCTCTACTGGGGCAAATTAAGTGCTGAGAAGTAAAGTAATCCACAAAGCCTGTGCGAACTGTTTGGATCCCTGAAGACCATCAGGGACAGTTAAAGAAAACATTGAAAATTTACCCTCCCAACTTCAGTATTATTTTTCTTTAGATCAGACCACAGGACATTTTTCACTGTTCTGTTAATCATGTGTAACAAAAATGTAGAACCTTAATGCCTGTTACCTACATCCTGATAAAAACTTTGCTTTATCGACTGCACTTAGATTAACTCCTGCCACAAGTGCATTTGGCTAATTCCAAAAGGGACTCTGCACAGGAAGAATGTGAAGCATGCAGTGCAAACCCAACAG
The DNA here is from genome assembly GCF_005190385.1 of Monodon monoceros. Taxonomy (NCBI): domain Eukaryota; kingdom Metazoa; phylum Chordata; class Mammalia; order Artiodactyla; family Monodontidae; genus Monodon; species Monodon monoceros. Next base: position 31,314,784 of record NW_021703772.1, on the reverse strand, counting down.
GTGTTTGGAAAAACACTTCCAAGTTCGAGGAGCGCTCCACATTGGTATGAAAGATCTTTGTGCATGTACCGGCTTAGCTTTCACTGTAGGGGACAGCCTCACGTCTTGCTAGGATGATTCCACCTGGGCTTAAGCTTAAGTGATTCTATCTGGCTCATCCAGCCTCCTCTTTGGTGAACCTTTGGGTGATTTCCTTTCACCTGACCCACTACAACCTGGTTCATAGTCAGTACTATTTGCTGGGTGAGTAATAAATATTTATTGAAGAGTACTGGGTCATTTCCATTCACACTTGAATAACATTGGATGATGAGTCTGGGAAGACAGCTGCTAAGATGATTATATTTATCATTAATGACCTCATTTTCTAATCTGTGAATATTAACAGTGTTCAGAGAGAATGTTTGTTTTATAGAAAAGAGCCTACAGTCTTGTGCCTTTGACAGCCTGAGTGTTTTTTCTCACCATTGAGAGTTGGACAAGGGCAATGCTTTGTTACAAAAGGAGTGGGGGTTATTTTGATTTTTTCATATAAACTCAAGTATTAATACTTTTTAGATTCCATTCTGGAATTCTTTGTATTAGGAAAAAAGTTTTAATATTAGCTCGGTAAGAGAATACAATGTATGAGGCAGTGAGTGGCCTAGTGCATAAGCTAAGCTTTTTTAAAATTAAATTTTCCCTTTAAAAGCTGTTTGACATCCAGTGTTTCCAAAAGATGTTTTAAAAGCAGAAATATAAATTTGCTCTTGAAAGTCATATGCGTTATACTGCTTTGTGAAACATGCTTAGAGAGTCAAGATGTACTTTATATATTTAAAATAACATTTGACCAAAATAATATACATATGCAAGTAATTTTAGTTATTTTGGAAGGTGAGAAATTGTAATTCTTTCTCATCTATTTTCCTCGAATGGAGATCATCCCTGCAGTTCTGGGAAATGAAGCCAAACCTTTCTTTCTCTTCTTTTCCTAGGAAACGTGAGTCATTCTTCTCCTAGGCAAGTTTTTTTTTAATCCCTTTTTTGCTCCTAAAGCAATAAAATATTAATGGTTACCTGTGAACCCGTGGCTTGAGATACTCGCTGCATATTAGAATCACCTGGGTGCTCCTCCGGGTGATTGGCTTGGGGCGGGGCTCAGAATTGGGAAATGTTTAAAGCTTCCTAGGCAGGCTTCAGGCAGGCAGAGCTGAGGGAGACTGTGGAACCAGCAGCGGCAGGAGATGAGTAACCACGTAAGTTTTCATACCCCTCGTTTTGTGGCGAACCAGTCCTTTCGGTTCCATTTTTATTGTGTAGGTGGTTTTGATTCTCATCTTCTCAGACTTCAGTGTAAGAGGCACTTGGGGTGGTGGAACTTGCTGATAATGCCAGTCCTTGGGTCCATATGCACACATTCTAACTCATTCAGAGTGACGTGGGGGGCTGAGCAGGCCCAGCGACTTTGATACAGTTGGTTGAACTTCACAATTCTTTTCATAAACAGTGTGTTGCAGTGGTCTGTTCCAGCGTAAGCATTCCAAAACGTGTCATCTTAACATATTTACTTTATTATACCTCATGGGCCTTGGGTCAAGAGTCTGGCACAGTTTGGCTGGGGTATACTTGTCTTCCACACTGTGTCAGTTGAGGGGGCACTTGGTGATATTCAGCTGTTGGCTGGTCTGGAGGGTCCAAGGTGGCTTAATTCACATGCCCAGCACCTAGGTATGGGTAATTTGGAAGGCCGCTGGGCTCAGCTGGGCCCTCCCTATGTAGTCTTGGAGCTTTTAAACAAAGCCTCTTAGCAAGGTATTCCTTTTTGCAAGGTGATTCAGGGCTCCTAGTGTTTTATCCTGGGCTCTAGATGCTTCAGGAGAGCCAGGCAGGAGCTGCAGGCCTTCCTAAGATCTGGTGTCAGAAGCCCTAAAACATCATTTTTTGTCATAATCTATTTGACAAGCAAGTGTGTAAGAAAGCCAGCGGGAGAGCGGAATTAGACTAGCTCCCTGTCAGTGAGAGGAGCAGCAGAGAGCTTGCAGCCACCTTTAAACTGCTGCACCCTAACAAGCAGAAGGCTTGTTGCTATGACCCTATCATAAGTTTCTGGATTGATTCCCATCTCTAGTTACTATCCTAACACAGAGCTCGTTATCTTTCACTTGCTTCCTTTCAGTGATTTGTTTTTTAAAAAGGTATCTCTACCGTCAGTCGTCTTTCTTTGACTCATTTTATATATGGCACAAGTAATGTTCTTAAAGCATGAAGCTGTTTGTCAACTCCTTCCTAAAAGTGTAGGTGGGTCTCAGTGCCTGTATAGAAGGTGGTCTAAAGTCTGTGAGAGGGAGTCTAGTGTAGTAGTGGTTAATGTCACAGACCCTGGAGTAAGATTGAATGGGTTTAAGCCCTTTGTGACCTTGGGCAATGTACTCTACCTGCACCTTTTTATCTGTCAAATGGAAATTATTACAGTATCTACCTGAGTGGATTATTATGAGAACGGTTATGTGATGTCCTAAAATGTGTTGGGACATAATGGTTGTTTTTATTGTTGCTGTCAATATTCTAATGACTCAAGGCCTCTCATGCTTTTTTGCATCTTAGATTTCCAGCTGTATTTCCTGTGACTGTTTTTGAAATTCATGCTGTAGCCTCACTCAACTACCTGCTGCCTTCGTGGTTTCCCCAGTTTTCTGTCTTGACCTTCACTGACTTCTCTTCCCCTCTCCTTTAGAAAGTGGTTTGACCGCAAGGCTTTAGAGGGCTTTCCATAGATGGAAGCCGGAATTGTTTTCCTCATTTCATGACCAGAGCACAGTTCTGTTTGGTTCCTCTGTTTGTAATCTCTACTTCTTGAGGGCAATACTACCTCCTCCCTGACTTCTGTCTTGAGTTTCCCTGTAGCATAGCACTGTGCCTTATATATTGGTTTTTAAAACTAGTTGTGGTTCAGGAAAGGTTAGGTTATGTTGCAACAACAAAAAATCTGCAAGCCTGCATGGCTTAAAGTAAAATCTCTCAACCATGCTATGAGCCCCTCATGGGTCATAAGGAGATGTGCTCACTATTTCTTTAGGGGTCCTGGCTGATGGAGGCTCCAGATTAAAACATGTTTATAATTACAGAAAACCAGGGAAAAAGAGGTGGATATCTATGCACTGGATCTGAAAGCTTCTGCGCAGAGAGGCTCATGTTACTTATGCTCACACTGCTTTGGCCAGTTAATAGCCAAACCTAAGTTCAAGTGGGTGGTAAAGTGTGATTCTACCATGTTCTCAGAATAAGAGAATCAACAATTTATGAACAGCTTCAGTGGCTACCACAGATGACTCCCTGGTCTCATTACCTATTCCCATAAGATGCTGCTGGGTTAATAGGACCAAACTGCTACAAGAGCTTCACCTGTGTTCACCTCATTAGGTTATAGCATTCAGTTCAGGTGAGTCTATAGAGACTCCTTTAGCTCTCAATTGGATGCTGTCCTACCTAAGGAAAATAGAACAAAAAAATCATGCAGTAGCAGGTATATTACCTGCTACTGTGTGTATGGATTTCTCTTAGAAATATTAAAGTCTCAAACATTCTCATTTTTTTCATGTATTTCCCTTAAAGACATTTCTTCCCCCTACCCTCCACTTAAATTCTTGCTTTAAAGAAAAAACTACTTAGCAAGACATGAGATATAATATTCTAGCATTCTAGAACTACCATTAGGTGCCTAAAAAATAGTATTCAAAAAGATTATTAAAGAAGCAGACTACCATATATATAAAAGATTAAAATTATTACAGCAGTTGGGAAGTTTGTTTTACAGTGTGAGCCTTATGAAGGCTCACCATAGAACTTTGCTTTAAGGAGTTCTGAGAAATACAGACTCTAGCAGGAAGCCCAACAGGGTTAGGGAATAGCCTGCTGGAGATAAGAATGGCAAGTAAAGGACCTGGAGTCGTCATCATTGACTAGCTGATTATATCAGCAGAGTAGGGCTTCTGTCAAACCTGTTAAGTTGGCAACATTATGTATTTAACTGGTTCTTGTAAGGACCAGAAAGCAGTGCTTGTATATATACATGTCATTTTGTGAATGGTGTGGAGAAAGTATATAGAGGTTAAGAAAGTGCAGTAATTACAAAAAGTAAAATAGTACAGTGGAAGTAAAGGATTTGGGAATGAAGGGGGTGGGAGTGGCTCCACTTGTGAAGGTGATCAGCTGTTCTAAGTCCAGAAAACTGAAGTAGAGGGTGTAGACTCACATTCCTATCAGAGACCTGTATTAAAAGATTTCCTGAGAGGGGGATTAACTCTGAGTAGGTTGTTTAGAGGTGTATTCCTTAGGAGTTTTAGGGCAGCCAAACCAGATGACTGGAAGAGTCCATTAATGTAAATTGTAATCTGTGAAAGCCATGGTATTTTTTTTTTTTTTTTAAAGATTTAGACCCCTCTGACAACTGGGACTTTGGGCAAGCCTCTGTCCAGAAAGATGCGCTTGGGTGTGCCATGTTGTGCTTAATTTCGGGGGTGTAATGGGACCCTCAGTTTAGAATCCTGGCAGAAGGAACTAGAGGAAACTTGCAAAATAGTTTGTCTCTCCAGCAGTCCGCTACTTGATGAATATCTTGTGGTGATAGAGTGGATGTCTCGCTAGTTTTAAATAGGCAATAAAGGGGAATTTGTTTGTTTTTAATTTTAGGCATCTGAAAACAGCACATGCTTGTGGATTTTAAAAATACTTGCTTTAACACAACAGTAAATATTGTAAGGGGCAAGGAAAGTTTACAGCAAAGCACATTTGCTTGGGGAGAAGCTTTCCATGGCTCTCCACTAGCTGTTAATATGTTTACCTCCTCCAAAACTTTCACTGTGGCTTTTTTCCCAGGAAAGAAATACCTGCCCTTTCCCATTGTCCCCTTTGTGTGTGTGGCTGTGCATCTCCGGGGGGAGGGCACTGGGAGTAAAGCTGCACAGAATGCTTCTTTGCTCCTAGAAGCTCAAGCCAAAAGGAGTTGTTCTGAATTGGCTGGGTCTTACTTTCTCAGGGTTATGCCTGGAAGGAGATGGGATTAGGCTGTAATGTGTCCTGGAAGCGTAAACTCTTTAACACAAATCAACTGGTTGGCTCAGTAACTTTGGGAGTGCTGGTAACATTCATAGTTCATTGCATGGAGATGTCATTTACCTGGGAAGTATCCCGATGATGAGATCCTGACTTTGACATAATCTCACAATGACTCACCCACCCCAGCTACATACATATACAACACATGTATGTTTGCATGATTCTGATGATATTGGGGAAGTCGAAAGGATTTCAGTCTTTAATTTACATTTCTCAGATTAATATGAGAATGGATACAATGTTAAATTGTGGGTGAGAGAAAATTGAAACTCATTTAAAATAAAGATAAGAGACTGTGTACTTCAATAATCTGTCTCCCTGTGTTAAATCATTCCAATTATGATGGAATTATAGTTCAGGTAATACCTTGCTATATTGATCTGGAGTTATACTACTTTTAAGATATCCTGGTTAAAAGTTATACTTTTGTTTCTAAAGTGAAATTTGAAGTGCTTAAGGTATTTTCCTCAGTAGGGTTTTGGATCTATTTACAGAGTTTTGATTTTTAAAACTAAGTTTGTGCGAGTATCAAGGTGTAATGTATGATGTAACTAACATTTTTTTTCTTAAGTAACCCACAAATACTTTGCTAAGTGTTTTGCAATTGGAAAATGGTATTTAGGAAGAATTAAAGTTCCATATTATTACAGGAAGATCAAATCTTGATGTGGTTTTTTTGTTGTTTAATGTTTCACGTATTACCAAGAATTTAAGTGGTTTATCAGCAGAGCTCGGGCTGCTTGTTCCTGTGCCTTTATAGAATCATTTTGATATATTGGTCTGCCTCACAACAGGCTGTGCTCTCTCTGGAGGAGAAACATCATCTCCTCCCATCCGAGCATTCTGAGAGAAGTACCTGACTAGTTGGTCCAATCTGTCTTACTGCTGCCCAGCAATTTTAAGTATGTATTATTCTTACAGCTGTACATACAAAATTTAATTGATACGTGTTTGAAAAATTGCCCTAAGATTTTAAGACCTCAGTGGTACTTTACAGTTTACACTGAAAATGGTAGTTACAGTTTTCTGTAACCAAACTACTTGGTTTTCTGCTTTTCTAAACCACTTCCCTGATGCCATCCCTCCAACACAGAGGGTAGAGCAGCACCCTGCTAGCAGAGTATTTCTGTAACCAGAGCAGGGAGGCCTTCAGAAAGAGCTTTCTTGCCCATACTTTGCTTTGTAAACCCAAAACAAAATTTTTATTCTGGTTCCTATCCTGCTAGGAGAGTGGTTAGCTCAGCCAGAGACCAAATGCATCAGGAATGAAAGGAAATGGGTTGGGGAGACTTTCTTTACTCCTGGGGCCAGGTGAGAAGTAGCTAGTGTCATTCTGAATGTGCTACAGGTGAAGAAATCCTTGTTGCCCTCTTAGGATACTTATTTAGAAACATCCTATTAAAATTTGCTACATAGTTCAAGCTGACATTTTGAACCCTGCCTGAGAAAGCGGGAAACCCTTGTCATGAATAATGCTATGTTGAGCAGTAGATTAGGACTTCTACCTTTTATCTTGCTTTCAATTCTAATGTGATGTTCCATTCTCTGTGGCTCCAGTTAAAATGTTATGGAAAGGCAGAGGTCATTTGGGGATTGTGTCCTGGTGTGTAAATAAAACTAATAGTCTTTGTTTTAAAGTTACACTGCCTCTCCCTTCTTCCTTCACCCTCATTCTAAGAGTGAGAACTTAAAGATTTTTTGCATGAATAGGATTATAATATGTATCATAAAATCGAAAGTAAGATGAAGAAAACGTTGAAGTGGTCTCATTTTTAATGTTAACATAGTTACAGGTTAAATTGGAAAAAAGTCTATAATTATTTAAAAATATGCTGATGTGCTTATTTTAATTTTATCTGCATGTATTACATATATAAAGCTTGCAATACGTAGGAAAAATATATAAATACAAGCTTGCAGGACATAGCAAAAGTGAACTGAATGTTTGTTTCTTTCAAGCCTATTAACTTTTAAACCAGGAGTCTCAGGCTCAAATCACTGCAGGGGCTGCACAAGGAACTGGAGAAATAAATATCTATTGCATTTTAGACAATGAGAACTTTCTTCATTTTTACAGACACATATGCACTATTTCTGATTATTCTTGAAAGATGGGATCTTCTTGGTCTATCTTCTGTTGTCTTATAGGGGCGTGTGCAGAGAAATCTGCACCATCTGGTAGTGGAATGCGTGGTGCTCAATTCAGGGAGATAGTAGGCTGCCCCTGCTCAGTTTTTTTTTTTTTTTTTTTTTTGCGGTACGCGGGCCTCTCACGGTTGTGGCCTCCCCCGTTGCGGGGCACAGGCTCCGGACGCGCAGGCTCAGCGGCCATGGCTCACGGGCCCAGCCGCTCCGCGGCATGTGGGATCCTCCAGGACGGGGGCACGAACCCGTGTCCCTTGCCTCGGCAGGCGGACTCTCAACCACTGCGCCACCAGGGACGCCGCCCTGCTCAGTTTTGGTTGGTTGTTGTTGGTTGTAACATGGGCTGTCTGTGGCCGGATTTTTGCTTTTTCAAGGGAAGATAGCAATTTGGATTCCACTGGAGTCTCCTTTGGTTTTTAAACAAACTCTGTAGCCCGAACAGCATAGGTCTGCAGGTCGGGTCAGCCTGTGGATCCCCAGTTTATGATCCTTGGTGAATCATTAGACAGGTGGCTGTCTTTTCTTTACATTTATGTCTAGTTTAAAACAAAACTGGCAGAATTTATTTATACAAATTACAAATACATTTACTTGATTTTCTTAGCTTTTTCCTAGGCTGGTTTGTTTTGTCAACAGAAATTCACAAACTTTAAATTTCCTTGCAAGTGTCTATTTTTTTTTTTTGATAAATGTGTTTTTAAAGTTAAATGTATATTCCCTTTTTGTTACTTGATATTTTAAATATTTAAAATTGTATTTTAAACTAATGGAAGAAAGGGCTTTAACACTATATATGTAGGACAAGGTTTTTCACATATATCAGCAATTTTATGTTCCATAACTTCCTACTCCTTAGCGACAGCCAATTTCATCCTTAAGCATTTCTTCTAATTTCTTAGCAATATGCCTGAGTGAATATTTCTTGATTTTAAAATTTAAGATGTCTTTGGTTGATATAATGATTTACTTAGTTCTTTTTCATCTCTTCTTAGTTTACATCCTCGTCCCCCTCTGCATCCTGTGCTTCATTAGCTAAACATTTTGAGGCAATCAGTATTCAGTTTTTACATTAGTATGACTGGAAAATATAGTTCAAAGCTGAGCCACATAGTATAATCAAGTTTTTGCTTATACAAATATTGTCCTGGTTTTAGTAACGGTTTCATTTTTGTTCAGTGATACTCCTTTTTTTTTTTTTTTTTGCGGTATGTGGGCCTCTCACTGTTGTGGCCTCTCCCATTGCGGAGCACAGGCTCAGCGGCCATGGCTCATGGGCCCAGTCGCTCCGCGGCATGTGGGATCTTCGCGGACCGGGGCACGAACCCATGTCCCCTGCATTGGCAGGCGGACTCTCAACCACTGCGCCACCAGGGAAGCCCCAGTGGTACTCCTTTAAATATATTTCAAATACCTCTAGTAGATTTCTGAGAAAAAATTCTTGAACTATTTTTCTTAATATTCATGTCTGTAAATATCTTTATTCCTCACTCATACTTGATTATCAAGATGAGAAATTCTAGGGTAAAGTAATTCTCCTTTAGAATTTGGAAGGCAGTGCTTCAGTTTTTAGTGTTATTGCTGATAAAGCCTCCTCTTTGCACCTCCAAACCTTCTCATTCTCCCCGCCCCCGCTCCAGTTCTCTGCAAGTTCATGATGTGTGTGGTTTTCAAAATCATCTATTGTGCTGGGTGTTTTGGGCACTTGCTAGAGCTTTTAAGTCTGTAGACGTAACTGTCAGTTTTGGGAAACATTATTTAACCCTCTCTTCCTCTCCCCTTCCACTCCCACAAACACTCTTTCAGTTATTTCTGGCTCTTTTGCATTTTGGACTTTGTGGAGTGCACTTCTAAATTTCTTGTTTCCACCTATTTTCCCTTTTTTTTTTCTACTCTGAAGTTTTTGAGGTTTATCTTTATTGAATTTAAAATTTCTGCTATCAAAATTAAGTTGCTTTATGAACATCTTTAAATGTAACTCTTGTTTCATGGATGCAGTATTTTCTCATCTCTGAGGATATGTAAGTCTTTGAAGTTATTTCAGCTATTTACCCTGTCTTTTCACAGGGGTACCTAATTCTTCATTTTTAGCTGTTTTGGACTCTGCTGTTCCTGTTAGAGGATTTGCACAACTGTCTGGTGAGCCTTACCACCTGCTTATATTTGAGTGAATTTGCTCTGGTCTTACTGACTGGTGGTTTTCCCTGTAGAGTCATTTTGTGTCCTGTCGGGCCCCCTAAATGTCAGTATCTATCAGTTTGATTGTTTTCTTCCAACAGATCCATATCCCTATAGAGCAGCCGTTCTCAAAGTTTAGTCTCCTGACTCCTTTACATGCTTAAAAATCATTGAGGACCTTACAGACCAGTGCTGTCTAATAGAATTGTAATGCAAATCAAAAATACAAGTTACATGACCTTTTAAATATTTAGTAGCCACATTAAGAATCAAGGGGTGAGCAGCTCATGCAGCTCAGTATCAACAAAACAACCCAATCCAAAAATGGGCAGAAGACCTAAATAGACATTTCTCCAAAGAAGATATACAGATTGCCAACAAACACATGAAAGAATGCTCAACATCATTAATCATTAGAGAAATGCAAGTCAAAACTACAATGAAATATCATCTCACACCTTTCAGAATGGCCACCATCAAAAAATCTACAAACAATAAATGGAGAGGGTGTGGAGAAAAGGGAACCCTCTTGCACTGTTTGTGGGAATGTAAACTGATACCGCCACTATGGAGAACAGTGTGGAGGTTCCTTCAAAAACTAAAAATAGAACTACCATGACCCAGCAATCCCACTACTGGGCATATACCCTGAGAAAACCATAATTCAAAAAGAGTCATGTACCACAATGTTCATTGCAGGTCTATATACAATAGCCAGGACATGGAAGCAACCTAAGTGTCCATCAACAGATGAATGGATAAAGAAGATGTGGCACATATATACAATGGAATATTACTCAGTCACAGAGACGAAATTGAGTTATTTGTAGTGAGGTGGATGGACCTAGAGTCTGTCATACAGAGTGAAGTAAGTCAGAAAGAGAAAAATACCTAATGCTAACACATATATATGAAATCTAAGAAAAAAGAAAAGGTCATGAAGAACCTAGGGGTAAGACGGGAATAAAGACACAGACCTACTAGAGCATGGACTTGAGGATATGGGGAGGGGGAAGGGTAAGCTGTGACAAAGTGAGAGAGTGGCATGGACATATATACACTACCAAACGTAAAATAGATAGCTAGTGGGAAGCAGCCGCATAGCACAGGGAGATCAGCTCGGTGCTTTGTGACCACCTAGAGGGGTGGGATAGGGAGGGTGGGAGGCAGGGAGACACAAGAGAGAAGAGATATGGGAACATATGTATATGCATAACTGATTCACTTTGTTATAAAGCAGAAACTAACACACCATTGTAAAGCAATTATACTCCAATAAAGATTTAAAAGAAAAAAGTCAAGGGTTGAAATTGATGTATCTTATTTAATCCAGTAAATCCAAAATGTTTTAACATGTAATATAAAATACTGAGAGATATAACATTCTTTTTAATGCTAAGTCTTTGAAATTCAGTATATATTTTACACTTATAGCATAGCTGAATTCAGACTGGTCACATATCAAGAATTTAGTAGCCACGTGATTAGTTTCTACCCTCTTGGACAGTGCAATTTATAGAACTTTTTATGGGGGTTATGTCTACCAATGCTTATGTATTGGAAACTAAAACTGAAATTATAAAAAATAATTCATTTAAAAATAACAGTAGTAATCTCACTACATGCTAACGCAAACAGATCATTTTTATGCAAATTAACTGTTTCAAGAAAACAAATTTAGTAAGAAGAGTGACTTTGTTTTGCTTTCCTGCAAATCTCTGGCTTAATAGAAGACACCTAGATTCTCATATCTGCCTTTGCTATCAGTCTTGAAAACTTAAGTATTAGAAGAAAATTTGGCCTCACAGATGTAGTTGGCACAAGGTGGAATATTAACAGTGTTTCAAATAATTGTGGGTGTTCTCTGATACTATGCCAAAACTTGACAAGTGGTTGAATCCTTAAAGGTTAGTTGCAATGTGGAATCTGAAGTCATATGGAAGAGCTCTTAAAATCCATTGGTCAGTCTTGCCTTTTTAATGGAACTTATACCTATGCATGGGTTTATAACATCTTGTAACATGCGTGAGTCATTCGGAAAATACTAGTTGACTGAGTTGTGTCAGTCTTTCAAATATTGACACATCTCATTATACCATATCAAAACATCACAGTTGCTTTTATCACTGTCATTCTCATCAGAAAAATGTCAAGCTCATGGTGGTGGATGTCATTTATCCACCAAATAATGTCGATGTAATGAAACTCCTTTTGGTTTCATAGAGAGACCTTTCACTACATCCCCAGTCTGTGGACCATCCTTGAGAACCACTGTTTTAAAGGAATCTTCTTATGCCTCAGGGGTATAAGCCTGGGCAACCAGTGTCCAGGAGGCTTAGAGTGAGAGGTGAGCTAAGGAAAGCCTTATTCATTGTCAGTGCAGACTTTTCTAATTTTCTAGAGTTTATGCGTGCTCAGCTGTGCCCATTGTCTGCAAATTTCATATCCCAAGTTTATAGTCTCCTTGGCTTTATCTGTCTATAGAGAAAACGTGTGATTTTCCACTTGGATTGGGGGAAATGATTGCCAGTGCAGTGTCGGCCAGTTCTCTCTTTTCAGCCCTTGCCTCTACCTTCAGGGCGCTTGGTGCCTCCAGGCCCTGAATCATTGGTTTGCTTCTTGCTGGCTTCCTTCTATACTGGCTCAGGTATCTGCAGTCTTGGTTAAGCCACGTGTTACCCATCTGCCTGCTTATAACCTTCCAAATTGCGTTGCTATCTCTCATTGCCACTTCTCTTCTTTGTGGCCCTTGATATACTTTAAATTCTTTTCATTGGAGGGGAGACATGGGGAAGTTACCAAGAGAAATGCCTACGTTGAACTCACCAGGAAATCACTTCCTTTTGGAGTTTCTCTTAGTCTGTTCAGGCTTCTATAACAACAATATCATAAACTGGGTGGATTATAAACAACACTTGTTTTTCATAGGTAGGCTGGGAAGTTCACGATCATGGTGCTGACAGAGTCAGCGTCTGGTGAGGACCTACTTGCTCCCTGATGGCCGTCTTGTCACTGTAACCTCACATGGTGGAAGGGGGTGAGGGAGCTCTGTGGGGCCTTTCTTATAAGAGCACTAATCATATTTATGAGGACTATATCCTCATGACCTGAGCACCTCCCAAAGTCCCCATCTCCTCATAATGTCACACTGGGTTTTTAGATTTCAACATATGGATTTTGGTTGGGGGGGGGGACACAAATATTCATTCAGTAGCAGAATTCAACTGAAAAAAAAAATGTTTGACTCATCTTTGATTTTATACAATTACAAATCCCTACTCTCCCGTGAGTGGGTATATCCCTAATCTGTAGCATCCTGCTTTATTATTTTTGACATTTCCTTTATTTTACATTTTTACATAGCTTTAAGCACCTTCATCATTATTCATTGTTTCTGAAATGTAAAAATCTCTCCAGTAGTACAGTAGGAGGTTGTTCTGATTCATCGTCCTATACCCTTCTTTGAGCTTACTGTTTGTCATCCTTCTTCAGTTGTATGTAGCTGTCATGTTGAATAAGCAAAACTCAAGGGGGGTAATCAGTCAACAACTTTTGTTTCCCACTGGTCCTTTAAATTCATTCCACGTGGATAGTTCTTCCCTTGTCTTTGGATGAAATGTGCGGCAAATTCCAAGACTCTTCTGGTCAACTTGAAGTCATAAAATGCCCTCCTGTCAGTAATTAATATAGTTTAGTGTAATAATCAGAACTTCAAACTTCAAAGTTATGCCCTTAACCCAGCTCAAGTCTGCTCTGAGATATCACCAGCAAGTGTTTAAAAGCTGGCCTCTCCTCCAACCTCATAGTGCTGTTACTCATTTCCTAGCTGTTAACCTCAGGTTCTCATACTCTCACGGCAAGGGTGTGGAGGGGGAGCTGGAAAGTAGTGTATGGTTTCCTTCTGCTGCTGTAACAAATTTACACAAACCGAGTATCTGACAGGGCTGGAGGTCAGAAGACAACTGTGGTCGCACTGGGCTAAAGTCAAGCTGTTGCCAGGGCTATTTCCCTTTCTGGAAGTTCTAGGGAGTTTCTAGGAAGTTCCTTACCTCCTCCAGCTTTTAGAATGCCTGCATACCCTGGCCCATGGCCCCATGCTCCATTTTCAAAATCCTTCTCACATCACATCACCATCTCTCTGACTCTCTCCTCCAACTGTCTACTTTTAAGAACTTTTGTGATTATGTTGGATTACACCTGGATAATTAGATAGTTTGTCATTTTAAAATCAGCTGATTCACCATTTTAATTCTGTCTGTAACCTTAGTTCACCTTTGCTATAGAAATGACATTCACTGGTTCTAGGGGTTGGGAAATCTTTGGGGGAGGTGGTCTTTAGTCAGTTAGCACAGGCAGTAATCCTGACTAATACCGTTGAACACTCTTGCTTATGTGCTCTCCCAGGCTGGCTGATGTTTAATCTGATACTTGTAGCCTTGAGTTCCTTGCGGACATCACCCCACAACTACTGTTGCTAAGAATACCCTATGTTTCTCTTGTTGGTCAAGCGTAGATCCTTCCTCAGCTGCTGAGAATCTAGCAGTTAACTCCCTCTCTCTCTTAGTATATTAAAGCTGCTCTGCAGAGATCTCTAACTACTAGGACCCTTTTTTTTTTTTCCCCTTGGTGCGGAGTAGTTAAGAGCCACAAGTAGCCCATGAGCTCACGTGGGAAGCCCTGCATGTAGGAGTCTGCGCCTCACCTTGGGCTGGGTCACCTGGAGATGTAGGGCCTCCACTGAAACTGACAGGAATGCACCATCTCAGCATAGTGCTCACGTTCTATTACATTTGGCCAGTACACCGGCGTGCTAAGTTCTTAAACTTTGTCATCTCTAAACTATTTTAACCTTTATATCTTTGTTTCCAAACCTTTCATATTTCTCCCTTAAAAACAAAATCATCTGACCTCTTTTCCTCTCTGCAGTCTTTCAGATTTCTCAAATGTTTCCTTTTTCGCAAGATTCCTCTTTTGGAAAGGTGCAGTGCTGTCTTATGATTCCTTCTGGAAAGCTTGCAAGGTTAGGGGTTACGCTAAGGTTGCGGTAAATTCATAGATAACGATACCACCTGGAGCCTCCTGTAGACACCAGCTGGTCTCTCTTGCCAGTGCTTTGACCTCACCCTGATTCTCAAGCCTCCTTTAGCCTGTAACGGTAGGTAGACTGAAATCACAGAAGCTATGATGAGCCTCCCCTCTGACTGGCAAATCTTTTTTTTTCTTTTTTCTTGAAGACGCAGTTCAAATGCCACCTGTTTTCTGATGCCCTTCCAGGTAAAAATTGGTCACACCCTCCTGGAGGGCATAGACTAGGTCTTCTGGGGGAGAGATGGACAAGATCCAGTCTGCATATAATGTGAAACAAGAAGGCGGCAACTAGCATAAATATTCTTTTAGGTTTCTTTCCAAAATTTTAAACCACGAAACCTCACTGTCCCCAAAGTTATTTCTTCCAGTGTCCATGGATAGAAATTTTCTCATCCATTACCTCTTTTTGTTAAACTAGCTGAACTATAGCTCTTCTCACTGGGCCATATTCAGGTCCCTGAATTTTCACCTGGGGTTATAAACTAGCCTAATGTCTTGATGAATGTATGTAGTGGCAAAAACATGGACTCTGGGATAACAGGAGCCTAGATGGGAAACCCAGATCTGCCACTTGCTACTTGAGGGACTTCTGATAAGTAATTCGGAGTCTGTTTCCACATCTATAAAATACGTTATTGGGTTGTGAAGATTAAAGTAATTGAATTAAAACAGTAAAATGCTGTTGAAAGTGCTTGGAACACTGTGATTTACCTTTAGTGACTGACCACAACTGCCATGATGATGGTGATACTACCTGAAAGTTTGGGTCAGGGTACCTATCCTAGGAAAATTCCTTTGGTCTAAGGAGTCCTTTCTAATCAATTTCTTTTATAATTCTGGTGGTTAGGAGTAGGTTATCAAGCTACTAAATTCCTAGTGCGATTAGAAGATCTGTTACATTTGAGGCAGCCGTAGATACTAGACTGTTTTGACATGAGACTGGACTTAAGAAATGAGTAACAGAAAGGAAAGGGATGGAGAGACTTGGACCCCTCTAGTTTTATCTAAGAGTATCTTGTGTGCAGTCTTTAGATTTGTATGTGTTTAACCCTACTCGTTGCTTAATGCTCTTGGGGGAATATATTTTTCTTTATCGATTGTACTTTAAAAAAATTTGTTCATCTGGTAGTTATACAGTAAATAGCTTCCTGCATAAATGATTCTTTTTCTGATCTCTTATTCTAATCGCCTCTGTATTAGCTTGTTGGTTTTTCTTGCTGAGTACTTTCTTGCTGAGATGTTTTCCTGCCCTGCCCTGAGTCACCTGGATGTCGCATGCGTCCGTGCTCTTTGTTTAGAGAAGTCTTCTCCGTCACCTTCTCCTATTCCCTTTGAACAGAGAGCTGACTATTGGTTTTGCGGCTGTTCAGCAGGGTTACGGTGCTGAGCGTGGAGGAGGTCACCATTTGGACGGGACTCAGCATTCCAAATGAGAGCCATCCAGTAGCCTCACTGCACGACCGCTGCTGAGCTCATGTCTCCAAGTTTTCCGTGTAAGCTGAGGGATGGCCACAGCTGAATTAATTGGCAGGCATTTCATCATTGGCTCTCGGTGGCTAATGCAGAGCTGTCCTTTACTGATTCACTCATTTCTTCTTTTGCGAAAGTACAAAATGTCTGGAGCGTATCTCAAGTATGGCAGTTGTCACTAGCATCAAAGTTACGTTTATAACGTTTCTCACCACAGGATGAGTGACGTGACAAAAACAAGAGCTCAAGGGCGTTTCACATGGGAACCAGTGTGTTTTAAGTTAACCCATTGGTAGGGAGGAATAAGCCGACGTTCCTGAACCAGCATTCCTGTTGTGTTATTTCCATGTTAAGTGCAAGCTTAGGATGACCGTTAGAATGACTCGTGGGCATTCGTTTCTAAGCCATGTGAACCAATCTTAGGACCCCATCAGGCATGCCTTACAAAAGCAATCTGGTTTCCTCCGAAAATGGATACCCTGACGACCCTAAGTTGCTTATAAAGACAATACAAGGTAATCACATTTGATGCCCTACCTTATGAAAGTAGTCTGATATTGCGGTCTGAGGATGAGCAAACCTACTTTGTAGGTCCCTAAGCCTGAGACTTCTTAACTACCACCTAGCAGGGGAAAACACGGCTACTGTTTTAACTTTACAGGTGCCTTTCACATTAGGTGCAGGGGTTTGACAATCTTTTACAAATCTCTATCTGTGGCTTGCACGCTTTTGCTAAATACCTCTTGAAATGATGTAGCCAGTGAGGCTGCTTAAGCAGTCCTGCCCCGTGGAGGTAACAGATCGACCGCTGTGGGTATTCAGTTAGGTGTGCTTCTCAAGTTAATGTGCAAAGATAATATGCCTTGATTTTTCCATTAGATGAATTTAATGCAGGGATTTTATGTGAGAATTAGCTTCGTGTACTATTTATCAATTGGTTATTCCTGAGATACATTAGGATTATTAAGGGTGAATTTATATTTTAGGCATGCTTATGTTTTTACTTGGAGAAGGTGTTTGTGACGCTGTGTCAGTGGAGAAAGTGAAGATTAATAAACTAAGCTTTACCTCACTGAAGCCACCCACAAAAAACTCATATCAGATTCTAGTCCTAGTTTACTCTCTTGGGTTTTAAGAGGGTTTGCGTATGTTGATGTGACACAGGGACAAATCTAAAACTGAAAATCATGGAGCAGTGAAAGGCAGCTGAATAGGTCACAGTGTTTCTGAAATGAACCCCTTATACCGCTAGATTAATTAAGCGTCTGCTGTTTTGCACTCTTGGGTGCTGGGCGAGGGCACATAATGGGGTATAATAGTCTTTAGGGCTGAAGACCTAGAGGCTGTGTACTTCCCAATTTTATATTTTAGTCATTTGTTGTACTTAAAATGTTGTCAACTCATTCATACTTTATGTCCAAGAGATGATGCTTTTGAAAGATTCTGTGTATAATCATATTCCAGATTCCTTCATTTGGCACATAACAGAACATTTCACCAATTTTCAGATCTCATTCTTGGTAAATATGGCTTATTTGCTTGCTTGTTTGTTCAGCTCCAAACTATAAGTAGAATCTCTCCATTTTTAATACTTAAATGACCAATATTGTATAAGTCCTACCCTTGTGAGCATTACCTCTGCCCGTTCATGACAGTCTCCATTTGTTCTCATCCCCCCTCCCCCAATATGAGCTAAAAGACTAAGCATTTCTGGAAGCAGATACATTTGGTAATTCTTTACAAATTGACTCCCCTGAGTGAAAAAGACAGTACCAGAAAGAAGCAGTGAGCTCTGATTTTGCATGAGCCCAGCGCCAGATTTACTTTAAGCCGCTGGACATACCTGCAAAAGTCTATCTGCATGGTTGATTGAACTTTATTTTCCCTTTTGAAGGCCTCTAATGCTTATTAATCTATTGTGGAAGAATGCTTATTATCATGCTGAAGGCTTCCAGAACGCTCTTAGTTTCTATAATGTCCTTGAACCCTTAAACAGATGGACTTTCTTCATGTCTCCCACCTGCCCACCTCCGTTTCTCGCTTTATTCCTCAATCTCTGAATAAATAGCTTAGGAGCAGGTAGCTGTAACATTTGGGCTTAGAGTCATGAGAGTAAAAGTTGTATCCATTGAGTCTGAGTCAAGTATTGCTACTTGGAAAGAGGGGAGTCCTCTAATTGGTTAGTAATGCCGATAAAGGCCAACCCTTTTTTTTTTTAATATACAAAATCTGGGAAGGGCAGGAGGCAAAGAAGTGTAAAAACTTGGGCAGAAAAGAAGACTGCCAGCAGTAGGTAACTGTTCAGAAATAACAGGAGAGTGTTGTATCAGGATAGTCCAAGTTACTTTTGGTTAATAACCCCAAGTAGTTCATTGCAGCCAGGTTTTAGTTCTCGGTATTTTACATATTCCCTGTGAGTTGGGAGGGGAACTCTACTCATTGTGGTCACTCTGGGACCCAGGCTGACAGCTCCATCTTGACACAACTTTCCAATCACTGAGGCAGGAAAAATACTGTGTTAGCTCATGTACTGTTTCTAAAAGGCCACAGCCCAGGAGCGACACACGTCATCTCTGTTCATGATTCATTGGCCAGAGCAAGTCATAGCACCGTACGTCCCTTTCGGAGGGGCCGGGAAGTACTGTACCGTCTTGTGCTGGAAAGGAATAGAATTGGGATATTTGTGAACGATATCTGCCATAGGTGCTGAAATAATGCTGATAGTGATAATGAAGACCTGAGAAAGTGTTAAAGCCAGGTCTGAACTCATGGGATACCTGCATAGGTTGACACTAGAAAGAACGTGTAGGGACGTGAACTATATATTTAGCCCTGTATTGTGTGTTAGCTATGCAGGGGTGTTCAAGCTACATACTCGCGACAGTGATGGTGGCTCGCTATGGCAAGGAATCTCCATTCTGATGTATCTAAAACTGCTGGGGCACGGGGCAAGGAAGAGAGCAATTTGAGGACTTTCTATAGACTCTTCTGAATGCTCTCTACCTGTATTGATAAATAATTATCTGTACTTAGAGCAAATTACATATATAGCACAGTTCTGATGCCTTAGAAATGTAAGCACCTATGGCTTACTGTAGCTTAGAATGCTTGAGTGTTGGATCGGGACCTCCCATAGAGCTATGTTAATACCTCAGGTGTCACACTAGTATATCTTGGTTATTGCAATGCAAGGCATTTCTTCCCTATCACACCAGAACCACCTGAGGGTAGGGACTAAATCCTGTTACTTTGGGGAGCCCTCAGTGGAGCTAATGTGGTATCCTATGCATAAGTTTTTTCTCTTGAATGGATTCATTTTAGAAATAGTTAAAGAAAAAATAAGCTATATTAGTAAGGATAATCTGGATTATGCTGTGGTAACTAACAATGCCCATTCTCAGTGTCTTAACACAATAGGGGTTAATTTCGCATTCACATAGTGTGCTGGAGGTCGAAGTGATACTCTTGGGTAGTTGTCTTTTGAGCGTTGGCCCGGCATTCCATGGGTCTCCATGTCAACACAGGCTTTCATGGTCCTTACAGCAAGGTAAGAAAAGCTGGTAGAAATTTAAATACTTTGGCCCAAAAGTGACACCCTTGAAATGCCTAACTTTATGGTTAGGTTATTTAGAGTGGGTTTTTCCGCTTATGGTGGGTTATTTCCTGCAATTCCTGAAAGTAAAGGAATTAGCATATTGCAGCGTAAGAACAATTCCCCTGTACAGGCTTAAAAAGGTTGTTGGGCAGCCCCTCCATTGTCTAGGACTTTTTCCATGCAGAGGAAGTCACGCCTCCCATACTCACTTCTTTACTTTCATAAACTTGACTCCTTACCCCTTTTATTTAGTCTTTCTGGTGGTGCATCCCAAGATAACACCATCTTATTTCCTGGCTCCTGTCTTCACCACCCTGCATTTGTGACACTGCCAAGGATGGCTGGACACTAGCTCTGGGTTCCCTTTGACAAGTAGCTAGCTCTTACCTAAAACTTTATAATACCGAGAGAAACAATACTATCAGTTCTGTGAGCAATCAAGAACACTTCCATCACCCACGAAATTCTCTCGTGCCCCTTCCCAACTAATCCCCCAACCCCAGAAAGAACCACTGATCTGTTTCAAAGAAAAAAAAGTCAGTTTTTCCTATCTTAAAATTTTATGTAAATAGAATCATACATGTTTTTCTTTAAAAGTTTTATTGAAATAAGTTGATTTACAATGTTTTGTTTCAGGTGTACAGCAAAATTATTCACTTATACCTATGTATATAGATATATATTCCTTTTATAGTCTTTTCTATTATAGGTTATTACAAGATATTGAGTATAGTTCTCTGTTCTATGCAGTAGGTTCTTACTATGTATTTTATATATAGTAGTGTTCATACTTTTTTTTTTTTTGCGGTACGCGGGCCTCTCACTGTTGTGGCCTCTCCTGTTGCGGAGCACAGGCTCCAGACGCGCAGGCTCAGCGGCCATGGCTCACGGGCCCAGCTGCTCCGCGGCATGTGGGATCTTCCCGGACCGGGGCACGAACCCATATTCCCTGCATCGGCAGGCGGACTCTCAACCACTGCGCCACCAGGGAAGCCCCATACATGTTTTTATTGTGATCTTTAAGCATAGTTTTGAGATTTACTCTTGTTCTGTGTATTAGTAGGACATTTCTTATTTTAAGCAGTATTCCATTGTATGATTATATCATAGTGTGTTCATATATTCTCCTATCAGATATCTGGGCTGTTTGTAGTTTTCAGCTATAATGATTCAACCTCTTATTGTACAACATTATTGTACAAGGCTTTTTGGACATATGTTTTCATTTCCCTTTGCTAATACCTACAAGTAGATTTGTAGGGTCATTGGGCAGTTGTAGCTTGCACTTTTAAAGAAACTACCAAGCAGTTTTGCGGTGGGGGTACCATTTTATACACCCGACAGCAGTGAGCTCTGGGTGCTTCACATCCTCTCTGACATTTGACGCCATCGGTTGTCTTTAAAAAATTTTAGTGGGTGTATTGTGAAATGTCACTAGGGAGTTGATAGCTTTTAGAACTCTTCTGTTTTTATTCTAAATATTGCTTCCAAGTAATAAGTCTTAAAAGGGGTTCTCTGCAGTAGTCTTACCTGATAGCAGGGTAAGGAAGAAGATCTTGGATTACTTTCCTCCGCAGTAGACAAGTAAAGGATAGAAGGTAAGTTTGGGAGCCTCAGGTTTTATAGTGAGAAATCAAGTAGTTCAGCACTAGGGTGACCCGGGCTGGGACAGATCTGGATTCTTTAGAGGTGTTAGTAGACTACTATGTGGTGCTGGTTCGGGCTCTACAAACTCTTCTCAGTAGCTGTTGTCCCACCTCCGTCCAATCCTGGTTTGGTTTGCAGAATGTTATGGAAAGCTTTATCGACCCTATCATGCACACTAGCATTGTTGGAATAGGAAATACCACTTTGAGGTTTAACACTATCCTCTCAGTTCTTTTGTAAGGGTGATAAGTGTAGCCCCTTCCACACTGATACCTCTTGCAGTCTCCTCCTAGTTTCACTCCACTCCAGCCACCTCCTGCACAATCACCTTAAAACAATCTGTGCCCCACAACTAGTAATGGTGGCTGTTATTAGAGAATGCATTCTTAGCTTTGGTACTTGCCCTTGGAGATTTCGTGTAGAACGTGATAATGTTTTTCTTGGGCTCTCAGCAACCCTGGATGTGCAGCCCCAACTAACCAATTCCTTTAAAGCTCCCATCTGGATAGAGTCATTTCTGGCATTTCAGCCCCAAGATACTGCTCAGAGTTGAAGTGCTGTCCCCAACATCTTGATGTATTTGTACATCAAGATAAGAGGAATGCCAAGCTTACGTGTACCTCTTTTTTTTCCTGAGGATTTGAAAAGAATTCCAACTCCAATAGCACATAGTAGGTATTTAATAAACATTTAGTGAGTATGTATTTGAAATTATGGCTAAAAACTTCCCTAACCTGAAGAAGGAAACAGATAATTAGGTGCAGGAAACACAGTGAATCCCAAACAAGATGAACACAAAGACTCACACCAATATGTAATTAAAATGACAAAAGTTAAAGAGAATTCTAGGGGCTTCCCTGGTGGTGCAGTGGTTAAGAATCTGCCTGCCAATGCAGGCGACATGGGCTCCAGCCCTGGTCTGGGAAGATCCCACATGCTGCGGAGCAGCTAAGTCCGTGTGCCACAACTACTGAGCCTGTGCTCTAGAGCCCACGAGCCACAACTACCGAGCCTGTGCTCTAGAGCCTGTGCTCCGCAACAAGAGAAGCCACCACAATGAGAAGCCTGCACACTGCCACAAAGAGGTGCCCTTGCTCGCTGCAACTAAAGAAAGCCTGCATACAGCAACGAAGACCCAATGCAGCCAAAAATAAAATAAAACTTATTAAAAAAAAAGAATTCTAAAGGCAGCAAGAGAAAAACAGTCATATATAAAGGAATCCCCACAAGGAATCCCTATAGCAGCTGATTTCGCTGCAGAAATTTTGCAGGCAAGAAGGGAGTGCCACTGATATATTCAAAGTGCTGAAAGGGAAAACCCTGCAACCTAGGATATTCTACCCAGCAAGATCACCATTTAGAATCAGAGGAGAGATGAAGAGCTTCTCAGACAAACAAAAAGTAAGAGTTCATGAATACTAAACCTACACTAAAAGAACTGTTAAAGGGTCTTCTCTATGTGGAAAAGAAGAATCTATAGAAAAGGGAAAATCCCACTAGGAAAGGGAAATATATAGTAAGGACTGAGTATCAACCATTTAAGTAAACCAGCATGAAGATTTAAAGACAAAAAGTTGTGAAAACAACTCTAATTACAATAAACAGTTAAGTGATAAACATGAAGATATAAAATGTGACATCAAAAAGATGGGGAAGGGGAGAAAAAAATATAGATCTTTTAGAATGTGTTTGAACTTAAATGACCTATTTCTGCTTGTTTTAAACTGGTAAATATATATGAACCTTATGGTAGCCACAAATAAAAAACCTACAATAGATAAAAAACTAAAAAGAAAGGAACACAGGCATCCTACTGAAGAAAATCGTTAAACCACAAGGGTAGAAACAAAAGAAATGAACAGGGAAGAACTACAAAAACAACTGGAAAACAAGTAACTAAAGGGCAATAACTACATACCCATCAATAATTACTTTAAATGTCAATGGACTAAATGCTCCAATGAAGAGAGGTTGATTGGATTAAAAAATAAAAAGCAAGACACTTTTATATGCCACCTTCAAGAGACTCACTTCAGAGATAAAGACACAGGCCAAAAGTGAGGGGATGGAAAAGATATTTTGTGTAAATGGAAATGACAAATCAGGGGTAACAATGCTCACATCAGAAGACTAATAAAAGACAAGGGCTTTATATAATAGAGGGATCGGTATGAGAAGAGGCTATTATGCTCGTTAACATTTATGCGCCCAATACAGGAACACCTAAATAGATAAAGCAAACACTAGCAGACATAAAGGGAGAAACTGACAATAATTAACACCTCACATCAATGCCAGCTTGTCCAGACAGAAAATCAATAAGGCAAGAGTGGCTAGTGACCTTAAGTGACATAATAAACCAGTTGCACTTAATAGATATCTACAGGACATTCCATCCAAAAACAATACATTCTGTTCAGGGGCACATGGAATGTTCTCCAGGGTAGGTCACATAATAGGCCACAGAACAAGTCTCAACAAATTTAACAGGATAGAAATTATATCAAGCGTTTTTTTTCTGACCACAATGGTATGAAACTAGAAATCAGTTACAGAAAGAAAAATGGGAAGAGAAAAAACATGTGGAGACTAAGCATGCTATTAAAATCAACATATCAATGAAGAAATTAAATCAGAAAATACCTTGAGACAAGTGAAAATGGGAACACAACTTTCCAAAATCTATGGGCTACAGCAAAAGCAGCTCTAGGAGGGAAGTTTGTAGTGATACAGACCTTCCTCAAGAAACAAGAAAAATCTTAAACAACGTAACCTTCCACCGAAAGAAATTAGAAAAAGAACAACAATCAAAGCCCAAAGTCAGCAGAAGGAAATAATAAAGATCAGAGAAGAAATAAGAGACCAAAAAAAAAAAAAAAATCAATGAAACCAAGAGCTGTATTTTTGAATAAACCAAACTGACAAACCTTTAACCATGCTCACTGAGAAGAAAAGAGAAAGGATCCAAATAAACAAGGGATGAAAGGAGGAACAACAACCTATACCACTGAGATAGGAAGAAGTCACACGGGAACACTACAGCTATATGCCAACAAATTGGACAACTTAGAAGAAATGGACAAATTTCAAAAACCTACTGAATCAAGAAGAAACAACTTGAACAGATTGATCGCTAGCAGTGAATTTGATTTTGTAATTAGAAAAAAACAGAACTCCCAGCAAACAGGATCAGCTTCACAGGGGACTTCTACCAAACAGATAAAAGATGACCTAATACCTATCCTTCTCAAACTATTCCAAAAAATTAGAGGGCAGAACACTCCCAGATTCATTCTACGAGGCCACCTTTACCCTGATACAAAACCAGACGAAGGCACTACAGAAAAGAAAAATACAATGTCTTTGAATATAGATGCAAAAATTCTCAAAATATTAGCAAACTGAATCCAATAGTATATAAAAAGGATCATACACTATGATCCAGTGGATTTATTGTAGGGATGCAAGGATGGTTTAATATTTGCAAATCAATCAATGTGATATACCACATTAACAAAAGAAAGGATAAAAATCACATCATCTCAATAGATGCAGAAAAAACATTTACAAAATTCAACATCTGTTTGTGATAGATACTCTCAAAGTGGGTATTGAGGGAACATATCTAAACATGACAAAGGCCACTTACGACAAATCCACAGTTAACATACTCAACAGTGAAAAGCTGAAAGCTTTTCCTCTAAATTCAGGAACAAGACAAGAATGCCCACTCCCACCACTTCTATTTAACATAGTATTAGAAGTCCTAGCCACAGCAATCAGTCATAAAAAAGAATGAAATTCTGCTGTTTGCAAGAATCTGATGGACCCGGAGGGTATCATGCTTAGTGAAATAAGTCAGAGGAAGACAAATTCTTTGTTTTCACTTAAACATGGAATCTAAACAATAAATGAATATAATAAATGGAAACAAACTCACAGATACGGAGACTAGTGTTTGCCAGTGCAGAGAGGGGTAGAATAGAGGCAAGGTAGGGAAAGGGGATTAAGAGGTACAAACTACATGTATAGATAAGGTACAAGAATGTAGTGTACAGCACAGAGAATATAGCCAATATTTTATAATAACTTTAAATAGAGTACAATCTATAACTATGGAATCACTGTTGCACACTTGAAGCTAATTTAGCATTATAAATCAAACATACTTAAAAAAAAAAAAAGGTTTGGGTTGGAGAACAAAACTTGTACTAAAAAAGGACGTTTACCAGTAGGTATAGATATATCTGTATGTCTGTAGTTTTTTCCTTTGTATTAAGCTGGACACTGAGTAACTTTTACTCAGTTTCATAAATGTAGTATTTGCTCCCACCTACCCTTTCAAACATCTTGAGCAATATGCTTTCAATAAATCCTAGAAACTGATTTCTTGCATACTTCTAAATAATGCAATCTAGTCCCAGATACTCAATTTATAATCTCCCTGAATCAATTTTGACTGTGCTCAACATATGTTGGGAATGGAGAAGTAGAATAAAATAGTCTCTAACTTATTGGCCTGACTTTTCTCTATTTTTAATCTATAATATTGACTTTTTGAAATTTCTTGTAAACAAAACTGTATATTTCACTTTTTAGTTTTATTCTGAAATATGGTAAAACATTCTTAGAAATCTTTTATGTAGTTTTTTCCTAAATAGTTTTATGTGGTCTGTCCCTGTGACCTCAAACTAAGGCTTTGAGTCAGGGACAAGAAGAGAATCATTCAGCCTTCAATGTAGGTTAGCCATTATTTAATTTATTTGGGTAGATACAGCCTATATTTATGAAGTGACCGGTGAGATCTTGTGCTGGAAGATTGTTTGGTGTTTGAACGTATCCATTTGTATAATCATTGTTCTAATCTCAATTCATCTGTTGGTACTTGATCAGGGAGAACTGGTCATTTCTACTTACACAGGCCTCAGCAATAGAGGGTAAAAGTACATCTGTGGTTTCAAAAATATAGTAACACTTAGTAAGGGAAATAATCAGTGATGGCCTAGGCTGGGACCCTGTGAATTCTGAGCAGGAATCCTTCAGCCTAGGTTCTAATTTGTAACTAGCAAAACTGGATAACTTGAGCAGGCCTCTAACTTGTCCATCTTCCCAGTACCATGTATGTGATGCTCTCTGACTTGAAAGACCTGACCCAGCATATCTGTCAGTTGAAATGCTGTATGTCCTTCAAAAGCCACTCAAGTGCCACTTCTTCCACAAAACCAGCATCACTTTGTTGTATCTGAAACAGTCTCTCTCCCCTAAATTCCCAGAATGCTTATGTAGTTTTTGTTTGGCATTCTCTATTGAGTACTTACGGCCCCTTAATTTCACAGACAACTGCATATGACTCATTTCCTTGGTTAATCAGAAGTGTTTTGAGATAGCTTGCATTTTTCAGCCTTCCATGTTTTCTGGTTGTTAGGGTAAACATGGCACACAGATTATTTATTTATCATAGGATTAGATTATATTTTAGTGACATTTAAATATTTATATAATTATATTCTGTTACTTATATGATATACCGGGTTATTTATAATTTATTACATTTTTAACATTTCTATATCATCTTACAGAAGTCAAGTAATTTGTCCAGGATGGCATAGCAGTGGCCTGGCCAGGTTTTGAACTTAGACCATCCCACTCTTCAGCCTTAAACACTGTACTAGGCTTCATCCTTATATTCTACAAACACTGTTGCAGATGGTAGATTATCAATCAGTGTTGTAGTGCTAGAACTTCTTTAATGTATAGTGAGCTAGTGGGTAAAAAATCTGTAGTTTAAGTTTGAAATGTATATAAATTCTCTTGAAGTAAGCAAATATAGATATCTCAGTTTGATGTTACTCATTACATTTTATTTGCTTTGGCAATCTTTTTTCAGAGATGGTAGACTATAAATTTCATCTTGAGTTCTGATTAGTTTTTCTTACTGTATACTAACAGTTTGTAGCTGTAGTTTAGATGTTAAGTTTATTTTTAGACAAAAGAAATCCCTTTATTTAAAAATAATTATAGATTTACAGAAAGTTTTGAAGAAAACACACAGGTCCTGTATAGTATTTATACAGTTATTTTCACTGGTAGAATCTTAACTAGCTTTAGTACAGTATCAAAACCAGGAAATTGGCATTGGCGTAAAGTGTGTGTTTAGGTCTGTTGTTGAACCGCATGTGTAGATTCATGTAGTCGCTACTACAATCAAGAGACAGTACTATTCCATTACCACAAAAATCGCCCTCATGCTACCCCTTTACAGTCACAACTCAGACCCTATGCCACTCCCCATCCCACCCTTACCTTTTTCCATACAACCAGTAATCTTTTCTCCCTTGCTATACACTTATTTCAGGAATTTTGTATAAATGGATTCAGACAGTATGTGAGCTTTTGAGATTGACTCTTTTATTCACTCAGCACAGTGCCTTTGAGATCTCTTCAAGATGTTGCATGTATCAATTGTTCATTCCTTTTTATTGCTGTGTGGTATTTTGTTGTATGATGGATATACTTTAGTTCATTTAACCATTCACCTATTGTAGGATGTTTTGGTTGTTTCCAGTTTTTTGTTATTACAAATAAAGTTGGTATGGACAATCATGTACAGGTTTCATGTGGACAAATAATAGACTTTTCATTGCTATGGCACTAATGTCGAGGATTGTCATTGCTGGGCCATATGTTAAGTGCGTGTTCAGTTTTTAAACTGTCAAACTGTTTTCTGAAGTAGCTTTACATTTTACTCTCCTACCAGCGATGTATAAAAGATCCAGTGTCTCTACATCCTCACCAGCATTTGGTGTTATCTCTATTGTTTGTCTTAGCAATTCTGTGAGCATGTGTGATACTTCCTTGTGGCCTTAATTTGCATTTCCCTAACAACCAGTGATATTATACATCCTTTCATGTGCTGATTTGCCTTCTGTAAAATGTCTCTTCATGTCTTTTGCCCATTCTCTAGTTGGATTTTTTTTTAACCATTGAGTTTTGAAAGTTCTTTATATATTCTAGATATAAGTCCTTTGTTAGATAGACAATTTGCAAATATTTTCTTCTTGTCTGAACTTGTTTTTTTGTCCTCATTTTTGTTTAAGAGAGGGCTGAATCCTTTGCCAGGGCCATAGTTGTGGATTCAAAAAATAAAAATATGGAATGATGCCAGGTCTGCATGCCCTCTACTCTGTCAGAAACTCCTGGACAGCTGTGTCAGAGGAAAGAGTGCCATCTACTGAAGCACAGGGACCAGTTTTCCAGCACAGTGACTCAGCAGGGAGGGGCGAGGAACATGCTCCTTTAGGGTTTAGCTGGAGAGGGCCATGTACCTTTCATACAGAGAAGATTACTATGGCTGTTTAGTAGAAAACCACCCCCAGTCCCTGCCAGGTTGGGGGATTGTTGTCGATTTAGTACACTAAGTCTCTTGACAAAGAATAGGTAACAGAGGTAATAAGAGATGACATTGGTACCAGCTGATTTCAGACATCTCTTGCCGGCCTCAGTTTTGTTCGTTCTAAGTAATTAAATCCTTCTGTCCAAAGCAATGCATTGCTATTAGTTCTAGGTGTATTTATAACACATGCCTTGAAATGACATTTGCAATAGACTTACCTAACCTTTGTTTTTGAATGGACTACTTTATAGAGTTTTAGCTTTTATTAAATTTGAACACTCACTTCATATAAGTATTTTTTGCATATATTGTAATATGAAAATTCTTTCCTTTTGTAGAAGTACATGAGGATTTACTGATAGAGCTATCTTATCTTACTTTCCATACATTTTGGTTGCAGAGACTATAAATACCCTTAAGATTATAAAATTTAGTTGAAATTGGTGTAATTAGATACTTAGAAAAAGCTATTTTTAATTATCATGGAGTACAAAATTCCAGTTTTCTGTATGTGAGATAAATGGGAGCTTTACTATTTCCGGCATAAAGACTTGATAGTCCACTTCAGGAAAAATTAAAGTTTGAACAAAAGGTTGACTTTACTTTTATAAAACTAATTTGGGAAGTGAAGTTAGAAGTCATAATTCCCATAGATGGACAATCTGAGTGAGTTCCCATAGATGGACAATCTGAGTAATTCCCATAGTTGGACAATCTGAGTGAGTAATTTCCATAGATGGACAGTCAGATAAATGGGCAGATTTTTGAGGTGACCTCCTATAGCTAGAGAGGAAATTGGCACCATATTGCGTGTTTGGCAAATCAGCTTAGTTTAAGTATATTTGGGCATGAAGTCCTTGACATTCTCTTTACTCTTATTCTTTCTATTAGTCTACTTAGAAACAATGTAACTTTGCTTTCACATTCAATTGTTAGTACCCTGGCAAATGTTTCCAAGAAAAATGTGTCATATCGCTGTTAGGAGTGCTTGTGAAGTGGACATGTAACCATGGTTATTTGGATACAGGTAAAAGATGAATATGATTTACAAATTCCTTTTTACATATTAGAAAAATAAACCCAGATGAAAAACAAACCCGTTAGAAATATGAAACTCTAAAAGAAAACGTAAAAATCTTGAGTAAATGTCCTTTTTTCCTTCTCTCCATTTTCGGATTCTTAAAAGTAATTCTGTTCTCTCAAACATTTTTTTTTTCCCGCTGCGCGGGCCTCCCACTGTTATGGCCTCTCCCGTTGCAGAGCACAGGCTCCGGACGCGCAGGCTCAGCGGCCATGGCTCACGGGCCCAAATGCTCCACGGCATGTGGGATCTTCCCGGACCGGGGCACGAACCCGTGTCCCCTGCATCAGCAGGCGGACTCTCAACCACTGTGCCACCAGGGAAGCCCCTCTCAAACATTTAATAAATCCAATTAAACTTTTCTATAATAAGTAAAATTTATGTCCATATTTTGCTACCTAGCTTTCTCCCACTCCATTTTAGGAAAATCGGATGTTCCTCCCAACATTTTCTGATGAAACTTTTTGAAAGTAGAGCATAGTTAACAGAATTTTACACGAACATCGACATACCCAACATCTAGAGTCCATTGATTAAGCTATCATATATTGATGTGTTTCAAAGTAAATCGTGTATATTTAATATGCAAATCAGGGTTCAATATGTCTTGTTATGTAAATTTTAAATAAAAATATAACTCACAAATCTTAAGTATACATTAGCTGAGATTTGACAAATGTGTATACTGTTGTAACTCAAATGTTATCAAGATGTAGAACATTACTGTCACTCCAGAAAGTTAACTCATGCTCCTTAACAATCAGTACCCAACTCCCAGAGATTAGTTTGCTAGTTACTAGAGTTTCATATAAAAGAAATTAGACAACATATACTCTTCTGTGTCTGCTTCATTCACTTGGCATGTTTTTGAAATTCAT
Source organism: Monodon monoceros (assembly GCF_005190385.1). Taxonomy (NCBI): domain Eukaryota; kingdom Metazoa; phylum Chordata; class Mammalia; order Artiodactyla; family Monodontidae; genus Monodon; species Monodon monoceros. The sequence goes on along the minus strand of NW_021703772.1, from coordinate 31,284,215 downwards.
CCATAATGTCATGTGTATCACTAGTTTGTTCCTTTTTATTGATAAGCCTTATTTTCTTTTATGAATTTACTCTAGTTTATATATCCTCCTATTTATGTGTACCTGAGATTCCCGGCTTTTAATACCAGGAAATAAATTTTGAGGATTGTATAGTAGCACTTCATTTAAAACCATACTGTGTCTTACACAGTTATCTCTTGACTGCAGTTTTGGAAGCTCTTTACTATTTGTAAATTTTATAATCTAGATGTTTATGTATATGCCTAACTTGGCTGACTTGAACAAAAATTTTGGACTTTATTAAGCTTACCTCTGAAGCTGGAAGGACACTGTGGCATGTTCCCCCGCACCCCCCCTTAGGATCATCTTAGGAAATATCTCAGCCAAGTCTCTGTAGTGTTTATGGACTTGGACTTAAATTCCAGTCCGTTTTTTACTTTATTGAAAAAATGTAAAGTTTTTTAGCCCATGGAACAGGTCTGTTGGGGCTGTTTGTGGTAATGTTGGTGAACAAGTAGGATTAGCAGATGTATTTGCAAAAATGTAATATACACCATAAGAATGATGCATAAATGCATAAACTTAGGGAAACCAGGATAATAGCTTTTTAGAAAATGGTTTTGAAGTTTTTCTGCTGATTCTTGTCTCGCAGTATTATGAAGAGCCATTCAATCAGCATTCTTAAGTTAACTGCACATAAGCACTTAGCAACTATATTCAAAACTGATGACTGAGTTCGTTTTTGACCATCTGACCCTCAAGGTTATGGAAAGTTGACCTTCCTTATAATGCCATCATATTTTTAACTCCTCTTTATATAACTAAAACCTTCTTTCCAGTTGTACTTTAAGGCCCCTAAGATCATCTAATTACTCAGGAGATTGCCTGGGAACCCTGTTCTGTAAAGCTTTGAATGTGCATTGGTAATGTGATCTCTGGATAGGAAATGAATATCTTGACATTTCACTGGACAAATTTGTGTGGAGGAAGAAATTTTGTGATTGTTTTAAAAACCATTTTTTGTTTGTTTTAATAGGGAAAAAACAGACATCCTGTGATGTGTACCAGTTGCAGAATATATATGATAAAGGTAGCTAGGTATTTGCCTAAGGAGAAATATACTTAGAAGAATGGTGATAAAGATTGGTAAATATCCGTATATGGTTCCAACAGGATGTGCTTCCCCTTGCCTAAACTTGCTTCAGAAAGACCTCATGAAGTTGGATAGCCTCCGGAGCTTTTAGAGAAGAACAAAAGAGATGATCAAACTGGTAGCTGCTCAAAGAAGCAAGAATAGAATGACTGAAATCCTGTAGGAAACTTCAAGTAGAGAGATGATGTCCTTTGAAAAATCTGTGAATAAGAGGAACAACAAAATTAGCTTTTTGAGAATTAGAAATTTGCCCCCTGCCTACTTTCTGTTTTACTTTTTTGTATCTCATGCTCCTGCGAAGTGATTTGCTTTTCTCTCTGTGTGAACCCTTTTATTCTTTCTGGCCTTTGTGGTCTTGCCTCTGATTGGGATCGCCCTCATGAATTCAGTCGTCTTTCAGAACCTTGTTCAGGCATCATCAAATCACATGATTACTCCTTCCATTCCTTCAGAATTAACTACCAATAGATTACTGTTTCTACCTCCCCTATATCATTTCTTACCTTTTCACATACTCTTTTTCTTATTGATGACTGGTGTCGCCAGCAGTAGTATTGCAGTTAGAATAACTGTAGCCGTGCCAGTAGTAGCAGCAGCGGCAGCATCACTAATATATACCTGGGTAGGGTCACTCTGGGCCAGACATACTTCATGCAGAAAGCTTAGAATGATCTCATTAAAGCTTACTCTGTTTCTATACTTTAAATTCTATTACGTCTACTTGTGTATTTCATCGCCTGAATGAGCAGTGATTTTGAATTATATTCTATTTTGGGTTAAGCTAATATCTTACTGAAATTTCTCAAAAAGAACATATTGACTTACAGAATTTTGTAAGAAATTTTGGATACCAACCATTGTATACTTTTTCCTGATCAGGTCAAGAAATACTTAGAAAATATACCAAAAAACAATTCTTGATGTGTATATAGTGGAATATATGGTAGGATATCTCTGAAGTGGAGAATGAAGTTATAGATCTAGTGTATATATTCTCCTGGTCTCTGCCTGAAATAAGGAATTCTGCCACTCTGTCTCTCAGCGCCTTGAAATTAGAGTTTAAATTCTTGAGCTCGTGATTAGTGTAGATGATATAAACTAGACCCCACCTAGTATTCTTTTTTGTTAAATAGTGTTGTTGTCTGACCCAAACTTGTTTTTATTAACTAGTTTAGGCAACATTAGCAGCTGTGCTTGTAATAAAATGCAACAGCAGGGCAGGAGTAGTGGGGTTCCTACTGGGGGGTAACCACAGTGTAAGGATGTTGTTCGGGGGGATGAAGGATTGTTTAAAAAAATGTGTGGAAGTTTATGCTTATGGAAATTTGAAGATCTTGGAAACACGAATAATTTGGATAGTGAAGTTTCATAGAAAAGATAATAGGCAAACGTTTGAAGATTTGCATCTTGTAACATCTTCTTCGTCTCTCATCCTGCATATAGATACCTTGGTTTTGGCAAAACAAATATGTTGCTTTATAATGATATGTTCTTAATATTGTATATTTCCTCAGTTTTCATGTGTTTCATGTACATTATTCAGCATGTGCTTATAATTGTTTTGGGAAGGATCATATTAAACTTTGGAGCATAATAAAGAGTTGTGTGATAGGATTCTTAATACTTTAAAATATTTTTAAAGGAAAATATATTTTTCCTTGTGGAGGTAAAATTGATCACATCAAAAATAAAAGCCCTCGGTACAAGAGGGTTTATTTCTACTAAGTGTAGAAGAAAGGATAAATAGGTATTTATTGTAGCTGGAGGAATTTTTTTTTTTTTTTTTTTTTTTTTTTGCAGTACACGGGCCTCTCACTGTTGTGGCCTCTCCTGTTGTGGAGCACAGGCTCCGGACGCGCAGGCTCAGCGGCCATGGCTCACGGGCCCAGCAGCTCCGTGGCATGTGGGATCTTCCCGGACCGGGGCACGAACCCGTGCCCCCTGCATCGGCAGGCGGACTCTCAACCACTGCGCCACCAGGGAAGCCCTGGAGGAATTTTTAATCATGTATTTTATGGTAAATTTCAAACATACAAAAAAAGTAGATAAGAGGATAGCATAATCCCTGCTACCTCATCCCACATAGTCACTTACTGACTTTGGTTAGAAACTCATGCCCATCATTTGGCTTATTTTGAAGCAAATCTCAGAGGGCATGTTTCATTCTAAATATTTCTGTGTGTATCTCTGAAAGATGGGGATTCTCATTATCAAGACTAAAAGTAATTAACAGCTTAATATCATGAATTTATAGGTCAAGGTTTAAATTTCACTGGTTGTCTCATAAATATATTTCTATAGTTTTCCTGAATCAGGCTTCAGACAAGGCCCATGCACTGCATGAGGTTTATGTCTCTTAAGTCTCCTCCATGTAGGAGTCCTCAACTCCTCTTTGTTCTAGCAATTTAGGGTTAGTTGTTCTGTTGTTCTCCATAGTCTGTGTTTTGCTGATTTCATTCCATGGTGGTGGTTAACATGTTTTTCTGGTTTCTCTATTTATGTAAACTGGTATACAAATCTAGAACCTCAGATTTTTACGGGGGCCGGGGGGAGGACTATCATAGCTGTTTTGTGTTCTCCAGGAATTACGTAATGTACTTATTTCTCTTTGAGATTAGTGGCTATACGTGATCATTTCCTAGAGCCGTTGTTTCATTATGGGTTTGTAAAATGGGAATATTCCATTCTTTCTTCATTTATTAATAGGGATAGTACTAAAGAGATTGTCATCAACTCTTTGCATACCCTGAGGGACAGATAAGTTGGTGGAAGAAGGGCAAATTTAATGCTTGATTCTTCTGCCTTTCTACTAGTTTTCAGAAAAATGGGTTGGTTCCCTTTAGAATCCTCAGAGGAGACTAGGCACCTTCTAAATACATATATATATTATGAACACATGGATATAAACCATTTTGGTGGGTTTAACAACTACTATTCTGTTTGCTCCAGTTTCCTCATCTTTTAGCCAGTGGGAGCCTCTTCAGGTTGACAGTCTTTGAAAGCCTCCTTGCTTTCTGCTGTGACCAAATCTTCTGGGCTCAGCTTGTACTTTTCCTTCCCCAGATTAGGATCAGCTGTTCTCCACGTAGCCCTGGTTTCTTTCAGTGGGAAATAGTACTTTGAGAACCATGATTTGGAAGCGGTTGTTACTTGGTTGGTCATTGTATCTACATTTCTTCTAGTGGAAAAAAATAACATATGTACCTCTTGAGTTTATGCTGATATTTCTAACAAAAATTTAGGATTATATATGGTGTTAATTTTGCTTTTATATTTGCATCTCTTTTTTCCAACATATCTTATTTCCTAAAGCGTTAACATGATTCGTTTGGAAATATTACCTGTTCTTGCTTAAGAGCAGTAGAGCACTGATTTCTAAGTTTTGAAACCTGGGCAGTGTCCCACGAGTCACATCACTACAGGGAGGTGTTAAAGACAGATTACTAGAGAGAGTGATAGAAGGGATACTGGATTGAGGTCTGGCTCTGCCAATGTACCTGTCACTTGTTTCCTTGTCTTGTAAAATGGGGGTAATAATGATTGACTTCCCAAGCTTTTTATGGAAGATAATATATGCAAAAATGCTTTATTAATATATCATAATAGAAATCATTTTCCCAGCTTGTTTAAAAAAAAGAGTCTGAACTACTGAACTTTGATTAGCTTTTTTGTCAAGATTTGTTTGTTCTTGTAGGATATATATATATATTGCTAGAATAGCCTTAATTATCTTTTTTTTTTTTTTTTTACCCTCCCACCCGCCCACCCCCGCCTTAATTATCTTTGATCTTTGTCTCTATAGTTAAATGTATATGTTCGTAGGCTTCTATTAAGGTGGCTGTTCGATGGATTAAATATTTGTTTGGCTTAAATATTAAATATTTTTGCTTAATTTATAATATTTCAAAGTGAGTGTAGAAAGGAGGATCAAAGTAGAGGGGAATTTTACACCAAAGCCTGTTCCTTGTTATTCATGATTCTTTGTTTCTCTTATCTAGTATCATGGAGCATTGTACACCCTGGAGGTCTACCTTTGTATGAATAACCTTTCCCTTGGTAGGACTTCATGTTGGTGTTGACGTCACAACCTAGAAACAAATGGCAACTACAGGTCAAGTTCGTTAGCTGGAGACATGTGTTAGGTGTTTGATGCTAGGCTCATCATATGGCTCACGGGTCCTTCTTATCTGAGACTAAAGTTTTGTTTCTGGTTGTGTTTTTTAAAATTATTCTTTCTAATTCTCAAATAACAGGATTATTTTCTATCTTGGTGCCATTTTTTTTTTAAACCAGAATTCTTTTTTTTTTTTACATTTATTTTAAAATTTATTTTTATTTATTACCTGGCTGCGTTGGGACTTTGTTGCTGCGTGTGGGCTTTCTCCAGTTGCGGCGAGCAGGTGCTACTCTTCGTTGCGGTGCATGGGCTTCTCGTTACAGTGGCTTCTCTTGTTGTGGAGCACGGGCTATAGGCGCGAGGGCTTCAGTAGCTGTGGTGCGTGGGCTCAGTAGTTGTGGCTTGCGGGTTCTAGAGCACAGGCTCAGTAGTTGTGGCGCACAGTCTTAGTTGCTCTGTGGCATGTGGGGTCTTCCTGGACCAGGGCTCAAATCAGTGTCCCCTGCATTGGCAGGTGGATTCTTAACCACTGCGCCACCAGGGAAGTCCCATCAGTGCCATGTTTAGCCACTTGAGATCTAATAGAAAAGTGGCCAGATGCCTTTCTACCTACTGGTGCTTCCTTGGTCCTGTCTTCAGGTCCCTGTTTTTATTACTTACCTGCCATCTTGTGCTCTTAAGGCCTTGAATTTAGCCTTCTCTTTGGTTTTATACTCTTAAATTATTCTAGCCTGGATTTCTTGTGCTTCACTTTCTTTCTAACTTTTCTTTCCATGTGTCAGTGATAATTTTCTAAAACTCACACTTGATTGTTTTCCAACTACATCCTGCTTCATTTTAGTGAAACTTTGCAGTTGGCAATGGTCTTCTCTCTACAGCCTGAGCTTTTTTTTTAAATTTTATTTTTATTTATTTATTTATTTGGCTGCATTGGGTCTTAGTTGCAGCATGCAGGATCTTTGTTGAGGCATGTGGGATTGCTGTGGCACGCGGGCTCTTCATTGCGGTGCGCGGGCTTCTCTCTATTTATGGCGTGCAGGTTTTCCCGCTCTAGTTGTGGCATGGGTTCCAGAGCGCGTGGGCTCTGTAGTTTGGGGCACGCAGGCTCTCTAGTTGAGGCACGTGAGCTCAGTAGTTGTGATGTATGGGCTTACTTGCCCCGTGGCATGTGGGATCTTAGTTCCCTGACCAGGGATCGAACCCATGTCCCTTGCACTGGAAGGCGGATTCTTTACCACTGGACCACCAGGGAAGTTCCTACAGCCTGACCTTTTAAAATCCCTTTACAGTATCTCCATATAGACGTTCATAAAGTTCATTTGCATTTTACCAACAACTATGTTTCTATATGGAGTTAAAAAATCATTGCTATTCTTAAATATTTCTAGTATGATATGAAAGAACCATATTGCAAAACTTAGGAAAATAAAGGAAATAGATAATCCTGTTACTTTTTCATGATTACTGCTGTTCATGTGTTTTTCCTCTTGATAGCCTCATTCCCATAAAATTTTGTACATAGGTCTAGAGTATGTTTTTGCTGTTTTTTCAGACACATGCCCCAGTAAATTCATTATGTCAGAAACACTTTGTATGTCCTTTCATAGGAATTATAAGTAACACTGAAAGGCAAATTTTCATAAGCTCATTGCTTGTTCTCAGGTGGTAAAAATGTAATAATTTTTAAAGATAGATACATTCATTATTCAAAGTCTTGCAAAGTATCCAAGTATTGCATTCCTGTCCTATTGTTAACAGTTCATTATATTTCCTTCCAGGTTTAATATACCTCTAGCTTTAATATAACCATCAGTTTAAAGAATGCATAACGTCTAAGATATATACATAACATGTCTAACTGTTCCTCTATTAGGCACTTACTAATTTCTAGTATTTTTACCATTGTAAACACTTGGGATGAACATTTTTGTGCAGATAGGTTTTTCATATTTTGGATTATTTCTTTAGATTAGAATCCCAGAAGTAAAACAACTAGTTTACAGTAATATTTTTATAACTCTTGATTTACATTCCTGGATAACTTTCTATGAGGTTGTAATAGTTTATTATACTGTTAGCAAATTGGTTAGTTTTCTCTCTCATATAGTTTTTTCCCTGCTTCCCTCCCTCCCCCCACCATATCATTGTGCATTTCTTTTTTGGAGGTTTAATATTTCCTTTAAGCTTCAAAACAGTCGAGGTCTCTGCTTTGGAAAGCCCTGTGGCTTTTGGACAGGAGAACGAACATTTTACTGCAGTGGGGCAAAGGAGATGGATGTAGATGAGGTGTGAGGTCATGGGCCATCCTGGCAGGAAGAGATGGTGGTTAGAGGGTGGCAGAGTAAAACTGAATTTGATTTCCCAGTTTTTTTCTGGCGTTATTCCTGATAAAAAGCTGTTTCTAAGCTGTAAAATTTCAAAGCCCTGTGTTAAGGAATAAACCTGTGACCAGAGTTTTTAAAATGGTAAAGTTAGATCCTCAGCCATCAAGCTGTGCATTTTCTTATAGACAGATTTGAAAAGCAACAAGCAGTGGTCTCAATCAATAAAGATTATGACTTGTATACTTTACTGCAGTGAAGATGTTGTAGCCAGGTTTCACAGTTAGTAAACTACTGTGTGTCAGGGATGTACAAATAGAAGTTTGCCATTCCCCAGCAGATCATTAAAGAACCCGCATTGCTTAGCCACCCTGCAAGTTTATTAAAATGGTGTCATAGATATCTGCTGCTCTTACATGGTAGTCAGTAGGCACACCAGTGTTTCTGAATGAATGTGGTCATGTGCAGATAAAGAACTGGGGCGTTGGGACCTAGCCCTGCAATGTGTTGATTTGATTTTTACACATTGAGTATTATTGCTCACTATATATTTAAACTGGCTTTAGCTAAGTGTAATTTTGTTATCTAGAGCAAACTGGACTTTGGAAGTGGTATTTTTGTCAGCTATTCAAGAGAATGTAATGTTTTTAAACTATTATTCCATTGGCTGTGCCATCAGAAGCTATGATGACATTATTTTGGCCTTTAAATGACGATGCATTAATTATGCTTTATGCTTATATTCTTTGTGGATGCTTCATCATACGACATCTGTACCCTGAGGGGAATGATAACATATAGGTCATAGCAGGCTGTTCTTGCAGAATTTCAGACTCCTTTGAGCCTGACAGTATCATCCTTTAATTCTAGGACCCAATCTGTTCGTCTTTGTTTATTAGACCTTTAGTTTCCCCCGTGACCAGTTGGGTGCTCATCAGCCAAATGTCCTTGGCAAGTGTCTTTTAACCCTCCTGAGGCTGGCTTGATGATCAATAAATTGTAAATGCCAATAAATCCCAGCCTGCTGCGCCTGACAAACGGGTGCCAACAGTCCCCCAGGAACTCTAACTAGAGTGGGCAGGGAGCCTTCAGGGACCAAGCCTTAAGGTCCAGGGACTGGGGTTGCTGAACAGCACAGACCTTTTTGTGGTGGAGGTCGGAGGACAGCATTTCAAATGCAATCTTCAAGTCCGATGCAGACAGGCATTTGGAGCGGCAGATGAGGCAGGACATACAAACTAGGTGTTCCAGGTGTGCTTGTTAGTTGAAGACCACATTTCCAGAACAGAATTTCTAGGAAGGTATGCTTCTAATAAAGATGAAAATAACTATTACTACTGTTATTAATAACTTTTGTTCAGTACTTAGTCTGTACCAGGCACTGTGGTACATATTTTGACATATAATCCAATTAACTGTGTCGGTGATGCTTTTTTTAAGATAGGTACTATTATCATCTTTATCAGATGAGGAAACCAATACCAGAAAGGTTCAGTGGTGTTGCCCAAGTGGTAGATGTGAGATAGGAATGCAGGCTGTCTGAAGCCAGTGCCTGCAGTTGAACTACTGCTCTCACACGGTCTGAGCTGTCTGTGTTTTGTTTGTCTTTCCAAACACAGTCCTACTTACCCTTCTCATCACCTGTCGAGGAAGGGTGATGACCCTTCTGGGCTGCATTACCAGGTTTCCCTGCCCTCCTGGCTTCCAGAACTGTTCAGCCAATGGGAGGTGTACTGACGGGAGAGCACAGGGCAAAGGAAGAGGATGATTGATCAGTGTCCTGGCTCCTTCCCTGCCAGGCTGGCTGGTTACCTCTGTCTTTTTTTTGTTTCTCTTTTACTTTCTTGGGAAATTCTTTCTTAGGATATTGAATTAGTGTGGTTTATTTATTTATTACTTTTATTGGCGTATAGTTGCTTTACAATGTTGTGTTAGTTTCTGCCGTACAGCAAAGTGAATCAGCTATACATATACATACATCCCCTCTTTTTAAGATTTCCTTCCCATTTAGGTCAGCACAGAGCACTGAGTAGAGTTCCCTGTGCTATATCCACAGCTACGTCTCTTGTAAGGGAACCCTCTCCAGGATTCTGGTAACTCTTTCTTCTCCTGGTCCTTTCAGGGAGTGGTCAGTTATTGTTACTAGATCTGGCATACTTCACTGTCCCTTTCTGGTTTCCATAAACCCTGTACCTGCTTTTTGTAAGTAGCCTGACTCTTCCTTAAATTCTCTTGAAGTGCACCTCACTGGAGAATGCCATCTCTTCTTGTCAGAACCCTGACTAATACACCAGCTCTCCCATTTAGAGCGAATGAACCACGCTAAGATGAGTGTTTGAATCTTAGGCAGTCAGCAAATACTAAGTATTTACAAAGCATGACACACTGTGCTAGGTATGGTATAGTATGGAAACTAAAAAGTAACAGCCATAGACCCTGCCTGTTATATATTAAAAAAAAAATTAGCTAGGAAGACAGTGCCTTTAAAATGATAATACAAGGCAGCGTAAACTCAGTGTAACATGAGTTCAGAGACTAGAGAGTTCTCTGTGGCTGGTGGTGGAGGGGATGAGCAGGTGCTTGGCTGGGGCTTTTAAGGATTGGTACGATTTGGTCAAAATGGAAAAAAGGAATTTGCAAAATGTGTTTTGGGGATAATGAGTAGATGAGTCTAGGTGGGGCTGAGGCCTCCTATGAGGGAATAGTGGGGGACAGGTGAGGTGCATACTCATGTTGAAAAGTACTTTGTCTTTTTTTGTTTAAAATTTTGACTTTTGTAAAAACTGTTTTGTATCCAAATTAATGTTACATTTATGGTTGTTCATGCTTATTGTAAACGAAACTGGTTTGAAGTAATAATGTGTAAACTAGGCCTTTTTGGAGAGAAAGTCAGATTTCTTTGCATATCTGTTTACTCTGTATGTCAGGTCTGCACTTGTTTGAACACACCATGGTCGTAATTCATACTCTTGGTTTAATAACACTTTCATATAATTATCATTACTTTATTATTACAGCAATAAAATCCATTCTTTGGGAACTATTCCAGTATTTAGAATACCGAAAATAAGTGCTTAGTCCCAGTTGTCGCAGTGATTTTTCCAATGTTTGAGATTCTAAGAAATCAGCTCCTACTGTACTTCAAAACAAAACTGATGTCTAATAAAATTCTTCTTTTAGAGATAGCAGTTCTTTGTAGAACCTGCAAAGGAAAACTTCAAAAAGAACATTCACAAAAGGACTTTCGTTCTTCTATTTAGAAATATTGAGACGGAAGAAGAAGAAGTCATACAACTATCTCAGGGAAAAACATCCTGGAGGCTTAAGGATGTACTTTACCTTGTTTAGATATTAGAGTGTTTCATACATAAACCGAAGGGCGGGGTGGAGTTGCAGGAGAGAGCGTGTACGTGTGGGGCTGTGGTCCTCTGATTCCTCTTGGTTTATAGTATTCCTTGAAAAGCCATGTGGAGTTATACCTAAACTTGTTTCTAGGTATCTGTTGGGGCACTGGTCTCTGCTGTGCTTAGGCCCAGGCTTAATGGCTCAGACTGAAGCCATTGAACCAAAGGAGGAGAGGGGGCAGTGGGATGAGAATGTGAGCAGTGCGGCAACATGTGCTCAGGTGGGCTTTTACCAGGCCATTGCATAAACTGAACACTGGTGACAGTGTTGCTTCTTATTAACTATGCATAGGAGTTTAGTGACGTAGGCCTTTCCTAGTAGTTAAGTGGATATCGTCACAGGGAAGCTTGACAGTTCACCACCAACATGACATGGCAAGCTCTTTATAGTTGGTATGTCATGATGCTAGGGAAATTTCTGATAGCTGTCAATGGGGATAGTAGCAGTAGGACATCTGTATGAGGCTATAGCTATTGAAACATGCATCTCCTTACTAGGAGATCGAGAACTATATTCTGCCTGGTGTGACAGAAAGGCCATGCTGTTATTTTTCTAGAGGAAGGTATGATTTCATTTTTTTTTTTTTTTTTTTTTATTGCGGTACGCAGGCCTCTCACTGTTGTGGCCTCTCCCGTTGCAGAGCACAGGCTCAGCGGCCATGGCTCACGGGCCCAGCCGCTCCGCGGCATGTGGGATCTTCCCAGACCGGGGCACGAACCCGTGTCCCCTGCATCAGCAGGCGGATTCTCAACCACTGCGCCACCAGGGAAGCCCTGTATGATTTCATTTTATCTGGCCATTTGCTTCCAGGATTCAGCTCTTTTCTCCCTGTAGTGAATGTTCTAGTCTCGTCCTGAACTTCATCGTTTATCTCCAAAAACTTGTGGGACATTATTGCTTGAATATCTCACTGCTACCTGAAATACACCATGTCTGATACATTAAAGACAAAAACACCCCTGACTGAGAGGATGAAGTGAAAGGCCCACTGTCCAGTATCCTGTGTCTAGGCGCTGGTAGACTACTACTCTTTGAAGTCTTGCCCTATCTGCCTCTTGTAAGAATTCTTCAATTTGGTGACACCAATTCACTTCTTTCTCTTCTGACGGAGGCTGTCCCTTTCTCTACTCCTTTGGTTACACAGCCCAGCGCATCCCATCTAGAATGCCTTGATAGTTCTCTTTGCTTAGTGACCTTTGTCTACCCTTCAAAGCCCCGACAAATTATACTTCCCCTACCCTAAAGCTGAAATTATGTCTGTAGGACACCTGTTTTTCAAATGTTGCATTATATTGTTTTTCATGGGGACACATCTCTCCTCTTAGGGACTGAAAGTTCCTTGAGGACAGGGACAGTCATTTTATTTGACTATCCAGAACACACGCTCCACATACCAGCGTATAGTTTCTTTTTTGACATCTCAACCCTTCTGATCACGTTACCTTCATGTGTGGTCTAGAATCTTTTTTACATACCAAGATAGACTCTCTTAATATATGACTGCTATGTTAACTAAAAGAGAAAAATAGTTCCACTGACTATTTTAACAATAAACATAAAATATGTTGCCTTTTTCAAAGTTAGAAATTTCTCTTTAGGTGGTTTGAATAATTGTAAATTGAAAAATGTTTTTAAATTGGACATTAATATATACTAATTAATAAAAGGAGTAGGTTTCCCATAGTAGTAGTCTTAGGATAAATACAATTTTTTTCCTTAGGAATATGTGGTTTAAAAAAATATTAGAATCCACTGAATCCCAACTGAAGTTTATTGTACATACCATATATTCATGCTAAGAGTTGCATGTATTTACCATATATTATGATATTTATATGAAACAAATTACTCCTCCCCAAAGAACCAGGGAACATAAAATGGCAGATATGAACTCCCGTTTTAAAGACTGGGAATGATTAAAATTGTTTCTGCTCTTTGCTCGTACTTCCTTAAGACACAGATACTCAGTGAAAGTGATTGACCACATCTTCAAATCTTGGGTGGCTTAGGCAGGCGTTATACAGAGGTGCTGGTGCCTTTAGATTATTAACACGATTCTGGGGGATTTTTATTTGATGTTAAAGCTGTGAGAATGTAAATGGAGAAAAGTCATTTTGTGTATATTTGATAACCACCCATGCTCAGTCACTGAGGCTGAGATCAAAGAAAACTGTTACTTCACTGGCTCTACAATAGCCTTTGCTTAACTGTATTAAATAAACTTTGAGAAATTTCAGGCTCTCTGATATAAAATATACAATTTTCAAGCATACTAATTTATTAGAAAAAGGAAAAAGTGTGCTCATTGACAGTTCTATATAGAATTTAGGCAATAACTTACATTTTTAAAAACTGACTTCAAAAAAGATTATTCAAGAGTAATATTCATACCTTCTATTTTTTTTTTTTTTTCCTCAAGAAGTTCACTAATTATGTGAGCGGAAAAATAGTTTTGGCTTCACGGATTTCTTAGGAAACAACCTGTACTTGTGCTTAATATGTTATACTGTGCAAGGAATTTTCCTGTGTATTCCAACTCTGGGCCTCTTAAACCTTTGCTTGTAGATATTACTGTTCATCAGGCTGTAAGTTAGCAGTCACATTTTGCTGCTACTCCCTCAGCCTCACATTAATAGTACATTCTTGTGATAGTACTTTACTACCTAAGTATTTATTTAATGAACTGTTATTGAGATGTGAAAATAGCGAATGATAATGTAATTTCTTTTGGCTAAGTAAAGCCACATACATCTTACTAAACATCAAAAGTGGACAATTTCAAATTCCCAAAGCATGGGAAGAAAATAGTTCTGTCATGCTGGTTTGCTTTCTTGATGTGGCAACATAATATGAGATGTTTTCTGTGTAGTGAGCGTCTTCATGTTTTTTTTCAATGGCTTTTATCATTAAGTGTGACTGCATTACATTTCTCTCTTCCTTTACCTTCAACAATGCTTTATGGTTCTAGCCAAAGCACTGGCTTTTTTTTTTTTAATAGTCAGCTTATTCTGGATCTATTTGTTTATTTGGTTTTGTATGAGTTCCTTCAATTAAACATATTTTGAAATGTGAGATTTACATACTTATAAAGCATGTACAGTTACTAGAAAAACTAAATTCTGAAGTATATACTTCTACTCTTGTATAATCACTTCCCCATTCAAGACATTGAATGTTGCCTGCACCCCGGAAATCCTCAAGTGCCCTTGCTAAAATTCTTTCCCCCTCCCCTAAGGAAACCACTATCCTGAATTTGTGACAATTATTCCTTGTTTTTCTGTACCACCTAAATACTACAGAATTCTAAACATTTCAGTTTAGTTTTATATATTTTTACATCTAAAGTAGGCAAAAGAGTAGATGAACGCTTCTGATGACGCGACCATTACAACAATTTTGAAGCTCTCTTTGACAGTGTGATAAAGGATTATATTCAAAATACACTTAAAAAAAAAAACAACAAACCTCTCAAAACCCAATAAGAAGACAGACGAGTAAAACAGTGGGCAAAGATTTGAACAGACACTCTGAAGAACATGTTCAACATCACACGTACAGGCAAGGATGTGGAGCAACTGGAACTCTCATCCATTGCTGATAGAAATGTAAAATGCTAAATCTGTTATGGAGACTTGAAGGTCCATATATATATATATATATATACACACATACATACAAACACACACACACACATATGTATGTTAGGTAACAGTGCAGAACAAAGCACCATAAAACTCAGTAGCCTAAAACAATGAGCATTAAGTATTGTCTACCAGACTTTGGGCCAGCTGGGATTTCCTGGTTTTGAGTGTGTTTACTCCTGTGTCTATGGTCAGCCACAGCTTGGGAATGTGTTTCTGCTTGTATTCACTGGGCCCTTTCAGGTATTTGGGGGTCAGCTGGCAGTAAGCTGGTCTAAAACAGATTTAACTGGGCAGGTTTATCTCTAGTGGTTTCTTGTCCATCAGCAGGCTAGTCTGGGCTTTTTCTCACAGCAAGGCAACCTTCCAAGGAGCAAGCAGAAGTACACAAGACCGTTGGAGGTCTAGGCTCAGAACTGGCATACGATCAGTTGGCCAAAGCAACTCACAAAACCAGCCAGTATTCAAAGGGAATGGAAGTAGACTCTGCCTTTTGAGGAGAAGTGCTGCAGAGTTGCACAACAGAGCTGGTGTCTCCTGGGGGTGCGAGTAGGAGTGTAATTTGGGTCATTTTTCTAATCAACCTACCGTTGTACCGCAAAGGAAATGACATTTGAATTGGGCCTTGCATGGTTAACCAGGCTTCCAGGTGGCAAAGAGGGTAGAAGGCATTGAACATGGATATAATTGAGAGTTCAGATGGTAAAGTATTAAGTATGAGCAATTTTATTTCAAATTTGTTCCTGGTACAGTACTTTGTGTTAGTGTTCTTTTTTTTTTTTAATCTCAGCTCGCTCTTTAGAGTCTTACTCTTTTAGGGCTGAAGAGATCTTAGGCCAGTCACTCATAAATGAGGAAACACCTAGAAATGTTAAGTGGCCCCTTCCAGTACTTAAATCAGTCTTGACAGAAGTGGACTATTGACTCAAATTTCCTCTTTCTGGGCTGCTCTCCAGAAGCACTGTCCATGTTTCCAGTTTTATGTTCCATGTATGGTTTTTCAGCGTGACCTGCCTTTCAACACGCGAAGTATTATTTTATAGAGTCTTTCATTGAGGGCAGACCAGAGAGGCTTATGCAAGTAGTGAGGGCAAATACCTAGCCGTCACGTACCACCTTCTCTTGTTGAGAGCTGATAAGCTTTAAACAATGTAGATAGTAGTGGCTCCCATGTTTTCCCACTCTGCCATCTGTGCCTTTGTGTTCTAGGCACATTTCTGAGCGCACAGCCTGGACCGTCCAGGGTAAGATAATGATGTCTGGATACCCAGAGTGAGTGCCTTAGTCTTATTAATAATTTTAGAGCTGCTGCTTCTGGGGGACCAGGGTCAAGTGATTGTCACAGACTGAGTTTAGATGGCACTGTTTGAGCCACAAATTCCATTCTAGTCACTCCTTGGTCACTTCTCTTGCTAGGAGTATATGGAGATCTGGAGGATAAAAAGCAGAAACACTCCAGGCCTGTTCCTTATTATTTCACTCTTAACCTTTGTTTCCCGACTTAGGGGAACTATAATTTGGTTTCTTCTGGAGAAACCAAAGCACAATAAAGAAAATTGGAACTGGGTTGATAGCTTTATGAAGGCTGTGTGTTTAAATTTTTTAAAAGCCTGGTTTTTATAGGCCATATGTTGTCACGTAATTACATAAAACAAATGAAAGCATGATCACTGCCTTTCTTAAGAATATTTGGTGATCATACTTAAAGCAAAGAGCAAAATAAACTGAAACACTAATTCACTGTACTTAAGTGATGTCTCTGATCATAATTTTTTGCCATTACATTATTTTGATAGGCTTTGTTTAGGCATGGTTGCATGCTAGTAACACTCGAGCTTTACAAAATTCTTAATTTTTAAAAATTAAAAACAAACAAAAAAAACCCGAGCTTTTTTGATAGTATATATACATATACAGTTAATTTTTGTATTTTCCGTAGTTTTTGGGTGTTGAAGCGTTTACTGACACCTCTGTGCACCAAGCCAGGTGCTAGAAGCCGTGAATGGTACAGTGATGACTGAAACGTGATCCAAACCTGTTGAGCAAAGAAAGACAAATGTGCAGCTATTACAAAGTGCTGTACTATGGCAGATCAATTTTCTGATTGTTAAGATGGCATTAATTTTCCATTTTTGCATTTGGGATATGTTAGAATTTTATATTTTGACCTTTATTCAAAGACAACTTGAAGACTAAAAGTTAAAGACTACCCTAAAATCATTTAAGTCAAACTATTGCAGAAGAGAGCAGGCCAACTAGAGTTGCTTTACATAGTAAGTGTAGGATTGAGTATTAGGTGTGGAGTTGATTTATATGTTTTCTTTCACATTCCCATAGGTATAAACTTCCTACTTTATTGGATTCTGCAATTTAAAGAACATAAAAAGGATTATTAATCATTGCCCCTAAGTTTTAAAAACATCTCTGGTCTTAGTAACTAAGCAGCCTAAATAAAAAATTCTACGAAAGAGTGTCTTTGTTGGCAGCTACCCTGCAAGCCAGAAAAGCCTCTTGTGAAAATTAGTGATTTTTTTTTTTTTTTTTGGGTCAGTTACTTCAAAGCTGAGGAATGGTAAAAGGAAAGATGTTGCATAATCTCCAGAATATGCGTTCAACGATTTTTTCCTTTGTCTTTCAAACCTTGGTGAACTTAACACAGGTTATTTAATAGATGCCATTTTCATCATTAAATAGGTTTCTAGAAATTATGGTCAGAGCTCACAAGAGTTTTAAATTTTTATTCTTTTCCATTATGTCAGCTTCTTTTGTCTCCAGGATCCAACAAAAGTCATCATATTTAAGGATCCCAACTTTTATTTCCAGGGTACAACCTGCTATTACCAGTGTGTCTATAAGTATTTTATTCCTTCCTAATAACTTATGCAAAGAAATAGTTAAGACCCAATCAATCCTCATGATCTTTACAGGCATTTAAAAGCTTACAGATATTAAAATGCACTACCTTGGTTCCATTTCTTTGGGAGTATATATAACAAATATCTCTGTCTTTGAAAGTTTAAGAAGCCAGGCTAGCTATCAGACCATTCCAGGTGTTTTAACATTCTCTGGCTGTAACATCATGGAGAGATGCTGATCTCAGAAAATGCTAACTCCTCAATTCGCAATCTTAGACATGTGACTGCTTTATTGAGTTATCAAATATTCCTGACCTTAAAAAGTGATCAATAGTAGTGATTTTAGCTTTCTGTTACTTCATGGGTAGAAACCTAGTAATTTTGACAAAACTGGACAATTGTTTTCTATTATAATCATGTTTGGCTCAGAGAGATAGCCCTAAAGAAGTCTTTTTTTTTTTGTATTCTCAGCCTGCACTTTAGGTAACTGGCACCAGTGAGAGGGATCCCCTTAGAATGCTCTGTATGAAATGCCAGGCCAGGGATTTTTAGCTTAACCACCAGTGGAGGTGGACCAGGAAATCAGATGAATGAGGTGGGCTGCGTGAAGGCAGTTACGGAGTCGTGGAGACTGGCCAAGTGGAGGGTACAGAGTGTGTGTGTGTGTAGAATCATGGGTCAGCTCCAGCTCATTGCCTCACACTAGGATGCAGGCCCAGTTTTGACAGGTTGTCTGATTTCTTTTTTCCAACAGGAGCTGGCAAACCAGATTTCCTTGCAAAATTTCTCACCTTTAAATTACTGCACATGTCAAAGGAAACACTTCTGTAAGTCAGGCTGGGTTTGCACCATGGTTTAGACTCCCCTGTATGTGGGAGTCTAAACCATGGTTTAGACTCAATTGAGACTGGTTTAAACTCAATTGAGACCATTTGATCGTCATCGTAAATACTTTCATACATCGTTTAATAGCACTAAAGTAACATTAATCTGTCTTTATAAACAATGGGTACTACTTATGAAGCAGATTCCAATACAACTACCTAGGTCCAAGCCGAAGTTCCCGTTCACACTGAGCATAAACTGGCGACTGTCACTGCTTAATATATTTCTGGCATTAATGCCGTTCTCTTTCTAAGATTGGGAGACTCTGAGCTAAACCTGTTTTCTCTCCATGTGGGGACCTCAGAGCTCTGTGGTTCACCTTGAAAAAGCCCCTATGGATAACTCATCTCCAGCCATAAAGGTCCTAGCATGCGGAAGAGGTGTGAAGTGCTTGCTGATAGCTCTCAGTGAGGTCTCTAGATAATGGACTTCTTTTCATTTTTTCCCCTAGGAAAGATGGCATTCAACAAATGTTTATTGAGCATTGGCCCTTCTCAATTATAAATTTCCATCCCCTGTGTTGTCTCCCTTGGTCTGAAGGTTTTCTCCTTCAATCAATTGTTCCCATTTCAACCATGTTTATTATAGTAACTAACCATCTCCTAACTGGTCTTTGCAAGTTTTTCAGGAAAGCAACAAGTCTCCTAAAGAGAAATGTCTTTCCCTCCCATCTGTAGCCATTAAACATTTAAAACAGATAAAGTTATTTTATGGAATACTTATTGTTGGGCATCTTATGCAAAGTTGGAGAGGAGAACGAAAATAAATAAGATATAGAAATGTGTGCTTTTTAAAAAGATGCTAATTTAGTGTTGGGACAGTACTGTCTGTGGAAGGGGTTCAGATGATATATAATAAATCATTAGTGGATCAAGCCAATGTCTAGTTAATCAACGTCTAGTTGATTTGCACTCTGTAAAGTTACAGAAATGTATTTCTGAAGTGACTACTCCTGTACTAAAATTTGTTCCCTTAAATAAGTTGCTGCTTTTTGTGTTCAGTTGTTTTTCCCTCCCTCTCTGTGAAATTTTTGTCCTTTATTTTCTTTTAGGAACATAACGTATAAATTCCTGCTAGTAATAGCAATTGTATGATGCTTCATAACTCGTTAAGAAAAGTGCTGCCAAAATCTAGCTTGTTCTTAATTCTGTGTAACTTTAATTTTAAAGCAGGAATGAATGGATTTATAAAACATGCAATGTTCCTTTGTGGGATATGTCATAAATGAAGCCATTAATTGTCAGATTGTCATAGGACTTTGGGAGCAATCCAGTATGAGTTTGAACCCTAATTTCTTTCCTTCCCGTAGCCTGCATACTCTCTTGTGGCTGACTGATTGTTGATGCTTTGCCCAGGGAGCACTGCCAGCTAATTGGCCTGCTGTCGCTTCAGGTCAGGACTTGTTTTAAGTCGGGCTGGTAGTTAGCGGTTATCCTTCTGAGGAAGAACTGGTAGTTCCAAGGACCTTTCAGCACTCAGTTTCTCTTCAGTCATACTTTTGTATTAAGTTGTATCTTAGGAATGTGTTTGTATCCTTCTCCTTTCCTCATCTCACCCCCAAGAGAATGTCCCAGGGAAGGTTACCCAGTGACGTGATTCACACCAGGTGGGAGTGCTTAGCTATTCCAACAGCTACTACTCTGGCGCTGGTGATTTTTCCATTCCGCCTTGCTTATTCCCCACCTGTTGAACAAGAATACCTGGAAGGAGTGTCAAGAAGATGCTTCTGTTGAAGCCCTTGACGTCTCCCTAGTCCATAGCAGTGAACTCTAGCTGCAGTTTGCTTTCTCTTAAAAGATCTCTAAATAAAACATTTAATACTTAAACCAAGTACTTCATTACTAGAGACTGAATGAGCCACGCCAGCCAGGTACCCTTTCCTCGTCTCCATTTAGAATGCATCACTGTGCTACAGGGGGGTTCAAACATTTGGTCTCAGAACCTCTTTGGTCTTTTAAATCCTTGATGTCAATGAGCTTAAATCTGTGGTTTATATTTCTCAATATTCTGATTAGACACTAGAACTGAGACATCTAACATATTTTAAAAATTCATAAATGAACCTGTTTCATGGTTAAAAATCACTTTTCTGAGAAGTAACTCTTTTAAAACAAAAAAACTCTTGTGAGGAAAGTCCTGTTTTACCTTTTCACATATATCTTTAATGTGTAACTTAATGGAAGACAGGTGGGCTCTCAGATCTCTTTCTGTGTTGAATTTGTTTTGATATGTTCTTTTGGTTCATGTTTATGAAGAAAATCTCACACAGATTTGTAGTTGGAAATTGTGTATATTCTTTGATATTGTAACCAAAACTCGACAGGTGGTAGCTTAAAGGACTTTTTGCAAGGAGGAAACTGAAACCGTATCAATGAACTTTTAATACTGTGTTAAATTAAAATCCATTGGTCTTGCATTTTGAATGGACTTTTTTCCTCATATGTGGTTTTATAACATTATACATTGTCCCTTGGAAAATATTGGTAGATGTTATGCAGCTCTTCCAAATGTTAATATATCTCATGATATCAGAATTATTATGTTCATTAATATCACCACCAATCTTATCAGAAAGATCTTTAAGTATTGGGAAGCTGTCAAGTTCACTGTGGTCGATACAAGTTATTCAAAATTCTAATTTTCATCCAACAGCTGGAATTTTATTATTGATTACAAGTGCTGTTTGTTTTCCTTGAAGTGACAAACTTGCTTTATTTTCTAGAAAGCGTCTTCCAAATACTAAAGTCTGAAAATCCAGTTTGTCTATCAGTCATTCTTTCGAGTGAAAATACTGTTGCATGGTAACAGCTAGGTCAGCTTGCAGCTTGATTGCACAAGTTCTTTTCCTTAAGAGAATCGTTAGATATCAGAAGTGCTTTATGCATATTTTCTGTTTTGGCACACAAAATATTAGAGATGTATATTCAGAAGTTGAGATTTAATAACATTTATAATGCTTATTGCATCATCAAAGACCTTGAGTGAAACTCCTTTTTTTTTAAAACTGAGAATGAGTGGTGGTAAAAATAAAATGACTATTCATAAGGTTTGGTGCCTCTTTATCCATCAGTCCCAAGGGCAACACAGTAAGTAAGGCAAATAACATCATAGAATTATTTTGGAAGTAGCTATGACCTCCTGGCTCCCCTGAAAAGGTCTGGGGGACTCCCACAAGTTTGTTAGAACTGCTGCTCTAGTAGCAATGTTTTATGTAAAAAAAATTTTTTTTCAAATTATTTGCTTAAATTTTATTTTATGTTGGACTATAGTCGATTTACAATGTTGTGTTAGTTTCAGGTGTACAGCAAAGTGATTTAGTTATACTTATATATATGTATTCTTTTTCAAATTCTTTTCCCGTTTGGGTTATTACAGAATACTGAGCAGAGTTCCCTGTGCTATACAGCAGGTCCTTGTAAATTCCTAGGTTGCATTATCAGATTTTCATTCATACTTCAAAATCATTAAGTAGCATGAAGAAGCAGAGCTATGCTGCTTTTTCTCCTTTATCCAAGCACCAAAACTAAGCAAATAGTTACCTTTATATATGCCACACTTTAGTAGTTCTTCATCTCAATTTACCATTTTGAGTAGGTGGCATGAGCTTAATCTGAGCTGTAACCTCAGAACCTTTCCCCAGCCTGGTCCCACATGTGGGCTCACACATCCCCTTTTGCCTGTCTTTGCCTCTCGTGCTATCCCACTATCCTATCATGATTTCACTCATTTCCTGATGTTTCCCAGCTTATCCTGAGCTCTGTATCCTTCTACTGAATTTTAATACCGTTTTGGTGAAAATATCACCCCTGTCCTTGGTTGCAATGTCAGTACTTAAAGGTATTTGCTGAATTTACATTCACACTGTGAGATAGAAGTGCTAAGGTCAAATGTACTTCTGGAAGCTAAACTCATCTCTGTTCTTCTAATAGGTCTACTTATTTTACCAAATGAAGGAAATTATTTCATTAGTTTGTTTTGATTTAAAAATATAAACATGAGACTGAATGTAGATGGGTAGGGTGTAATATACTTGAAATGTTGGGTTAGACCTGGGCTTGTCAATTCTAGGTGTGGTTCCTTCACTAATAAGCTCTTGGACCTTCTATGAGGTATGCTACCTCTTTGAGCCTTGTTTTCTTGTCTGTATAAAAGTGTTAGTAATGCTCACCTGTAAAGGTTATAGTGAAGATTAATCTCATTATGGGTAAAGCAGCTACTACAATGGGTCACACACAGTAGATAGCAACTGCTTCTAAAATTATAGTAATAATGTATTAGTTTGGTTCTTAGACATTTACCGGTTCTAGTGTTAGCTGTTTTATATAGTTAATTTTTTCTAGAATGAAATGATGCCTTTAGAAAAGTGTTTTTGGCATGTGTGTATTAGCTAAAGTTGTGAAACACATTTTTAAGTGTACAAGTCATGAACAGCAGGTGAGAAATGAAAAAAGATTTTTTTGCATTTTAGCATTCAAACATGACAGCAAATAGACTCATGTTGTTCAAAAAATAGGGACCTTAATTGGATAGGATTTTTGATTCATAATCTGGGGCTAATATTATTGCTTTGATATATTCTAACCTCATTACTGTCTAAAAACTTGCTCACTGGTTAATCATACCAACAGATTTTTCCTCTAAGAATCTCCATTCTTTTTTTTGAGATATAATTGACATATTAGTTTCAGGTATACAACATAGTGATTCAATATTTGTATGTATTGTGAAATCACAATCTTTAATTAACATCTACCACCATAGTTACAAAAATTTTTTTCCTTGTGATGAGAACTTTTAAGGTCTAATCTCATAAATTGCAAATATGCAATACAGTGTTATCACCTATAGTCACCATGCTGTGCATTACATCTCTGAATTCTTCGTTCTTTATTCAAATCTCAAAAGTAGATGACAAGGCAGAAAGTATCTGGGCTGATAAAACTGGATATGGAATAGAGCATCCGCTGCTTGTTCTCAGGTGCTAGAATTTTTAAAGTAATGGAGAAGCACCCATATCACTTTCATCTGGGAGTCTGTTGTGTCTGCATATACAAAATGAGCTGCAGAAGTTGTGGCCTGCAAATACACAAAGCAAATAAAATTCTTGTCAGCTGGGGTGTAACTAAATGCTTGCCACTTTCCCTATAAGTTAGTCATTACAGGCAAACTTTTTTTTTTTTTTTTGCGGTACGCAGGCCTCTCACTGTTGTGGCCTCTCCCGTTGCGGAGCGCAGGCTCTGGACGCGCAGGGTCAGCGGCCATGGCTCACGGGCCCAGCCGCTCCACGGCATGTGGGATCTTTCCGGACCGGGGCACGAACCTGTGTCCCCTGCATCGGCAGGCGGACTCTCAACCACTGCGCCACCAGGGAAGCCCCAGGCAAACTTTTGATCCACTTGTCTAATGTATTGAAGAATGCAGGTTTTCCTGCTTGACATGATAAGGAATGGGAATGAATTGTATAAAAGGATTTACTACGAAAGGATATCTTTATTTCCACAGTTAAAGATTGATTCTTGTTTTAAAGGAACTTTGTTTACAAGCACATATTGGCTCTGCTGAAATCCATTCTGAAGAACTTAAGGCAAAAAGCTTCTGAGAATTTGGACTCATTAGCAGAGCTGATTCCTTTGGCTGTGTTTCCTGATAATAGTTTTCTGTAAGACATGTGAATTGTCAGAGAATTGGAGTAGTAAGAATGTGTCTCCTGTGCTCATTATTGAGTACGTACAGGACGACTTGAAATGAGTCCCTCCAAGAACTAATGAGTATCTTCTAGCTTGCTCCCTTTTACCTCATTCTTCATCATGTTTATTGGGCATTAGTTTAAAAGCCTCGTGCTTAATAGGAACTTTGGCATACGTAAATATTTGATGTACGTATTGGCTGGGTTCAGTTTTAGCAAACCCATTGCTCTCATGAATAAGACTGCAGTTTTTATGGTTAGCAACAAGGCTCAAAGATAGAATGGAAAAAAAATTGGTCGATAATATTAAAACTTTATGTGTATTCAAATTAGAATCTTGGCTGTAGTTTCAACCTTTCTCCTATATTTCAATTATTATATAAAGTGAAAATATTTAATTTTCACCTACTTTGTGCTTCTCTCATAAACAAAAATGAATAAAGGTAAGAAAATAGCAAAAAGCAGAGGCAAAGAGCAGAGGTAAATTACCCAGGAATAATGAGAAAGTATAGTATAGTATTCTGTTGTCTGATTTATTTATCCATTTGCCTAGTGAAGGACATCTTGGTGGCTTCCAAGTTTTGGCAATTGTGAATAAAGTTGCCATAAACATCCATGTGCAGGTTTTCATGTGGATGTAAGTTCTCAACTCTTTAGGGTAAATACCGAGGAGCACGATGGCTGGATTATATAGTTAAAGTATGTTCAGTTTTGTAGGAAACCACCGAACTATCTTCCAAAGCGGCCGTACCATTTTGCATTCTCACCAGCAACGAATGAGGGTGTCTGTTGCTCCACACCCTCATCTGAATTTGGTGTTGTCAGTGTTCTAGATTTTGGTGTGTGTGATAGTATCTCATTGTTTTAATCTGCATTTTCATGATATATGATGTAGAGCCTTTTATCCTATACTTTTTGGCCATCTGTATATCTTCTTTGGTGAGGTATCTGTTAAGGTCTTTGGCCCATTCTAAAATCAGGTTTTTGTTATCTTGCTGAGTTTGAGTTCTTTGTGTATTTTGTATAATTCCTTTGTCAGATGTGTCTCCTACAGATATTTTCCTCCAGTCTGTAACTTGTCTTCTGCTCTGCAAAAGACAATGTCAAGAGAATTAGAAATTTTCTAATCCTAATGAGGTTCAGTTTATCGATTATTTTTTTCATGGATCTTGCTTCGGGTGTTGTATCTTAAAAAATCATTACCATACCCAAGGTCATTTAGGTTTTCTCCTCTGTTACCTTATAGGAGTTTTGTAGTTTTGCATTTTACATTTAGGTCTGTGGTCCATTGAGTTAATATTTGTGAAGGGTAAAAGGTCTGTCTAGATTAATTTTTTTTTGTATGTGGGTATCCAGCTGTTCTAGCATCGTTTGTTGAAAAAACTGTCTTTGCTCCATTGTATTGCCATTGCTCCTTTGTCCAAGATCAGTTGACTGTATTTATGTGGGTCTGTTTTCTCTATTCTGTCACATTGATCTTTTGTCTCTTCTTTTGCCCATACCATACTGTCTTGATTAACATAGCTTTATAGTAAGTCTTGAAGCTGGGTAATGTCAGTCCTCCAACTTTGTTCTTCTCTTTCACTGTTGTGTTGGCTATTCTGGGTCCTTTGCCTCTCTATATAAACTTTAGAATCAGTTTGTCAGTATCCACAAAATAAGTTGCTGGGATTTTTATTGGCATTGTCTCTATAGATCAAGTTGGCAAGAACTAAAATCTTGACAATATTGAGTCAGCTTACAAGGAATATCTGTGCTTCTATCCTCTGACAAAGATTGTGGAGAATTGGTATAATTTCCTCCTTAAATGTTTGGTAGAATTAACCAGTGAAACTATCTGAGGCTTGTGCTTTCTGTTTTGGAGGGTTACTAATTATTGATGTAACTTATATAATAGATATAGGCCTATTCAGATTATCTCCTTGTGTGTTTGGTTTGACAAATTGTGTATTTCAGGGAATTGGTCCATTTCATCTAGGTTATCACATTTGTGAGTATAGAGTTGTTTGTAGTATTCTTACATTATCCATAATGTCCATGGGGGCTGTAGTGATGTCCCCTCTTTCATTTCTGATATTCATCATTTGAATCCTCTCTTTTCCTTAGTTAACATGTCTAGAGACTTCTCGATTTTGTCTTTTTAAGGAACCAGCTTAGTTTTGTTGATTTTACCCTATTGATGTCTTATTGTCAATTTTATTGACTTCTGCTCTAATTTTTTTCTGCTTTGTATTTAATTTGCTTTCCTTTTTTCTAGTTTCCTAAAGTAGAAACTTAGATCATTTATTTTAGATCTTTCTTCCTTTGTAATATATGCATTCAATGCTATAAGTTTTCCTGTAAGCACTGTTTTTGATGCATTCCATAATTTTCCCTCCAGTTCTCCAGGTATTTCCTGTTTTCCTTACTCCAAGTATTACCTCTGTACATTTGACTTAAAAATGTGTATATCCTGGTCCTGACCTCCTGACCTCTTTTCTGAGTTCCATTCCTATATGTTAATCTGCCTGTTAGATATCTTAACCTGGATCACCCAGAGTCATCTCAAATTCAACACATGTTGCTTGTATCATTTTCTTTGCTTTTTTCACTTTCTTCTTCCTTCATTCATGTTTTCATCTTTGTTCCAGATCTTATAATGGATGCATTGATAAAATTCACTTATAGTCTTGAATTTTAGTGGGTGTGGGTTTTTTTTGTTTGTTTTTTGGTCAGTCCCTGGTAGTCTCACATAATGAAAAGTCATTGCTTTTGTAGGAGAATCTTTATATTCCCACTATGCTTTATGCTGTGCCTTTTATGTTTTGCAGTCTGCCTTTTAGTATGTGAAAGACTTATAAAAAGTTCTAGAGAACAATAATGAAAAGTATGCTTAATGAAATTGTTATAAAGAGTCACAACTTTGCTTATTCTTGTATAGGAAAAACGATCTGATGATAAACCTTCATGTTCATTGTGGAAGGAGGTTTCCAAGTCTATGACATGTTATTCACTCTGGAGACAATCTTTCCCTAATGCAAAAGGACCAAATAAACAGGAGAGACAGTTTGGTTGGAAATACTTTTCCATTGGTAAGTGTAGCTCTGAAGGTCAAACGGGCAGGCTGATGTAGTCAGCCGGTGACATCTGATTGCCTTTAGTTAGTTGGCATCTGTTCTGTTTGATTAGTTCCTCTGTGCTCTAGGTTAATAAGTTTTTGGCTTACTTTGAATTATTTAAAATTTTATTTCAATCGTAAATTTTCTCTTTATTTTATATTTTTGTTCTCTCTTGGATTGTCTCACAACTAATGCTCCGCTTGGGTAAAATTCTCTGGAATGTCAGGCCAAAAGTTGAATGTGACCCAACGTTTCATGAAGGCTGGTCTTCTAAATTAACACTGAAGATACATCTTTTAGTTGCTTCATTAGCCTAATTTATAACCCTTATCATTCCTAACGCATCTCTGATGCAGGTCTTCTAACACACTGATTTTTACTTGTAATTAATTTGGAATAATTATTAGAGCTATTAAGACTCGCTTTTAAGAAAAGACACTATGTTATATACTTGATGCCTGTGGTAGGTAAAATAATGGCCTCCCAAAGATGTCTACCTCCTAGTCCTCAGAACCTGTGTATGTGCACCTGTGGCAGATGAAAGTTAAGGTAGCATACGGAATTAAGATTGCTAATCAGTAACCTTTAAGATAGGGAGACTATCCTGCATTGTCCTGGTGGGCCCAATGTAATCACGCAGGTCCTTATTTGTGGAACAAGGAAGTAGAAGAGGTGGTCAGACTGGACTGGCTGTTCCTAGCTTTGCAGAAGGAAGGGAAGTCTTGTTCTAAAAAATTCCAGATAAGAATTTGCCTCTGCTGACGCCTCGATTTTAGCCCAGTAAGACCTGTATCAGACATTGGACCTGAAGAACTATAAGATAAGTTTGTTTTAAGCCACTAAGTTTGTGGTAATTTGTTGTAGGAGCAATAGGAAATAGGAGTACCCTTCTTTATTGTGTTTAGCTGTATGAAGGGCTTGCTTCTGATATTTGGCATACCAGGTGTTTATAATTTTCCTAGAAAACTTAGTCTGTTTTTACTTTGTCATCAAAGGCAATCATGCTCATTCTCATAAAGAGTGATATTTTTTGCCTGTGAAAATTTGGACATAATTTGTGTTGCTATTGAATGTGATTATATCCACTGGCATGTTTGTGACCATATACATATATAGTACTTACATGTGATATTTATATACACTATATAGAGAAAATAAAAAATTATATTTTGGGATAAATTATTACATATTCTTGATATTGAGGTCAACTTTTATAACTTGCATATCAAAGTAACCCAACATAATTTTGGGCAAAGGGTAGACTGTATAAAGGAGAATATATTTGAACATTCTTGTTCGAATGGCTTAGAGGTTATGGCATAAGCACTGTAAAGGATGACGAATAGTCATTTCCCATTTGATTTGTCAGGGAACATAATTTCCTTGGTTGCCATAAATGTCAATACTGTCTTCTAGCTTTCAGTTTTTGGAATCAAATTATAGACAAAGTATGGTTGTCATTACGGAAGAAAATGTAAATGTCTTCAACTTTGATATTGTAAAGGTAAAGCTGACAAAAATGGAAAGTGAAAGGACAGAAGGAGAGTAAGAAGTGTGATGTCATCTTTTACTCTGAGGAGTGAAGAGATGCTGTCTTTAGATGACAGGATTGAAAATAGAAACTTGTTATTCATTAAAGATAAAAGTAACCAATAAAGGAAATAAGTAAATTTGAATAACTACATTAGGAGAGAGAAGGATGGGGAAAGTCTGGGGACTCTAAATACACTCGATTGCCATCAATGATATCAGAAAGCCAGAGTTGAGACCGTTAAAATGCTTATTCTTTAGAGAGGAGATAACATTCAAACAGACTAAAACAGATGTCTGAAAGAGCTGCCTCTGGAGAATACAGTTGGGCTAGCCTTCTGTACCACTAAATTTTAAAAATCAAATTGATTCTTACACATGGCTTATAATGGGAGTTGGCAAACTTTTTTTTTTCTGTGAAGGGCCAGGTAGTAAATATGTTAGCCTTTGAAAGCCGTATGATCTCAGTGGCACTTATTCACCTCTACTGTTTCCTTATGAAAGCAGCATACACAGTAACTATAAAGATGAGCCTGGCTATGTCCCACCGAGCTTTCATTTACAAAAATATGTGATGGGTATGTCTGGCCAGAGGGCTATAGTTTGCCAGTTTCTACTTTAAGGAGTCAAATAGTGCTAAAAGGCCATCAACAAAAACCAGTGGTCTGTTGTCATCCTCCTGCCTGTACTGCTTCCAAGAAACAGCCACTCTAAACCCCTTAGCTGCCCTTTCTGGGTATTTATCTCCATAATTCTAAATTTATACATCATGGGATAGCAGTGTGCTTTTAATACGAATTTACTGCTGTCTCTTGATAAATCAATTTTAGACATTATCTGTTTACATTCTATTAGGGTAGTTGAAAATTATAACTTTCTCATAGCTTCTTCACGTTTTCTTCCCTTTCATCTTCCAGAATTGTTGTTGGAATTTTGGGTTAAATCTATATGCAGTTTTTGCTACTGTGACCATGTAGATATTGTTCACTCGAGCCAATAACAGTGGTTGCTTTCTGTCTTACACAAATTTTCGGTTTTCTTGCAGTTAATGTATTTTATTTGCTTCGTTTTCTTTGAATCTCGTGCTTTCTTTTTTCTCCTTCTATTAGTTGTATAAAAGTACCATTTTCCATAGAGTTAAAATTGTCGTAAACTCTAGGGACTCTGGATTTTTCCTGGTTAACTTCATTCCTGGATCCCTTTGTGTGGATCCAGTCAGGGGTGGCTGCTCTCTGAGCTCCAACATGGCTATCTTACTAATTGCTGTCACTGTGTTTTTGGGAATCCCCTTCCCGCCTCTGCTCTCTTGGGCCCTCTGTTTCCTGGGTCACCCATTTTGGTGGTGCACTTTCTTCCAATAGCCTGTGAGGAGTGGCTGGGCTGGAGGTTGTAGGGCTGGCAGCTAGCTTTGTGGGT
The DNA here is from genome assembly GCF_005190385.1 of Monodon monoceros. Lineage (NCBI taxonomy): Eukaryota > Metazoa > Chordata > Mammalia > Artiodactyla > Monodontidae > Monodon > Monodon monoceros. The sequence continues at coordinate 31,254,108 of NW_021703772.1, read as the reverse complement.
GGGGTTGGGTGGGGTAGTAAGGTTGGCATGTGTACCCTGCATCACTCAGTCCCTGTCTGCAGTCTCTAGCCCTTTGTATTCAGCCCTTTCTCTGCCTGATGCCTTGGCGTCTGCACCCTACTCAGGGTTCAGTGGCACCACAGGTTATATTTCTTGCCTCTTGACAGGGGAGGTGTTGTGGGCACGTTAGGAGTTTCACCATCCGTTAAAAATGTTTTCAGACAATTTTTATTCACCATTTTCAGCCCCTGCCTTCTTCTAACTTTCATGGACCCTGGTGGCTCCAGACTGTGTCCCAAGTGGACTGGCTTGTTTTCATGCGAGCTGTCTCCATCTAAAAGCACTCGGGTTTCACCTTCCTTCTCCCTGAGAAGTCATTGCTTCTTTATCCATCCATTTTCTATCTTTTACATTGTGCTTCGAACTGCAGATGGTCTACTGGTTTCATTAAACAGAATTTATGGTACTGTTTTTAAAATTTTCTTGTTTGGGGTTGATTTCCAGGAGAGATGGGGGGGGGATTAGACTTAATCCGTATAACCATAGGTAGGTGTCAGTAATTTACTTTCAATTAAAAGATTTCTTTATACAACTTAAAAAAAATAAGGATTGAAGTTTTTTCTTCGACAAAGTAGACTCAGAGTTATCTCAGCATTTGTAATATTATGTTAATAGGTATGTCTAAGTGAATATATATAAATATATGTAAATGTATAAAACTGATACTGTGATATAACTCTCAGAAAAATTTCCCTCCACGTTTAATTTTTCTATCATTCGTGCCATCTTTTTTTTATAAGGTGAATTATGAGCCCATCTTGTGTTTTGGTGTTATTTGCCTGCTACACAGTTGGCATTTCTGCTTAGAGCTTTTCCCCCCACTATATTTATAACCTAATAGTATAATAATGGTATAATGATACCATAATTTTAGACAAAACTAGGTAGTTTTTATTGTTGCTGTCTACATTCTCATTCTCGTGAAGCTTAGGTAAGGTGTTGAGAACAAAGGAAGTCCATCCCAATTTAGTAGCAGATTGGCTTCTAAAAGTTTTTAATAAATTGCTAATTGTTCTTGGAATTTGGCCTGCATTTTCTTGTGTACATAATATTTAAGTGGAAGTTTTTCTTGTCTGTAGAGGCCTACTTTTCATATGTCAGCATTTTGATTAATGCCAGTGAACTGTGTCACTTAATTATGAGTCCTACCTAAGGCACTGGGCATCGGGCAGTTGGCCAGTATATACTGTTTGTAGTGGGGAGGACCAGATAGTTTCATTTATTTGTCTATAGCAAATTTATGCTTTTATAAAATACAAAATCATGTGCTTGGATATTGCAGCAATAAAAAAATTGCTGTAAGAATTTTTTGAATGCTTACTCTTAATTTCTGTACTAACTTTGTTGCAGGAAAGAACAGCTCATGGACCACATTGGTCTACAGACCGCATTTTGCTCAGAAGCATAGAGAAAACTAGGGAAGAATGTTTCCTCCTGTCCAGAGTTTCGGTGTATGAAAAACTTGCCTAGCATTTTGAAACTTCTATTTGTGGAACTTTTGCTAGCTTTGACTTCTTTTACAAATGACATTCTTTTTCAAGCCCAGGGGAGTCTCTTTGCTCCCTAAACTCTCAGCTTTGAAGAATTACACAGGACAGTAATTAATAACAGGCACTGATTTTTGTATATCTGTTTTAAGGAGAAATCTGTGCTAGATGCTGGGATTATAGTAGTATGTAAGCCTTTGTAGAATTTAAGTGAATGACGCTAAGAGAAAATACGTGTAGCTTGATTGATATGCCAGTGTATGTGCATGCCTGTGAATATGTAATGAACTTCTCACATTCCAGTGAGGGTTGAGGGTATTTCCATTTTACATAAGTGGTAGTTTGGATTTCAACCCAATCTTAGTGACTTTAAACCTCACACATTTCCCATGGAATAGTTTCATTTGGGGGTGGGTGGGTGGGTGTAGGATTGATTATCTTTATGTGGCCGTGCACAGTCTTACTTGGTATGCCTTCTGTCATCAGCAGGTTGGAGGGGAACATCCGTAGGTCCCTTCTTCCACCTCTCTGGAAATGACAGAAAAAGAGTAGAATTTTAGCTAATGTTGTAGAGTTAGAATGAAATTTTCCCTGGTGTGGGAAGAGGAGTTCCTGGGGAGGCTGGGCATCTGCCATGCTTTTTTGACCTGACAAGTGAGCTGGCCTTCCCACTCCTGTAAGGGTCCCCTTTCTGAGCTTTGACTTCTTTTACAAAGAACTGCTGCAACAGGCTTGCCCACAGGCACAGCCGTTTGTTGGGAGACCTGACTCCTTTCTCCAAACTGCCCCTGGCTTGCCACCGCCTCAAATCTTTGCTCAAATAGCACCCTTTCAGTAAGGCATGACCTGACCACCTGTTCAAAACATAAGCCCTCTGGGCTTCCCTGGTGGCGCAGTGGTTGAGAGTCCGCCTGCCGATGCACGGGACACGGGTTCCTGCCCCGGTCCTGGAGGATCCCACATGCCGCGGAGCGGCTGGGCCCGTGAGCCATGGCCGCTGAGCCTGCGCGTCCGGAGCCTGTGCTCCTCCACGGGAGAGGCCACAACAGTGAGAGGCCCGCGTACCGCAAAAAAAACCAAACAAAACAAAACATAAGCCCTCTGGATTGTCCATCTTCCTCACCCTACTCTTTTTCTCTCCCATATCTCTTACCACTTCTAAAATGCCACTTAATTTACTTATTTATTATGTTGGTTAAATACTGTCTTCTCTCTTCAGTGAATATAAGCTCTACTCTTCCAAGGATGGGGGGGGTTTCTCCTATAATTTGTTAATGGATGTTGCATAAAGGATAGCCTTTGACATGCAACTCACAGTGTTTCTATTCTTCTCAGGCTGCCCTTGGCTTTATCAAAAGATCTAGGTCACACCTTTTGTTTTAGTATAAATGAAATGGTTTTCTCTGTTACAGCAGGAGGCCTTTTTTTTTTTAACATCTTTATTGGAGTATAATTGCTTTACAATGGTGTGTTAGTTTCTGCTTTATAACAAAGTGAATCAGTTATACATATACATATGTTCCCATATCTCTTCCCTCTTGCTTCTCCCTCCCTCCCACCCTCCCTATCCCACCCCTCTAGGTGGTCACAAATCACCTAGCTGATCTCCCTGTGCTACGTGGCTGCTTCCCACTAGCTATCTGTTTTACCTTTGGTAGTGTGTATATGTCCAATCCCACTACTGGGCATATACCCTGAGAAAACCATAATTCAAAAAGAGTCATGTACCAAAATGTTCATTGCAGCTCTATTTACAATAGCCAGGAGGTCTTTTTATCCTCTTCTCTTACTCTTCTGTTTCTCCTCGTCTTTATTCCTATGACAAATATACAGTGGATGGCAAAAGTAGTCCTAGGTACTGGGGCTGTGAGAGTGAAGAAGATGGGTGAGCTTTCTGTGTCATGGAGCTTATGTTCTAGTTGGAGGAGACCAATAAAAATTAACAAATAGTGGAATAAACTAATCGTGCGTCGTACTTGCAGTGAGGGCAGAGAATCAGCGCTAGATTGTCATGAAGGTCATCTCTGAGCAGGGGATCCTTGAGCTTAGCTTTTCCTACTTCCTGTCGGTGCTTCCTGTGTTCTCTCTCTTAGCCACATCTGTGATCCATCTGTAGCATTCTGGAGGAATGACCCTGTTGGAGAAACAAAGCTAACAGTAGTGGGCAGTAGTAACCAAAATACTTTTGAAAATCAGAGATGGGTAATTCTTCACCACTCCTATTACTGCCCTACAGAAAACACATTTTACAAGCAGTGGTTGGGAATAAAGTTGATGAGGTCTTCATGTTTATCTTAAAGTTAACTTATTTTTAGAAACACTGCCAACAGTACCTCTTCTGATGTAAATTAAAATTTTCTATGTCTTAATTTCTTCAATGATGGAACATAAAACTTTGTGTTAGAGAAGAGAGCTAGAGGTTATGGCGGTTACTTGTAGAATACTTTAAACCTTCATTCATTCGTATACATAAATATGCACACACAATTGGCAGTATCCGACACAGGTGTTCTTTGGAGTTATCGTAAAAGATGCTAGCATCATAGCTGCAAGGAAGTTTGGATATAATTGGTTATATTAAGTAAAGCTTGAGTTGTACGAATTTGCATTCTCAAATTCTTATTAAACTTCATTTTGGGGCTTCCCTGGTGGCACAGTGGTTAGGAATCCGCCTGCCAATGCAGGGGACACGGGTTTGAGTCCTGGTCCGGGAAGATCCCACATGCTGCGGAGCAGCTAAGCCCGTGCACCACAACTACTGAGCCTGCGCTCTAGAGCCTGCTAGCGACAATTACTGAGCCCGCGTGCTACAACTACTGAAGCCCGTGCTCTGCAACAAGAGGAGCCACCGCGATGAGAAGCCCGCGCACCGCAATGAAGAGTAGCCCCTGCTCGCTGCAACTAGAGAAAGCCCGCGTGCAGCAATGAAGACACAACGCAGCCAAAAAAATAATAAAATAAATATATAAAAAAATAAATTGTTAAAAAAATCATTTTGTAGCAGAATACTTTTTAGGGTTTTATAATGAAATAAATTCTTTAAAAAAAATTATTTGTCCTTCTCTTTGGAGACCTGGCCACTTCCATTCTTTGGCTGTAGGCTCTGCATTCCTTTGGACCACACAAGCTTCTAAAACCTTGGCATCCAGGTCTTTGGACTATAAAATTTCATTTGAAAACAATTAATGGAAAACAGGATTTGAAATAATCAGCTGTTTTCTTTAAAATTATTTTGAAACATTGTGTTTCAGTGTTATTAAATTATAACGGTTTAATGTTTTAAAAATCTTTCATACTGGGAATCTTTCAAAATAGATAATTCAATTAAAGGTGTAATTTTTGTTGATTTCAGACTTTAACATTTGATTTTCCTGATAAAACTTTTCATTTTATGATTACAGTGTATTTAATCCTGAAGATTTACACAAGGAGTATACTTTTATGCATTTAACTCACTCTTAGATCCATAGGAAAAGGAAATTTCCGCATTCTTATAGAGTATGCTGTGATGATGTAGGCAGCAGATTTGAAAATAATTAAAATTTGTCTTTTGTTCAAAAATAATCTAGGTATCTGGAACGTTTTTCCTCATGAGTTTAGGTTAATCCCGTGATGAAAAATTAACCTTTAAAGTCTTTTGTAATAAAGAAAATTGCTGAGATTATGGTTACTTCACAAAGCTGAATGAAAAATGACATGGAGTGATTAATATTTAGTTGATACATGAACTAGCAAATGAAGTTTATGCCTTGATGCTTAAATACTTTTCTTTCTGCTTGAAAAGAATGAGTAATATTATCAAAACTTGGATTATGAGATAAAATGGAAAATTTCCCTTGGAATTGTGGTGCTCTAGTGCTGAGACTAATTTGTTGAGAATTGTGTATCACAAGCCAACTACCTTCCTTATGGCATGACCTTTGTATATCAAAATCTGTTGATGCTCAAGTTCCACGTGTTAAATGGTGTGATACAGTTGGTCCTTCCATGTTTGCAAGTTCCCAATCAGACTGCAATATAAAATTCTCAGGGTTGTTTTTTTTTTTTTCCCTCTACCAGAATAATTCTTTTACTTTGGGAATGGAGGACCTTTTTCTGAAATTTGTTAATAAATCAGTGAAATTTTAGGTTACACAGCAAGACACTAAAATAACTGATGCATTGGGATATTAAAGGTGTTTGGCTCATGGACTTCCTGCTTGGAGATGCACAATCACTGTGGAATTATGCTGAGCTACTGAAAACATTCTTCTGATATAGCAGAAATGTCTTCGTTCAAGAAGTTTCTCTAGGTGTAGATTCCAAGACCTAAGGACCTTTTAATTTCTAGAAGCTGTTGGTTTGAGAGATGGAAGGGGTCTTCAGGATCACACAGTTCCCATTTGTTATCCTACAGCATCCTTGAGATAGGGCTATCTAGCCTTTGCTTGACTCCTTATGGGAATGGAGAGCTCACTATTTCATCATACTCTACCAGGAATTTTAATAAGAATTTGAGAACACAAATTCATACAACTCAAGCTTTACTTGATACAACCAATTAAATCCAGAATTTCTTGCTGCTATGATGTTGATGTCTTTTACAATGACTCCAAAGACTGTCTTTGACAGATACCATCAAGTGTGTGTGCATCTTTATATGAATGAATGAAGAAGGTTTACAGCATTCTACAAGTAACCGTCATAACCTCTAGCTCTTTCCTCTAGCACTCTGCTCTCGGATAGCTCTTTTTAGAAGCTCTTTCTTATGCTACGTCTCTTTTCTTTATGTAACTTTTTTGGAGCAGTACAGAACAAGTCAAATCTTTCTTGTATGTAACAGCCTTTGGATTTGATGAGTCTCATACAGTCATTTAAATTTCACAGATTCGCCTGTAAAAGCTCAACCAAGGAAAAAGGGGGGTAAGTTGAGTAATGTATCAATAGCTAATGTAACTTGTATGAGCAATGAGCACATATCCCAGAGGAAGCATGAAATGAAAGACTGCTACCACCTCTGTTGTTTCAGTTCACATGTGCTTATGGTAGTGAGTCTATCTCTGGTCTGAGTGTGATTCTAAATACTTAAGATAAGCATTTTCACAGAAAATGATCTCCAACATAATCCAGATACTTTGGTGCTTAACTGAAAAGGTGATAATATGCTCTAGTCCTGGATGAAAAATAAGTAGTGTTAGACTTACTGAAAAGGGATGGGGAGATATCATATTGGAGACTAACCTGAAAGATTTTCAAAGATAATTTTAACCATAAGAGATTTTTGCCTTATTGAGTATCAAGAGCTCAGTGCCCTGTAAACTGTGGCCCTACTGTGTTTGAAATTGTGAAAATTTTCCCTTTGTTTAAACAAACCTAAATTATGTGTTTTGATGAGGGAGCTGCCCTACTTCCACAGAACCCCATATGTGTGCTCTCCAGCTTGTTAATAATTATCTCAATAAAATTTGAAAACATATTTTAAATGTGGGGTGACCACGTTAGCATAGGATGAGATTATTACCTGTTCTGTTCTGGACACAGTACCTCTATCACAGCCTGAGACACCTGTAACATTTCTCACTGACTTGTCACACTGTCAACTCATTGAAGCCCGTGGTCCACTAAGCCACCTCTGTAGGTCTTAGAGGTTTTGAGTAACTGGTGGTCACTGAGTTGCCTGTTCTGTTGGTGGGGTAATCTGGCTTCCCCATCTGTGGGGACTCCTACATTTATTTGCCTTAGGATTTGTTCTTATAAGGAAACTTGTTCTAAACAGCTTTTTAGTGATCTGCATTTGTTTATCTGTAGAGATGTCCTGTGTGAAGGGAACCACTGGGTGTTTCAGTTTGAAAAAAGAAATCAGTTTTTGAAGTAAAAAGTTTTTTTTTTTTTTAACATCTTTATTGGGGTATAATTGCTTTACAATGGTGTGTTAGTTTCTGCTTTATAACCAAGTGAATCAGTTATACATATGTTCCCATATCTCTCCCCTCTTGCGTCTCCCTCCCTCCCACCCTCCCTATCCCACCCCTCCAGGCGGTCACAAAGCACCGAGCAGATCTCCCTGTGCTATGCGGCTGCTTCCCACTAGCTATCTACCTTACGTTTGGTAGTGTATATATGTCCATGCCTCTCTCTCGCTTTGTCACAGCTTCATTTTTATGTAAAGTTTTAGAAGTATAACACAAATACAGAAAAGTGTACGAATAAGTGTAGGCAGCATACACATCAAGAAATAGAATATTGCTCCAGAAGCCCCTTTGTGTATCTTTCACTCACTGCCCTTCTCCTCTTCATGGGTAACCAGTCTCCTGACTTCTAACACTGTGAATTAGTACAGCCTGTTTTTGAGCTTATTATACATGGAATTATATAGTATGTAATTCTTCTGGTGTTAGTCTCTTTTTGATCAATGTTGTGTTGTGAGGTTCACCCATATTGTTATGTAAAATTGTAGTTTGTTTATTCATGTTGATGTTTAGTATTCCATTGCATGGACATGGTATTTGTCCATTCTACTGGTGATGAATATTTGCGTTATTTCCAGATTTTTAAGTATTAGGAATAATCCTGCTATGAATGTTCTACTATGTGTCTTTTGGTAATTCTGTATACTCATTTCTTCTGGATACATACCTGGGAGTGGAATTACAAAGCTATGTGGATGTTTATGTTCAGCTCTATGCAGTGTTCTGTTGTTCAGATACTGCCAGTATTTTCCAAAATAACTGTATAAATTTATACTTATATCGTCAGGGTCTGAGAATTCTGAGTGTCCCAAATCCTCACAATCCTAACCCTAACCTTATCAATTTGGGCAGGATCAAAATCTTCACACTTCTGAGTCTTTCAATCCATGAAACACTTCTTTAATTTTTCCTAATATTTTGTGTTTTAGCATAAGACGCTTTACACATTTTTGTTAGACTTATTCCTAAATATTTGATATTTTTGATACTATTATAATTGTTACCCTTAAAAAGTTTTTTTCTTGCCTTGTTTAGTTAAAGGTTCACCTTGTTTGCTACGAAGGTATTGTGAATTGGTGGTAAATATTCTCACCTGCTTGTGTTACATTCATTGTGGTGATCATATAATTTTTATCCTTATTCTCCCCGATTAATTTGGTGAATAACCTTGGTTGATTTTTGATTTTCAACCACTCTTGCATTACTGGAATAAATCCCACTTGGTTATGATGTATTATCCTTTATAAACATCACTGAATTTGATTTACAAATGTTTTATTTAAGAGTTTTGGATATGTATCCATATGCAAATTTTTATAATTTTCTTGTAATGTCCTTGTAAGGTGTTGGTTATCAATGTTATGCTGTCCTCATAAAACGAGATGGGAAAAGTCTTTTTTCTAGTTTTCAGAAGTATTTTATAAGATTGACACTATTTCTTCCTTAAACATTAGGAAGATTTTATCTGTGAAGTAATATGAGCCTGATATTTTCTTTATGGGAATATTTTAAGATAGTAGATTCATTTTTTAAATTGTTTTTAATTTATATATTTTTTTTCTTGAAGTAGATTTACAATATTCTGTTTGTTTCAGGTATACAGCAATGTGATTCAATTATACATATATACGTTTTTCAGATTCTTTTCCATTATAGGTTACTACAAGATACTGAATATAGTTTCCTGTGCTGTACAGTAAATCCTTGTTTATCTATTTTACATATAATGGTGTGTATCTGTTGATCCCATAATCCTATTTTATCTCTCCCCTCCCACTTTCCCCTTTGGTAATCATAAGTTTATTTTCTATGACTGTGAGTCTGTTTCTGTTCTGTAAATAAGTTCATTTGTATTATTTTTTAGATTCCACATGTAAGCGATATCATATATTTGTCTTTCTCTGGTTTATTTCACTTAGTATGATAATCTCTAGGGTTATCCATTGTGGCTGCATATGGCAATATTTCATTCTTTTTTTATGGCTGAGTAGTATTCCACTGTATACATATACCACATCTCTTTTGTCCATTCATCTGTCAGCAGAAACTTAGGTTGCTTCCATGTCTTGGCTATTGTAAATACTGATGCTATGAACATTGGGGTACATGTATCTTTTTGAATTAGTATTCATCTTTTTTGGATATATGCCCAGGAGTGGGATTGCTGGATCATATAGTAGCTCTATTTTTAGTTTTTTAAGGAACCTCTGTACTGTTTTCCATGTATATTTTCTCTTTTTATTGTCAGTTTTGGCAAGTTGTATTTTTCAAAGAATTTGTTTATTTTATATAAGTTGTCAATTTTAGAGGTCTAAAAGTTTTTGCAGTATCGTCTTACTGTGAGATCTATGATGGTATTGTTTATCTTTTTCCTTCTTAGTACTGGAAATTTATGTTTTCTCTTTTTTTCTTTATCAGTCTTGCTAGGTATTTATCAATTTTATCAAGGCACTTATAGAACCAACTTCGATTTATATTTGTTTTATATTTATTAACTCATTGATTATTTTGCTCTTTATTTCCTTCCTTCTGTCTTTGCTGTTCTTTTCTAGCTTCTTGACTTTAGCTTTTCTGTTTTGCTAATATGTGCAGTAAAGACTATAACTGTTCCATTGGACACTGCTTTAGCTGCATCCCACAATTTTTGTTATTTTAATTGTTTTTAAGTTATAAACTATTTTCTAACTGCATTTATTTTTTATCTATATATTATTCATAACTTTATTCCTTAATTTCCAAACAGCCAGGCATTTTCGAGAGCTCTCTCTGTAGTTGATTCCACTATGATCAGACATCATATTCTGAATGATTCCAGACTTCTGAAATTTGGTATATATTCCATGTGTACTTGTAAAGAATGTGTTTTCTAGTCTTTTGTGGTATAGTGTTTTGTATATATGTGATATAAATAGATGAGGTTACTTTGTTAATTGTGCTGTTCAGATGATTTATATTTTACTGACTTTTATTTCCTATCAGAAGTCTCCCACTGTGATTGTGAATTTGTGTATTTTTTAAATATCTGTCCATTTTTGCAGTATATGTATTAAAGTTATGTTGTGTACATGCAGATTTAGAATTGTCTTCTTCCAGTTGGATTGATCCTTATATCATTAAGAAATGTCCCTCTTTACCTTTAGTAATATTTCTTAAAGTCTCCTTTATCTGATGTTAGCATGGCAATGTCAAGTTTCTGTTTGTAGGATCATAGATTTTTAAAACTGGAAATGAACTTACAGATTGATTGACTCACCTTCACTTTATATATAAATTGAAGTTTATAATTCTGTTGTTGAATTCACCAGGTATTATTACTTGCAGCCCAGCATAAAAACCCTTGGTCCCATTCTAGTTCTCCTGGATTCTTTGGAAACATATTTGATTAAAGTGGCATCAGCTCATATTCCCCTCCTAATCTTTTCTCAAGTTTGTGCTTGATCTATCTCAGTAAGGTGGAGGCCTTTTCTGAAGTCAGGGCCAGCTCATAATAATCTCTGTAGTCAGTACTGCTCTTTCTGGCTTAATTCTTTCCTTTCAGGTGTCAGTACTGCTTTGCTAGGTTTTGCTCAGGCATCATTTTTGGGAACTCTTCTTCCCTACACTGTCTGTGGTTGGTTATTCAGAGACTCCTGCTCTCTGCCTGTCCCAATAGTCTCCAGGCCTGCTCTGACTGCTGTGTTTCCTGGGTGCATTCTGGGGCATCTGGTTCTCTTTTGGTCTTGGGTAGAAGGGAGAGTAACCCCAGAGGATTATGATAGAGAAGTAGTTAGTTAAAATGTGCATGCACATAAAAACTTCATAATTCTCTATCCAACCTGACACCTCAAGCTCCCTTTCTACTCTTTTTTTCCCCACTGCTTCCCAAACCTTTGATTTCATGATTATGAGCAGTTATGCTCTGAAGCTTCTCTCACTTGTGAAACACTGGACACACTAACACAAAGGCTTTGGGGCCTTCCATTATTGCCCCTTTGTGTCCTCTACACTTTGACCTCCGTGTGGTGCCCTATGCAGAGGGCCATAGAGCCTCCAGGTTCACTAATGATGAAGCAACAGAGGCCCAGAGTAATGACGACTTGCGTGGATCCATATACTTATTAGATAGAAATGGATCTGATCCCCTTCTTGGGTAATTGTGCTTTTTGTTAAGTTCTGTAATCTAAAAGATTTTCTGTGTTTAAAAAATGCACCTTGGCTCTGCTGTCTAGGAAGCATTTGACCTTCGGTAAGTCAGTTCACCTACTCATGCCTTGTTTTCCTCATCTGTAAAATGGGTTGATAACTATTTGATGAGGCTGTTGGAAGATAAACGAGTTAACCCTATAAAACATGCAGTACCTATTGCACCTGGCCTGTAGTAGGCACTAAAACAAATGATCTGCTATAATGATGAAGAAAATGATGAAAATGGTGAAATCTCATTTTATGGATACATCCCACCAAGTTCATGAAGTTAAATTCTACAAGGAAAATTCTAATTTTCTATTAACTTCCATTTTATAATTATTCTTATGTTCCAGTGGGTAAGATTTTTCTTGTGAAAACTTGAAGCCACCAAGAACCTAGTTACATTATTGAGCACTGTAAACACAGCCCACTCATAAACACAGCCCTTTGCCACCTTTTGGCTTTTCCTTCACAGCACTCTCCTCCTCACTTTGGGACCTTGCTGCCACGCAGGCTACTTTTCTCTTGTACCAGAGGCATTTTGCTGAGAAACCCTCTCTTGATCATTGACATAATCTCAGTGCTTGGTAGTCACAACATTGTAGTATCTGGCTTTCCAGTCTACTCCTCTACGCATTGCAGATGGAAGTTTACTATTCTTTGAAACTTTGGGTACTATACATTTTCTAGGGTATGGGGTCAAATTTTATGTCATTTGCCCACAGTGAAAGATATTTGTTGCTGTTAATATCAATACGTGTTTGGCACAATTTCTACATTGATCATTAAAGGTACCCTGTAACTGTCTTCTTTCCATAGTGCATACCTTTTTTTTTTTTCTTTCCATTTTCCAATTCATCCTTGTAGACTATTTTTAGTTTTCAAATTCTAGTAGGGTTTAAGTTAACTGTGCATTACTTAAAAAATGGATAAGATACTATCAGAAGTAGAGGAAACATAATGTATATTATGTTATTTTTCAATACTTAAATGATCTAGGAGTGTAAGTAATACGATTTATTGCATAGCACACATACTTTATTTTCAAAATAATTTAAAAGTTATGCATATTATAGATATTTGTACAATATAAAGGTAGATTAAATGTCACTATTATGAAAAATAGAGTAAACTTTTCCAAGTGATTAATTGGGTGAACGAAGACATATATGTGAACATCTTTTCATGTTTGATCAGTTTTATTCATGGTGGTAATAAAACCAAGTAAATGAAATGCAAAATGTTGACTGATGTAATGGTTGAAATTTTTACATGCATAAAGTAGTCAGGGTAAATTTATGGTCTTATGATGGCTTGTTGGCTGCTAATATTGTGTATACTTCGTTAAAGTGATCTATGGCACCATGGCCAAAACGCCATGGGGACAAAATCACAGTTGGTACATACTGTGTTGATATACCTCTCTTGATGTGTGAAATATTAACTCTGAGACTGCTTTCACACAGCTTGTCAGTTTTTGTTCAGTGTTAGATGCGTGCTCGTCATTGGCCTACTCTTTCCTTTGATAAAGCCATTTTATACATTCCAGTGTAGAACAGAGTTAAAATTGCAAAGAGTCGTCTTATGTTCTGGCACCATGTAGCTCACTTAAAATCTTTTTTCAGATTGAATTTGAATATATGATTCCAAAATGTATCAGATTACTTTTTCACTTGATTATAAGTTTGTAAAACTTAAGTTCTGTACTCTTTTGAATCAAAACTGGAGATAAATATCTTAGTTTCAATTCCTGTGCCTGATTTTCCAGGTCTTAGATCCTACAAGTGTGTGTGAGGGAGGAATGCAATGTGACTTAACACCCCATCCTGCTGCCACTTGTCTGCTGTTCCCTTTGCCACTGATCAGATCCTGTCCCCTGCTATTTCCTGAGTTTCCCTAGTTTAAATCTGAGTCTTTGGTTTTCATCTCTCTGGGCAGGAAGAGAGGTATACCTTATACCGCAGTCGTTGGGGGTTTACCTTAGTCTCAGGTGATAAAATCTGCTTTTCCAAACAGTATGAGAAGAAAGCAGACAACTTGATGTCTGATTTTTAAAAATTGAATATAAAAAAGCACACTCTTTAGAATACATCACCGTTTATAAACATGGTTACAATCAACAGATTTCATCTGTAGAGCCATAATATATCAGAACCCAACTCAGTGGAAATTAATGAAATGGAACACTATGTAAGAAGAATTTTTTATAAGGAAAAATGCAATATTCTATAGGTTTCAGCCAGAAGTCCTGCGTAGATTTGGAGAAGTACATTGCTTGTAGCATGGCCAGACTAAAAGAGGTAACAATTCCCAAAGATTGTGGGGGCAGTTTTATTTTGCTCTCTTTTCTGTATATTCCAGTGTTTTGTCTACCAGAGTATCTTCACTATTTAGAATCCAGTCTGTTGTACTTAGCTTACCTTTTATAGCACAGTTACCCTCGTGTTGGCAAAGCTCTTTGATTAAAGAATCAGAGCTATGGATGCTTTTCTTACTTGGTTGTATAGTCACTGCTTATATCTTTGTGATCTCTATGTGGGCAAAATAGAATTGGGCTGTTTCCTAATAAATCATTAGTGTTTCCACCTATAAGCCTAGTATTAGAAACAAAATAAATTCCTTTCATTCTATTTGGAATCTTAGAGCTCTTTAGATGCTCTATAGAAAACTTAATTTTGAAATGTTGAAAGATTACCTAAGGAGGATTCCTTCAGATGTTTCAAGCCTATCACTTTATCAAGTTGATTACTAAAAAGCTGTGTACTTGAGCCGCATATCAGTAGCCCTCCGAATAGTTGCTTTAAAAGAATTATTATTGATGAATTGGGAGATTGGGATTGACATATATACACTAATATGTATAAAATGGATACCTAATAAGAACCTGCTGTATAAAAAAATAAATACAATAAAATTAAAAAAATTATTATTTAATAGTATGTCCTTGCCTTTTACTGGGGGACAGCTACAGAGAAGGCTAAATAGCAACCATTTCCATTAGTTTTTCTAAAATTACAATTGAATTCTCAGGGTTATATTAGGGCTTACCCTTTACAAAGATTCATGTAGTAAAGGTTCAGAGCTTTATCCCAGGAAAACTGTTATGTCTTCTCACAAACTGGTATCTATTCCTATAGTGGATACTGGGTGCTCATAGCTCAAAAGTTTCCCACATTGAGGGACTTTCTAAGCATCACAGAACCAAATTGATTATAGCTTGGGTATTCTGGTAAAAACTACTAATGTTCTTCTTCATTCATTGATTCATGTTCTTATTGTCTTAATGGATCACTTTCATATCTTTTCCAGAGATAGGCAGTATATAAGTAACTGAGCTGGATCAGAGCAGAGTATCTAGCTACATATCAAATTTTGAGAAAGTAATTCCTTTCCTTAAGCTTTACACTCCTAAGCAATTTTTAAAAAGCAATACTTGGAAATCTCCTAAATCACTACCCCAATTCAGCGATGCCCACCACCCTCCACCCCTGTTTGACTGTGAACATTGTTCTAGTTGCTGCCGTGCTTCAGGGACTGGAAATCCATGCTGGAGTTCTTGCTCCAAATGTCATTGCCAATCTTAGAGTTGAGAATATGTGCACAGCACAGAGATAAAAAGAGTTGAAGAGGATGTTGGTCCTCTCATTGCATTTGTATATCCGAGGTGATAGTTATTACCATCACAGATTTCTGTCTTATGATTCTTTTCCTACAGCTTTAGGAATCTGTTTGAATTTCTAATCCCCAATTTCAGAAAGTACCCTTGAGAAGATCTTTCTTTGTCCAGATTATTCTTGGGATTACCTAAAGTGAAGGTTATTCAAAATTCCTTGAATATGCTTTACAAATGGCTGGGGCAATTTATTTTTCCATTGCAATTTATCTTCCAGGAAAACTGATAAAATATGTATACATTGATTTACTGACTTAAGTTAAACAGGATAAACATGCCACAGATTTATCCCAATAAACAGATAACATTTGTTTTAGGTGTTTAAAACTTTTATTATTGCTAGAGCATATTTTTAAGGAGTGTATTTTAAAAATTAAAATGTATTTTACGTTTTAAAAAAAGTTTTAGTCATGAAACTTCTTGCTTATTCTACCACAGGATCCTGGGTACTGGGTGAAGATTCATCACTTAGAATACACAGATGGAGGAATCCTGGATCCAGATGATGTCTTGGCAGATGTCGTTGAAGACAAAGACAAGGTAGATGACTCTAAAAATGTTCTTTGTTTTCCTCTATAGAGCCACATGTTTTTCCAGAGATTGAGATCCTTAACAAACTCATGTGTCAATTATTGTTAAAAGATACCATCTGTTTGAGTTTTACCTAGACAGCCCATAAATCACAGCTCACCATCAGATGCTGGGAAAAACTTTGTCAAGGTTTGGGAGTCTGTTCATGGTGGCCTAATTAGCAGATACTTCATTCCCAAGAGTTCCTGATACGCCTCAGTAAATTAGTGTCAGGCTCTGAAGCTGTTGGAGTTCTCATTGTCATTGTTGGCTCTGGAGTTTATTCTTGGCCCATTAATATTCAACTTAATGCCTGAGATTTGAATGTGTTTCAAAGGAGAGTATACAATGGAGAGCAAAGTCTTGGGAAGAACTGTGGTGAAGATTTTCCTTAAAGTAGCTGGCAAGCAACTATCTTGAGTGGTAGTTTTTGTTTTTATTGCTACAGTGAAATACGCTGACTTGAATATTTCAAAAAGTTTGAACATGTTTTGCCACTTACTTGCGAATAATCCAATTGCAATTACCTTGTTTTAATGGCATTAATCTTCTGATGCTAAACTGAAAAAGGTGTAAAACTAAACTCTTCAGGTGCAATACACTGGCTTATGCTGTTGAGATATATCGTTTTTCACTGCATCTGTGCTGGGCTCTCTGATCAATGGCTAATGTGTTCTCCAGAATTGAACTGCAGCTTTCCCTGAAAGATCCTTGCTTCTAAGTTTCTTCTGCTGTGCATCCTTAGGCTCTCAGTACTAGGCTAATTTAAGTCTGTAAACATGTTTCTCCGTATTTTTATGTGATCTCGGGGCGGTGGGGTAGGGGTATTTGTGTGTTTTAATCAACTGGATTGGAATATAAACAACTGCTTTATTGAACTTAGATAAAATTTGCATTTTTCCTTTCCCATAAGATCTTTTTGGACCATTGAAATTTACAGTAGTCTTTGCAGACATTCTATACATTTATTTTCCCTGTTTTCTGTAGGAATTCAACTCTCATTTGCTTTGCATTTTAATTAGCCATTTCATAAGGAACTTATCTCCCAAAATAGATTGTAAGCTCCTAGAGGACACAGACTGGGAGATATTAATTCCTTTTTGATCCTTGTATTAATAATATCTGGTACAATATTTTATCCAAACTCGATTCTCAAAGAACACTTGAGTTAGAGCAAAAAAGAAAGCTTTCCACTCTACAGTTGATTCTTGCTGTTTGTGATTTTGATGCACACTTCTTATTTTTTGGTCTCATGGTAAATAATGTTGTATTTACCTTCATAACACGAGGAGGACTTTCACTTCTGTTTTTCCCTTTTTTACTTTTTTCTTCTCTACAGCTACCTTCTTCCTTAGAAATACTCTAGGTATTTGGGTTGTTTATTAATGAAGAAGGTCTTCCCATCTCCAATGTCACTGAAGTCCAGTGTATTAAAATGAAAAGCTGAAACGTGGCAGGTTTAAGAAGGGGCTGAAGAAAATGTCTTGCCCCAGCCTCATCCAAGAGCTCATTCCAGAACGGATGATTCCATGAACAGTGCCCAGGGAAATCATTTGTCCTGTAGAGAATGATTTTTAACTACCTTGGCATTGTACTTTGTAACCATAATTCATTTACTAGACACAGAAACAGCTTTATTATGTATAACCTTTTTTAAAAGGACTTCACCACCATTACTAAATAAGGTAGAAAAGTGAGATAATCAGTTAAAATCCTAGCAAAGAATTAGTAATGTTTGGGTACAAGTTTACCCATTCCTTTAATCTGCTTTAACACAGCTACATGAAGCCTAATTGGTATTGTTCTGCAGAGTTGGTAAGAATTTACACTTTTGATACTGCCAGAAATAATTGTACTCCCATTTTTAATCTTTTTAGCTAACGTAAGTGAAAAAAACAGCATTACTTATTTATTTTTTTCTGACATTCTCTCTGCAGTCTTAATTTCCTTATAGTCCATTTGTCTAGTGTGGAAAGAAGTTTCTGCCAGCCTTTTTAACTTTTTGTCATTTTAGATTAAGCAGTAATTATATATGATGCTTGTGGTTGTTTAGTGACATTTCAAACTCTCCCAAGATCCTTTGAGATAGTATTGAGCTTGGATAAAACTACAATTCTCCTCTTTTTCAAATTGGTTACCTAATCATCTCTTACATTTAGAATATATGGAGAAGGAAGTGCAAAGAGACGTGGGTGAATGTACGTAATCCTTGTGCTAAAGCTCACATACCTCAGCTCTAGGAAAGACTGACTGCAGTTGAGAAACGCCATTAGGAACCACTGAAGGCCTAGCTGGAAAGGATGAGGCAGGAAAAACAAACTTAGAATCGGAAAGCAGTGTAGGCTGAAGCCGCTTATGTAGTGTATGAAAAAGCCAACCAGTACACTTCAGTAGAGACTGAAGTTAGAGGTTAGATGGTATTCTACTTAAAAATCAGACAAGGGGCTAATAGATTTAATTGATTTTCTAAAGAAAAGACTCTCAAAATTTCTGGTGCTGCAAGTGGTCTTCTGTTATTCCTTTGGCCAACACAGTGCATAATGCATATGCGGTGTCTCTTTGGGCAGGTTTTGTTTTATTTTAACTTGATTTCCCATTAGAGCCCCTTCACAGGAGAAACAAGTTTTTTCCATGTTGCACTATTTCTAGCCTGTATTTTGCCAAAATATTACTGGAGCAGCTTTGGCATTTTGCATCTTATGATAACTAGTATTTGTGCAAAATGTGGTGCTAAAACTTTTTGTGACCGTCATTCTCAAGTTTCTTCAGGTTTATGTATCAGTCTGCTTCAAGTTCTATGGGATAACTAGGAATTTACAACTTTACATGCATGTCTCTTCTCTGGATGCTCAAGGCTACTGACTTAGTTCACCCAATAATGACTTAACATTTCATTGAACGCTGACAGTGGCCCAGAATGTCTCTGGCACTTACATATCTTTAGAGCAACTATGTATGATCCCCATTTTTAATTTCTGAGAACATAGAAATTGAAAGTCAGTTGCCGAAGGTCACACAGGTAGTAAGTGGCAGATTCAGCCTCTGGAACTTAGAATTTAAATTTTCACACTCTATTTTGTTCTTCTACAATATGCCAAGGCAGTGTGTTTGGTGTTTGTATATGTGATTTCTTTTTTTTTTTTTTTTTTTGCGGTACGCGGGCCTCTCACTGTTGTGGCCTCTCCCGTTGCGGAGCACAGGCTCCGGACGCGCAGGCTCAGCGGCCATGGCTCACGGGCCCAGCCGCTCCGCGGCATGTGGGATCTTCCCAGACCGGGGCATGAACCCGTGTCCCCTGCATCGGCAAGTGGACTCTCAACCACTGCGCCACCAGGGAAGCCCTGTATGTGTGATTTCTAATTATGAAAATTCATCAGTCATAAATACGCACGAATTTGCTTTTACACTGTTACCACCATAGTTAAGAAAAGATATGTAATAGGACTATGGAGAATAACAAAATTAATTCAGAACTAGTATGCCATGCATGCATGGTTAACTCCAGCTCTCTGTGCCTGCATCCTGCATCTAATTTAGTGCAAAGCCCTGCCAGTTCTACCTCTGTTGCTGTCTTTCGTAGCTCCTTTTCCAGGATCTGGATTACAGGTACAGTTTAATTCCAAATGGACTAGTAGAATACATTTGGAGTCTAACCGTTACGTGCAGTTTCACATATATAGTGTGCACTATATGCAGGACACTATATTCTGTGCTATTTGCGGTAGGGAGGGCCCCCAAAGATGTTCTAATTAGACATTAGACATCCTAATGCTCAGAACCTGTGAGTATCTATATTACACAGCAAAGGGTCTTTGAAGATGTAATTAAGTGAAAGACCTTAAAATGAGGAGATTATCTTGGAATATTTACATGTAAGCACAAGGATCCTTATAAATAAAAGAGGAAGGCGGGGGAGTCAGGGTTAGAGACATACAGTGTGAGAAAGTATCAACTGGACAATGCTGGCTTTGAAAATGCAGCCAAAGAATGTAGGCAGCTTCTGGAAGCTGGAAAAGGCAAGGGAACAGCTTGTCCTGTACTCAGAGCACAGCCCTGCTGACACCTTGATTTTAGCCCAATGAGAGCCATTTCAGACTTCTCACCTCCAGAACTGTAAAATAAATTTGCCTTGTTTGAATTCAATAAGTTTGAGGTGATTTGTTATAGCAGCAATAGGGCGGTCATACACTGTCCCTTATCCTACTTTAAACTTTTAAAGTGATGATGGTCTTCTCAAGTTTAATACTAACTCAGCTTTTAATATCCTGTAGGACAAGGAAAATATACTTCAGATCAGTTGATTGCTCTTTGCATTCCTCCCAAAATCTATCACAAATTGATTCTTAATTTATTGGGTGAGCCTTCACTCTTTGGGGCCCTGGATGTTAAACATTTTGGTAGTTAGGCTATTGTCTTTCTTGTGTGGCAGTCATTTCAGTGCCATACCCAAGAGCCGTGTAATGCTCGTCAGTTTCTCGTTGCAATGTGTAAAGGCCCTAAGAAATCTGAAGACTGATGCTTCATGAGCCACTGCAACGCTTAATGTTCACTCATATTTTTCGAGTGTGAGAACCTCTGAGTGTTGAACTTGTTTAATGATTGTTTTCCTAGTTAATTGTCTTTATTATTTCTTGAGTTGGTTGTAGAACACAATTGCAATACAATACTGAAATATGGCAATGTATAACTTCTATTATGTAAACTGGATTACTGCCATGGTTTTATTAAACATATGAAAGTAAAATTATGTGGTAAAGTGCATAGGGAGAATGTTTCTATCTTTGACTATCATAGGGGTTCATTTTGGAGAGGTGCCAGTGGTTTTCCTGGACTCCAGCGAGGGCGGGTTGGCCCCCTGGGTCACCTGTGAAATCTGGTCCTCAGATATTACAGTTTCAGTTCAGCTTTATCCCTTATTAGTTATGTGTGCTTGGGCATGTTTCTTCACTCTTGATTTACCCATTTGTAAAATGGACATAAGTTAGTTTTACAGGGTCAGTGTAGGAAAACTACATAAACTATAAAAACTTTTAAGTCCAGTATGGTATATAGTTAAGCACTCAAATGTTAACTGTTACATCAATAATAAGAAGTGCAGTTTTTACCTGTGTGTTTTGATTTAACCGTTAAATGTTTAAATGATTTAACCATTAAATGTTTAAAATTTAAATACTAAAATATCGAACTATTTTATAGTACATTTTAACTTTTTAAAAAAGCCTTAAATTTGTTTAAATGTTATTACATTGTTTAATAGTTTTATAGGAAGATATGATAAAACATTTAGATTAATATTTGAGAACTGAAAGTGCCAATATGACTAATTTTAAAATGAGAATGCTTTTATCAGGACATATTGTTTGATAGTACAAGAAGCATTCAGGGACCTAATGTGGTTTTGAACTGTAGACTGGTTTGCACAGTGAACTAGTGACCTAAAACCAGACACTCAGTCCTTAAGCCCACATTGTTTTCTGAGAACACTCTGTTGCCCTCTTGTGGAGTCCCCGGCTATCTAGAAACCAGCTCACAGGACATACTTCCTGATGAGGTATTTTTACTGTATTTTTAGTACAACCCAGAGACACAGTCGTGGATAGTACAACCAGGGTTTATATTTCAACTAGTGGTTGTCGTTTCTTCATGGTCACCACCCATACTGATGATTACATATGCTTTTGTAAGTTTTAGAAGGGCGAAAGCAAAATCTTTGCATTTGTAAAAAACTCAGTTTTTGTTTAGACTTCTTCCCATCTTCCTGTTCACTGGTTGCAAGGTTATTGGCTAGTGGTAATAAAGTATATGACTTTTTCAGTATGTAGTTGAACAATTTGAGATGTATTGTGTTTTTCTGGGGATAGGGGATTCTAAATTAGACTCCTTAAAAGAAAAGTCCTGTATTAATTACTTCATTTTTCAATCCTAATTTTGCCTGTTAAAATCCCATTTCAAGGAGTAACACCTATTTCAAGCCCTTGATTTTTAACAAATCAGAATATGGTATTTTGGGGTTGTTTTTCTTTGGCTCACAGTTGTTGAAGTTTTGAAAGCACATTTGGGAGGAAGTTCGGAGAATGTTTCAGAAATAAGTGCAGAAGTCCAAAAGGATTATCTTGACCAAGAAATTCCATCTTAAACTTTTAAAGAGTACTCTCTGCTTATAGAATTACAAAATTACAGAATTATAGAACCAGAAGAGACCTCAGCAGTCATGTACCCTAACCCCATCATCTTGCAAAGGAGAAATATCTGAACCAAGAATAGTTCACAGGGCTCCATATTTCCAGCTGATTTCTTTCCTGAGTCCAGTTCTGCATTTCCTCCCTGGGATCCTGATAACATCTGGTTCGGATCAAAACTGCTCAATTTCCTGCTCCAAGTTGGTGTCCTCCACTCACTTCCTTATTCCTGTCAATAAGAGCATTGTTTCCTAGTCTTCCAGGCTTGAACTTGCAGTTATTTAAAAAATATTTAATCCAGTTTATTCTTTTAACGTGATTCATGTTCCTCTCTTTGCATGTCTGCAGCTACCACATTTAAATCTAAAAGTCTCAGGCCGGGTTACTTAGTTGATAAGGAATTTGTAGACTTTTCTCTCCCTCTACACCCCTCAACTATTCTTTGCCACAGGTGCACTGGGACACAGAGTGGCTGAGAGTTTGGATTCTGGACAGGCAGAGTCAGTTCATCTCTTGGCTCTGCTATCTGTTGGCTTTGGGCAGCTTACTTAATCTTGTCCTTAGTTTCCTCATGGGCACTTGGAGCTAAAATAGTACTAATTTGACAGGTTAATACATGAAGTGTTTAGAAGGGTACCTGGCTTGTAGTGTTAGGTAAGTGTTAGGTGCTATTATAATGAACATATTACTACTGTTATTAATGTCGATTACATTATTCTTAAAGTATTGCTTAAGTGATACCATTCCTTCCAGTGTATACTAAAGCAAGGCTAAAGCTCATGGCCATACATTGTATTCGGAGGCCTCAGAATCCCTCCAAACTATCTTCCTCAAACTCAACCTTCTCAAATCTCAACAAGAAAGAAACTACTGTACTGACTGTTCTCTTAGGTACCACGTGCTTTCTTGCTCCATGGCTTGCTTAACGTTCCACTGGTCTGGAGTGTCCTTGCCCTACGCCCTGCTTGTCCAAGAGTTATTCTGTATGTTATAGAATGGAAGCTCCACGAGGAGAGGGTCTTGGGTTTTGTTCACTGCTGTTGTTCCAGGTGCCTGGTACCTCGTAACTGAACTGAGTGAATAAGTATATGTATAAATGTTTTCAGGTCTTGAGCAAGTCATTTAACTGCTCTAAATGCTAGTTTTTTTCCCTTGATGAAATGAGTGATTAATGATAAATTTTTCCACAGTGTCTTTGTTAAGGTTGAGAAGTTGTATGTGAAAATACAGTGGAAATTATAAAATTCTTTATACATGTAAAGACTGTATTCCTGCTGCTCAGTTCTTAGCAATCTTTCAAGATCCAGGTCAAATTGTATTTTTTTCTAGTTTGTTTGCAGACTAATTCTGAATGAACTAATTCTGAATGAATTCTCTGTCACCCTGTGATTTTATAGAAATCATTGAGCAGTCTTTTAAAAAATATATTATTGCCTAGTAACATTTATCCATTACCATCTTGAAATTCTGAAGAATTTTATTATGGTTTAACTTCTTAAGTCTCAGTTTTGTCTCTCCAAATGTCTTGTATACTCCTTTAGGATTGGGACAGTCTTTTCAAATATTTAACACCTGGACTTCTTACCTGCGGTTTGGTGTTTAATAAACATGTTTGATTTCAGTTAGTGATAGTTATAACTGGAATTGAAGGTTTAATTGTCCATCTTTTTTCTTCCACCAAACTATGTTGTGTCTTTTAAATGTTTTATTAGGATGCAGTTTGTAGGCATGTTTCAATCCCAGAGGAGCACTTTGGAATCAATGCCTTTGTGACCTTATTATGGCAAAGACAAATGGTGTTGGGAGAGAGTAACTGAAAGCCAAGTAAGCCAGGTGATGGCTGTGTCCACTCCAGGTGATGGCCTGGTGCCTTCTGCAACTTTCTTGGTTGGCAACAATAGTGTGTGTGTGAGTGAATGAGAGAGAGAATCTGTGTGCAGATGTGTGTGTGTGGGGAGTGTGTATACTTGATCTGAGTGTGCTTGTTTGCTGTGCACATCTGTGGTGCAAAGCTTTCACTGGGGTTAGAAAGAAATTATCAAGCTTGATAGTGCTGTTAATTTAGCTAGGCATTTGAGTACAGTCAAAAGTAAAACGTAAGAAAATTTTTGACATATGTGTAAAACTTCAAATTTGGAGGGAAAAAGGCAATAAAACTAGAGATTATAATAATCCTTTCCTTAGAGCTAAAAATGTGTTTCTAAAAAAAAAATCAATGAGCATTTCTTTCTTTACAGCATACCTCTAGCCATATGTTATGGGACCCAGTTCTACTAGTGTTCTCTCTTGCAATAGCTTCTTTTGAGGCTGTTTGTGTAGGTGTATCTGTGCGCAAGAGTTATGTGACCATTATTATTATTTTTTAAATACGTCTGTTTTTGATTATATAACGTACAAATGACAATCTCATTAAGGTACCTGAAATTACACCAAATACAAAGCTACTTAAGTTATAAAACATCCTCTTTGAAAAATGATAGAGGCCTCTGAGTACTGATTGAGCACCACATCATCAATAGGTAAGTGTGTATCGATTTAATCAGGTTGCGTCCCCTGAGTATCTAGCTGAGATCAGCTTTACTAAAACAATATTCTAGAGTGTTATGTGGGAGAGCTTGGGGCTTTGGCAGTTGGAGTCCAGGTTTTTCATATTATTACTCTAACCTCTTTCAACCTCACTTTTCTCATTTTAAAAATCATCTACTGCTGTCCCACCAACCACACACAGTTGGTAGGAGGATCAAATGAAATTAAGTACCTGGTAACACTTTGAAGTATGTTGTACCAAGCGAATATAGCACTTAAGCCCTTATTCACTGTAGCAGCTGTCCGGAGGTATTTAAGCAAATGTTTACTTGTAGTCCAGGAGGGACTTGCCATGATGTAAGAACAGTGAGCCAGAGGAGAGGAATGGGAGAGAAGTTTGGAAGGAGAAGGAGGCTGGTTATGGGTAAAAGAGAACAGTCTTCTCTTCTTGTCATCCAGTGAGGTGTTCAATGAGGGGGAAGGGACCTCTTTCACTAGGAAAGAGGACAGAGGTGAGAATAACAGGGAGAGACAGGTAACTAAAAGGAGGAAGATTGAATTTACCCTTAGAAATTTAATGGGTGGGAAGCAAAGATATCAGAGCTTCCAAGTAACACACAAGGAAGGCATAAACTACAGTATAATGACAGTTTCCCAGACCTTCCGCGATTCTGGAACCTTGATAACATTTGAGTGTGTGTGTTCACTACTTAGTTCTTAATGATTAACAGGTTTCTTAAAATGGAAAGGATCTAGGTGCCTCTTTGAAGGAGGTGGGGTGTCTCTGTTTTAGGGTAAGAGAGATCTCAAGAAATAAGATAAAGCTATGGAAAGAAAAACACCTGAATACCTGGAATCTCATGATTTAAGAAACAAAATGAAACAGGTCAACAGGGATATATGCTCAGTACTGACAAGTGGCCCATGAAGCTTAAGCAGCTATCTAGCTCCTTGGTATTTTCACCAAGAGATATTATCTATTCAGCAGTTTCATGGGAATAGCTCTGTACCAAACTCTTAGTTAACCTTTTACCTTGCTGGTTCTTCTATTTCCAGGCGCTCAAACTCACTGTATCTTATTAATCGGCTACATTGTAATGGACTTCTGGGGGGCTGCTCTTGAAATCACATTAATGTTTATAACACTTGTATTGAGGTACTTGTTCAAATTACATTTACATTTACAGATGACTTAGGTCTACAGATAAATTTTTAGTAAATAAGGATGTTTAATTTCCTTAAATTTTTTAATTGAAGCTTTTTAAAGTCCTATAAGTATATATTTTTCTGTTTAAAGATGAAGCGCACTTCCCCATCATGAATATTGAAGCTTCACTCAGAGAGTTTCGGCAGGATTACTGAACTTTATATTTGCTGCTTTAAGTTCTCTTTTTAGCTTCCCTTCTTTTGATGTTATGAATCAATTTTGAAGGATCAAGTGACATTTCCTTAGCAATAAAGAAGAAAGCCTCCTTGTGCAGACTTTAATCAGAGGAGGAAAATAGCACAGAAGCCTGTTCGTATTTAATATCTTGATTAATCTCAATTCAAAATACGTTACAAGTGAAACACACATATTTACATAATTCTTAACCATAAGCAGACCAGAAAGACTGCAAGACAACATGATTTGAGATGGTTCTCATAGCTCACCAATGCGAAATACGCAGCTGTATATAGACAAAAAGTTGAAGAATCTAATAGTCCGTAATTGATAACAGGGTGAGAACTTGATTTTCTAGATGGCTAGCTGAGTGGAGCCACTGTGTATAAGTTTGAAATGAACCTAACATGATATCATGTGGTGTTCAAAGTAGCCCATTCTTTAAATACAAATTTTACAAAGCTCTGGGGTGATTTATTGGAATTACCTCATGTTGCAGAACCTAGATGCACTTGAAGATTGAAGGGAGCCTGCTAACTGTCCTCAGATATCTGGGTGATCATAGAAAAGAAGGAATAAATTCACTTATTGCTGTCCCAAGAAGTTGGGCCAAAGAAGTTTTAAGGAAATATATTTCAGCTCCATGTAACAAATAGTTCCTCAGTGAAGCGTGTGCTGCTTTATAAAGCACGGACTTTTGGCCATTGAGACTATATAAGCAACAGTTGAGCAAACATTTGCCAGGAATTCTTTTAGGTTTGGAGTTTTAGACCATCTACAGGCCAACTATGAGCCTATGAGGCATGTGCTTCAATCTAGAAATACGGGGTCGGCCTGTGTAGCTGATGATTGTGCAGTGTTGTCTGCTTACCCAGCATCCATTCCTACTCTCTCCTTCCTAGGGCAACTCCAGTTCTGTTTACGTCTGTCTCTTCCTCACATGGTTTTTTTTCATACGACCACCCACCTCTAAGGGTGAGTCTTGTGGGCCTTCATCTGGGATCCAGTTCCCTGTACCAGTGATTACAGTCATCCCTCCGTATCTGTGGGGGGTTGATTCCAGGACCCACCACAGATACCAAAATCCATCAATTCTCAAGTCCCATAGTTGGCCTCTGTGTCTGTGGTTCCACATCTAAGGATTCAACCAACTGTGGTTCAGGTAAGTTCTCTGTACGTTTACTAGGGGGAAAAAACACGTGTAAGTGGACCAGCACAGTTCAAACTCTTGTTCTTCAAAGGTCAACTGTACTTTGAGAATGGTGATGTGATTCTGTTTGGGCCAAAGATGCTCAAGGAGAGGTAAGCTGAGGCCTACTGGGAAAGCTCTTTTTATCACGTGGGAGAAGTTTCCTCTGAATTCTGTCCTATTCTGAGGCTTGGAACCACTGCAATCCTACAGCTTCCAGCATGAGGTAGAAACCATCATGGGAGGAGAGCCAACACCCAGGGGGTCTCAGGGACATGGCCTCTGAGCCAGTGGATTTAGTCAACTCTGAAGTCCATCCTAATTGGGACGCCCAATTACTTGAGCTGTTTATTACCTTATATTCAAGCCTGTTTCAGTTACATTTTTCTGTGACTCACAGATTAAAGTTTCCCAGTTGTTACCCACAATTATAGGAGTTTGGGCTCCATTTTTACACTTTTTTATTCCTGCTTGGTTGGGGTGTATTTGTTCTTCCCTCTTTTAGTTCTATATATGTTGAATTTGAAAAGTTGTCTTAATTTATTTCATAGTTATGCCAAGTTATTTGGTTTCTTCCTTTCAGAATTTTTTGAATTGTTGGTGAAAGAATTAAACCCCTAAGGTTAAAATGTATATTTCAATTAGTTGGTTTGCCTGACTTTGATTGAATAGGCGATATTAATTGGGAATTTTTCCAGTTAGTGAGAATTATATTTTCTTACTTTAAATTCTTTATTACCCATGATTGTTGTTTACATTTTTCCTAGAAGGAAATAATTCATGATATTAAACTATCAGTTTTATGTTTCCTATAATTCTCACTTTACTAATCCTTTCAAAAAGTATGTATGCACAGCTAATATTTTAGGGATAAGGAAATCAGAAGAGTTCTGGTTTTGGCTTTCTTAGATACTTAAAACCTAAGTAGTTAAGTCGATTGTGTGTCTTACAGAGGAACACAAAGGCTGTCTTTCCCAGGAATCTTTTCTTGATCTAGTCTTCCTAATTTTTATTTTAACAACATGGAATAAACATTTGGTGCTAATCTTGAAATATTGGGATTTCTCTTTAACTAGATACAATATTTACATCAAGAAACTGAAGCAAATATTTAAAGCAAACAAATTAAAAAACAAAACTCAGGCAGTTTAAGAAATTTGCCAGAACTTGGAGTGCAGTATAGTAATCTAAGTAATTCTCCAATGGCATGAGACAATAAGGTGGGTGATACTCCAGCTTCCCCTAAGCCGTGAAGACCTTTGGTCTTTATCATAGTTTTCTCAAGTCATCTGGAGAGAGATGGGGGCCTTGACCTGATGTATGGTTCATCTCCTCCTTTCCCTTACCCAGGTTTTAAAGAGGTACCTTTGTGTAGCAAGGGCAGCGCAGAGACTGCCAAGGTGCCCTGAGCCCCTAAATGGGGCCAAATGGGGATTTTTTTCTGTCACTAAGGCAGAGTGCTCAGAGCATGGACATTGGGAATATTTTTTTTTTGTGATATAGTCAGTGCATTTCATATCCATGTAGTATAAAAACAGTGGTCTTTCTATTGACATTTAAATCATGATCATTCTTAAGGAGCTACATGGCAGTTATAATCAGAGTTCTCTGAGCAAGCTGCAGAACTTGCCCTTTTCCCCAGACTACATGGACTATTTAGGTGTCTTTAGGAAGACTGAAGGCTAAATGAGGGAGAAGACTCCAGACAGATTTATAAGAATGTTGTGTATGTGCTGGGGGTGGGGGAATGAATGTGACTGGTTAGAAAAATAATTTGCAGTTTCAGTGTGCTGATGACTTGGAAAAAAGAAATGCTGTGATAAGCATCAAAAGAAAAAAAGCAACAAAGAATAATATGAATAAGAAAGTGATAGCGGAAAATGATAAAGTAATGTTGACATTTCCTTAGGGAGACCTAGTGTCAAAGTCATAAACACTCAAACTATTTAGATGTCTCTTCCCCAAGTGGAAACTACTATTTAAGGAAGTTAAGTATGTAACTGCAGTGACTGAACATAATGGGCGAAATGTTTTGCACTTGACATGAGGCTTCAATCTGAGATGAATCTTGTGCTCTCATAATGCATGAATATATGGAATGCTTGGTTGGCCAAGTTTTAATTTTAAACTTTAGTATCTTTTGTGTATACACACAAAACCAGAAAATTTATCAAGTCGGCATGTTTCACGAAAACTTAGAACTTTTATGTTTCTTGCTACATTGTTATTTGAAATGAATATTCAAATAAAAGTAGAATATTAAACAGCCTGAGATACTGTTCTTTAAACTTTTGCTGTTCATTGGAAGTCCGAAGCTGAAAATGAGCCCCAGATTTATTGAAATGAATACTTAGGGAAGACTGTTTCCTGGTAATTTATTTCAGCATATTGCTTAGATTTTTCCAAAACTAAGTATTTTCCTCTTAAATGGAAAAATGTTTCTTTTATTCAACAATAAAGTCTGATGGCCTAATGTCACCAAAAGTAAACATGATAATTCGGGGTTTAGAGATTTTAAAAATTTTAGTTAGAGCTTTATTTGAAAATTTAATGTTTATACAGTGAAAATAATTGTCTGGAATATTCTGAGCACCATTTTAACAGTACTATACTTTATATGAAAGAAATAACATATTTAAAAAATTTGATAGTGTCTCCATATAAGGAGAGGAATGCAGCCATGGACTGAAGTTTTGACACACAATCTTTTATTATGACATCTAGTTGATTAATACTTCAGCCAAATCATTGTTTTAAAATATCTCCTTTCACTGTCCATTAGATCTGGATCTGCAAGCATGCATAAAACCTGGCATCCGCTTCATACTCTTCACCATTTACTTTGGGACAATGCCAGTGTCTTGGTTATAGTGTTTGAAGTATAGTCTAAGTGCTTTAAGAATTTGTCTAAGGCCAGACAATTTTTATATGTGACTTGCTTTTTGCATTTGAGTGACACACAGATAGTGTCAAGACAAACAGTATTTTAAGAGTAAAAGGTGGTAGGACATAGAAGTTTTGAAGAGGCACCTTTGTAGGTTTTTTCCTTTGTTGTAAAATTACTTAAAACTGTCTACTGCTAAAACTTAATACTTGTTAAGTTAAAAACATTTAGAATACAGTAAAATACAAAGAATGTCAGAATCATCTGAAATCACATCTAGTAGAAGTAATTATAATTTAAAAATGGGCGTATAAATTTTTATATACATATTCAAATGTAAATGTTAAGTACATGTCATACAAAATTGATACAGCAATATGCTTTTCTTTGACTTAACACTTTATTTTTCTACGTGTTTATTCTCTGAAAGGTGATTTGTAATGTCAACGTAGTGCTCTCTGCTTGTTTGGGGATTTTTAACATCCTTTTTGCTTTCTGTTTGAGTTTTTGCTGTAATTCTGGTTAATAATTGTGGTTAATAATTACTGTAGTTACTACAGACAAATTTTAAAAACAAGGTATATTTTAAGTGTAAAAATTGGAGGATATCGTAGGAAAATGACTTTGCCCACTGTCACAGAGCCAGCCTGTGCCTGAGTCAGGAATCAAATTCAGATCTCTGAAGCCCAAGTTATTAACCATTGTGCTTTAGACACAGAGTTCATTTTTCCATGCTCATGGTATTTTTCTGGAACTCAATTATCTCTGCACTGGCTCATGTAGAAGGTGTTTGTGTCATGAATCCACACCCATTATGTAGTTTTTGTAAAACATTGTTAAAGAGATGGGACATGTGGGGGAAAGGGGGTGGGCTGGGGAGTTGAGGGAAGTGACAACTAATTTATTTCCATTACTTTATGCTCTTGCAAAAATAAAAAAAAAAGGTTGCGAATTTCTTGTACGAAATGTTTTAATTTCTGTAGAGTTGCCATGCATTATTCAAGATTACAAAATGATTTGAATTTCAGGAGCAGACGGATTTTCTGATGAGGATTTCAAGCTGTGTAATTATGAAACCCATATAGGTTAAAAGTTCAGAACTCGTCAGCTTAATCATGAAAAAGTAACCAGTTTATAAGCATGGATTTCATTTCAGAGGGGTACAGTTTCAATATCACTTACTGAGGTACTTTTGGACTCCACCTCATGTCCCACTACATACTGTGAGTGATCATGTCTGCATAACACCTAGCTTGTCCTGTTTTACTTCAAAGAAGAAGATTCGTATTTCATGGTGGTAAATTTGATGCCATAAAGTAAGGCACATTTCTAGTAATTTCTTTGACAATTTTCTTGGCTCCTTAAAAATTCGAGGAAGTTAATGAATAAGTGCCAAATATCAAAAAGGCCCGTTGGAACCTGTTACTATGATGTCAGAGCATACGTTTAGGAAATGAATTGTAAAATCCCTTCAGATAAAGCATAAATGTTTCAGAAGAAAATGTAAGGAAATTGATTTTCAAGTTAAAGAGTTAGCTCATAAAGGGGAATTTTTTATTGTGGTAAAACATCCCATAACAGTTTACCATTTTAACCAGTTCTGAAGTGTATAGTTCACTGGCACCAAGTCTATTCACATTGTTGTACCACCATCACTACTGTCCATCTTCAGAACTTTTCATCATATAAGTGTTTTTAATTTTAAATAAAATAATGCAGGTATCTTTGAGAATATGTTTGGACTTGTAGAAATGCTTAGTACCTTTAAAGCTTTTGACTTTTCAACTTATGTAAAAACTTTGAGGGTTGTAGCTTTTGTTACTTCAGGTAAAACACATGATATACACTGATACAAGTGAAATCTTAGCCCAGCTTTTGAAATATCGTCAGGGTCACGCTTATTTTCTTTGGGAGGCAAGGATAGTGAGGGGAAAACTATATTTACATTAAAACAGTCTTATGAAGAACCATTCAAGATGATTAAAAATACTGTGATCATCAAAGAGTTAAAGATGGAAAATGAAATATGCTGTTGGTGAGATTTTTGACTGTCGTGAAGATTTTAATGCATCTTATCTTGCTTTGCTAATTGAGGTGACTGAGATGCACTTGCCTGTTAAATAGAAGTTGCTCTCCTGGCTTTTAGTTATGTGATTTTACATTTATCTTTTCTTTATTTGAAAACTCTCCCTTTGAATCCGAGGGGGTTACTATCTTTTCTTAGATTACTACTGTTAGGTTTTGAGAATATATTTTTTCCTAATGCTTAGAGAATGATAACAAAAAAGAATTTTTTATTGGTTCATTTCATGCTTGGTAAGATTCCAACTGTCAAAACATAAAATTTTGAACCTAGAGGCACATTTCATCACCAGAGTACTAATTACTGCCGAGAACTGGAGTGAGTCATTATGTATGTAGTAGTATTTAGAGCTGCCCAATTTTAATGTTTTTTGGACCATAGACACTTAAAAAGTTAAGCTGTTTCGGCACGAAAGTGGGAGGAAAAACTGCACAGTGCATGCAACACTGTCAAATATAATGCAGGAAGGCTGAAATAAATTGAAAATTATTCATCTACTTCCCCTGAGATTCAACATCTTTTTTCAGGGATGCTCTGAGCATGGCAGATGCTATTCTTGGCTTATTTTCATTAAGTTTGATATTGGGTACCTATTATAGCTAGGCACTGGCGCTATGAGGGAAGTGTAAAGACAAGTGTTCCCCTTCATGGAGCCTATATTCTTGAGGGGGAAAAGAGACAAGTAGCAAAGCAGCAGCATTCATGTAGCAAGCCATGCATGGTGAGTGCTATAAAGACCAGCATAGCAGAGTAAAGGAATAGAGAATGGGGGGTTAGGGGCAAGGGCATTTTAACAAAGTAGTTAAAGGAGGCTCTTCTGAGGACATGACGTTTGAGAATAGCAGTGAATGAAAGTCACTTGAAATACTAGTCATATAAAATTTTAATAGTAAGCACACAGATACCTATTCTATACTTAGTACAAATAAAGTAACTATACAATAAAATACAAATAACTATAGAATAGAATAAGCTATTAAATAAGCAAGTATAATGTTCTACTTAATAGATATTTATTAAATATCTTATCCAAAGCACTGGTTAGATACCAGCCTGGGGAGGAAGAAAAAAAAATAAAGGATGTATCTCTACATTTGGGAAAAAGACAATTTCGTGTCAGTCATGGTAGTTTGCTAAGAGTAGGAGAAACGAGCAGACGAAGCAATGAAGTGTGTGGGGAATAGCGGGTTCTGCTCTTTGGCCGAACACCAGCAACGTGCATTATATGGTAATTGTATACAGTTGTCTCTTCATCTCCATCTCTCTCCCCTACCAAACGGACACGATGAGGTCCTTCAGCAATGATCATATTTT
This sequence comes from Monodon monoceros, assembly GCF_005190385.1. Classification (NCBI taxonomy): domain Eukaryota; kingdom Metazoa; phylum Chordata; class Mammalia; order Artiodactyla; family Monodontidae; genus Monodon; species Monodon monoceros. Next base: position 31,220,644 of record NW_021703772.1, on the reverse strand, counting down.
CATTCTGAGTACTCAGTGCGTAGTAAGTGTTCAGTAAAAGCTCTTTGGAGGAATGGGTGGAATGAAGACAGAAGACAGACCTTGAGCTTTTTTTTTTTTTTTTTCTTTTTTGTGGTACGCGGGCCTCTCACTGTTGTGGCCTCTCCTGTCGTGGAGCACAGGCTCCGGATGCGCAGGCTCAGCGGCCATGGCTCACGGGCCCAGCCGCTCCGTGGCATGTGGGATCTTCCCGGACCGGGGCACGAACCCATGTTCCCTGCATCGGCAGGCGGACTCTCAACCACTGCGCCACCAGGGAAGCCCCTTGAGCTTTCTTAAAAGGCGATTTTGAAGAAAAGGAGAGAGAGGGTGGCTTGCATGTATTTGAAAGGGTAAAATTTATTTACGATTAGGGAAAAATCCATCAAGGTTTGAGAAGGAAACGAGGGACAGTGGAGAGGAAGCAGACCAGGTGCAAATGAGGAGAAGAGTGAGAGAATATGACTCCAGAAACATGGAGTGTGGTCACCAGCCCAGATTAGGGTTGACTGGAGTGACATTTCTCCTTCAGAGATGGGAGAAAATATAAGTGGGGTTGGATAAGTAAAGAAAGATTGGAGATGTGTAGGAAGAAGTCTAGGGCGATGACTTTGATCACAGTTTTAGTGAACTAAAACTGTGGAATTGTGGAATTCCACAATGTGGAAGCTCTTAAAGACAGATGGGTTTCAGAAATTGAAACTGTTCGGATTTTAGGAAGGTAATGAATGCATGTATCGTCTGCTAAGTACCCCTCCATAGGTTTGGTGCAGCACCCTATAATGATACACATGACATTGCTCTTGCAAAACATATTTACACTTAGCAGGATAAAGATGATAAATCGCCTCCTCCAGTCAACATATTTTGTACCAAATTTATAAGAAGCAGACAAAGGAAAAACCCAAATGGGTTTTGAGAGCACTTTGGATGTTGGAATAATGGCTAAGGCATCTTGGACCTGTGTATTTTGCACTGTATGTTTTGGTTTGCAGGCATAACTGAGAAGGATCAAGGTATTTAAGAGGTGAAAGATAGCAGGTATTTTTGAGCAGGGGTGCATTTAGGGTAGCTGCTGTGGTGTCTGAGGTGGGGAAGTGGGAGAGCGTTCATCGCCGCCTTTCTGTGCGTTCTCCCTACGTGCACATGCTGTGACACCCAGCAGCCTGAATGGTGATCCAGAGTAGATTAAGCCAGAGTAGGACTACAAATTAATTTTTTTTTATCCTTGCTGACTGAAATGTATTCCTTTGGCATTGAAGGAGCTTAAATTGTGAAATCAGCGGATGATTCAAAGTCTGAGGGGTCAGGAACAAGTGAAGGTAATGAAGTTTGTAGGAGACTTTTTAAGGCAACTTCTGTTACAGCTCTTTGATTTTATTATAATTAATTCTTTTTTTCTCCATAAATTCGATACACTCTTGAAGCTTTTGTTAGTATTTTATTTATATTTTTATCCCAAAAGCCAAGCAGTATGCCTAGACATACGTAGTAGGTGGTCGATGATTAAACAAATGAATTATTATAATTAGTACAATTGTGAAATATTACAATTTATTATAAATGAGTTATGACTAAACAAATGAATTATTACTCTTTTCTGTGTTTCCATGTGTGCACATGTGTAAAACTTATGGACTGTATTTTCCAAACAGGATTATAATCCACTTTTCAATATTGATGCAGTTTAACAAGTAGAATTTCCGTTATCGGTGGAGATTTGTGCTAGTTGATTTCAGAATCTCCAGTGAGCACAATCTAAATGCTACATAATGAACTCTTAATATTACAATTTTTAAAAATGTTAATGAGAAACAGTTTTATGAGTGTGATCTTTTGGTCTTTTCATTTCACTTTGGAAGTATTCCATATCGAAGATTGTGAAGCTCCATGCTGAGGGGCTCATTATAGAGACCCTGGAGTTTGAAGTCCATGGGGCATTGAGAGGACAGTCTGAGGGACCCACTAAGGAACTTCATCTCATGGTCAGCATCACCCTGGTCAAAACGCTAGACTCACAGCAGGTCTAGGATATAACTCAAGGTTCAAAGTTCCTGAACTGGGAGGAGGGACTCTCCTTTTATAACTGAACAAACCTGTTTAACTATGTAAAAAGAAATTCTAATTATGAAGACAGATTTTTAGTGCATACGCTTGTATTTTTGATATATATGACTTGTAATTATGGAAGAATTCTATATTGTTTATATAGAACTAACACATATAACATGCTCCTTTGCATTCAACATTATAAATAATGTACTTAAACATTTTGGTCATTAGATTTCGTAAATTGTTTTCCAGCATTAGAATGTAGACACAGATGAAGATAATTCAGGCTTGGGAAGTCAATGATCAAATCATTTTAACAGTGAAATAATTATCCCCTTCACTTATATAAAATATTCCTAAAAATTCTCTATTTCTGAGAACCTTATATATTTGTAATATTAGATAATTTAGTTTTTATTTGTCTTTCTAGAGATTAACTTCCAAAGTCTGGTGTAAACCTGTTCTCTTATAGATTTATATCAGAGCCAGTTTGTATGTTAAAATGGCTCCTCAAGGGCATGGCATGTCCTTTTATGTTTTCAGTGTTGTTTGAGGTCAGAAACTACAGTCTTTCATTGTGGTATTTCTTTCAAGAAGCTGTTATCAAATATCTTCTATATTGATAGTCATTTCTGTGCAAATTTAAAAAAATATCTTTATTAAGTCCTTTAATTATTATACCTGGACTATTGAATGATAAAATAAAATTTCTTCCCAACTTTTTTTGGAGCTAAGAACAAACAAATTTTTAAAAATCTTATTCTGGTGGATGAGCTTTTCTAATTTAGCATTTTATACCTCACATACAGGAGATAGCTGAAACTCAGTTGAAATAGAAGTAATGGTGTGGGGCAAGATACTTAGAAAATGTGCGAATACGTTTGTTGCATTTCTCTTGCTGTATTTTATTTCTATATTTTCTTTTTTTTTTTTTTTTTTTTTTTGCGGTACGCGGGCCTCTCACTGTTGTGGTCTCTCCCGTTGAGGAGCACAGGCTCCGGACGCGCAGGCCCAGCGGCCATGGCTCACGGGCCCAGCCGCTCCGCGGCATGTGGGATCCTCCCGGACCGGGGCACAAACCCGTGTCCCCCGCATTGGCAGGCGGACTCTCAACCACTGCGCCACCAGGGAAGCCCTATTTCTATATTTTCTTAATCATAAAAGGAAAAAGAAAAATCCAGCTTCCAGAATCATAATGGTGTTCTAAAACGCTTGGATGATAGCCCCATGAATTTGGTACTGTACCAATAGTATTTGAGAACTTTCAGGTTTGGATTTAAATCATGTGAATAACCAATAAAATATTTTTCACAAGGTGCAGAGCTTATTACAGTGTTTCACATGGAGAAAAAAGTGAACAAGAGGGGGCTTCCCTGGTGGCGCAGTGCTTGAGAGTCCGCCTGCCGATGCAGGGGACACAGGTTCGTGCCCCGGTCCGGGAAGATCCCACATGTCGCGGAGCGGCTGGGCCCGTGAGCCACGGCCGCTGAGCCTGCGCGTCTGGAGCCTGTGCTGCGCAACGGGAGAGGCCACAACAGTGAGAGGCCCGCGTACCGCAAAACAAAAAAAAAAAAAAAAAAAAAAAAGTGAACAAGAGGGAACACACAAATGAACTTTTGCCAGACTGTTGGGAATTTTCTGTGAGTTTGAGGCCAACTTGTGTTATTCCAGAATTGGATTTTCTCATTTGGAAAGGAGCAGTCTTCAGATCTTTAGTCTTACCTTGTGTATGTTTTATTATCCTACTTTACTATTCTCTCTTTCTCTTCTATCATGTCCAGATTACAGTATCACAGTACATGCTGTCTTAGTTCTCTTTGAAGTTCAGCTGCTGTTGAACCCAGTGGACCATCTGCTTAGTGCCTGGTAAAGCCAGTGACCTCTCTGTAGTGGTGTCATATGTCCAAGGTGCTCAGTTATCCAGTACATGTCTATACAGGTTAGGTCCCAATTTTCTGGGGTTCAACACTGAATCATCTTAAGATAATTGAAATCAGACCAAATAAAAAAGTTCCAGATTGGAATATTATGGAGTTATAGGCTAAACTTTACCCTAAGGGTCATTATACATTTGCGTGCTTAGAATTTTAGATTTGCCTCAAGAATAAGCATTTGCTAACGAAGGAATTATTAACTTTAAGGAATTTTAAATGTTTAAGTGATTGAGGAATAACAGGAAATGTATTTTTAAAGTTTCATCTTTTTATTTTGAACAGGCTAAAGAAATCATAAATATTTTTAACACCTTGAGGAAAATAAGCCTGTTCTAAAAATAGAAAAAAAAAGAAACTTTACTATAGTTTTATTGACTTGCAGAGTGATCTGTCTTTTTAAGGCTTGTGTTTATTATATTAAAGTAAGCTTTCAGAAAAATTCTACTAGAAAAGTAACCAGGGTCTCCCTTCTTAAGTTGACCTTAAATGTTTGGTTACCTTATATATATTTGGGGAAGAAATTGTCTTCTGGAAAGACATATGGTTCAATTTCTTGCAGATATAAGAAATACTGTTTTCACATATTCTGAAAAGAGGGAAAAAGGATTATGAAAAAGTCCTGTTTGTTACATTGAACCTTACTCTAGAACAGGCATTGTCCCTTGACATCTGTTAAAGCAAGGTCAAAATCTTTGCTCTGCCTGGAAACTTAGACCAGTCTATATTTTGAGATGTATTTTTTTAATGTATTTTTTAAATTTAAAAATGTAAAAATTTTAAAAACTGTACTTTAAATCATTTGAAGAATGTGAGGTAGGCTCATGTGGTAGAGATTTAGATGGGTGTGTGTGTGTCAAAGTCTGGGTACTTATATGGGCTCTATCTACCAATAACTGAGTGATTCTGATTGAGTCTTTCAATCTCCCTGGGCATCTCCCTTGCTCTTTCCTAATCTTTAAGAAGTTGTATCAGCATCATTGATTTTTTTGTCTTTTTCATTTTTTTATTGAATGAAAGATTTTTTTTTTTGTTATTTATTATTTATTTTATTTTTGGCTGCACTGGGTCTTTGTTGATGCACACGGGCTTTCCCTAGTTGCAGTGAGTGGGGTCTACTCTTCGTTGTGGTGCGAGGGCTTCTCATTGCGGTGCTTTCTCTTGTTGCGGTGCACAGGCTTCAGTAGTTGTGGTGGACGGGCTTAGTTGCTTCGCGGCATGTGGGATCTTCCCAGACCAGGGGTTGAACTTGTGTCCCATGCATTGACAGGTGGATTCTCAACCACTGTGCCACCAGGGAAGCCCTGAATGAAAGATTCTTTACATTCTATAATGCTTTACAATGTTCAGAAGTTTCACAATATGATTTCATATAATTACACAGTAATCCTTTTTTTCCCCCACCCCTATTTTGCCCTTTTATACTTCTCTCTTCCCACTGGTAACCACTAGTTTGTTCTCTGTATCTGTGGGTCTGCTTCTTTTCTGTTTTATTCACTTGTTTGTTGTATTTTTTAGATTCCTCATATAAGTGATATCATACAGTATTTGTCTTTCTCTGTCTGACTTATTTCACTTAGCATAATGCCCTCCAAAGTCCATCCATGTTATGGTAAATGACAAAATTTCATTCTTCTCTATGGCTGAATAGTATTCTATTGTGTATATATATACCACAGCTTCTTTATCCATTCATCTGTTGGTGGACACTTAGGTTGCTTCCATACCTTGGCAATTGTAAATAATGCTGCTGTGAACATTGGGGTGCATGTGTCTTTTCAAGTTAGTGCTTTTGTTTTGTTTTGTTTTTGGAAATATACCCAAGAATGGAATTGCTGGGTGATATGGTAGTTTTATTTTTAGTTTTTGAGAAACTTCCATACTGTTTTCCACAGTGGCTGCACCAATTTACATTCCCACCAACAGTGTACAAGGGTTCCCTTTTCTCCACATCCTTGCCAACATTTGTTATTTGTGTTCTTTTCACTGATAGCCATTCTGACAGGTGTGAGGTGATATCTCATTGTGGTTTATTTTTTTAAAACTTTTAATTTTATATGGAGTGTAGCCGATTGACAGTGTTGTGATAGTTTCAGGTGCACAGCAAAGGGAATCAGCCACACACATACATGTATCCATTCTTCACCAAACTCTTCTCCCATGCAGGCTGCCGCACCACGTTGAGCAGAGTTCCCTGTGCTGTACAATAGGTCCGTGTTGGTTATCCATTTAAAATATAGCAGTGTGTACCTGTTGATCCCAAACTCCCTAGAGATTGTCATACTGAGTGAAGTAAGTCAGAGAAAGAGAAGTACCGTATGATATCCCTTATATGCGGAATCTAAAAAGAAATGATACAAATGAACTTATTTACAAAACAGAAACCGACTCACAGACTTAGAGGACGAACTTATGGTTACCAGGGGGGAAATGGGGGGTTGGGGTGGGGAAGGGATAGTTACAGAGTTTGGGATCATCGTGGTTTTGATTTGCATTTCCCTGATGATTAGCGATGTTGAGCATCTTTTCATGTGCCTGTTGACCATCTGCAATTCCTCTTTGGAAAAATGTCTATTTAGTTCTTCTGCCCAGTCCTGTTTTAATCGGGTTGTTTGTTTTTTGATGTTGAGTTGTATGAGCTGTTTATATCAATATATGTTGAATATTAACTTATTATCAGTCATATTATTTGCAAATATCTTCTCCCATTCAGTAGGTTGTCTTTTTGTTTTGTTGATGGTTTCCTTTGCTATGCAAAAAAAAGCTTTTAAGTTTAATTAGGTCTCATTTGTTGATTTTTGCTTTTGTTTCCTTTGCCTTGGGAGGTGGATCCAAAAATACTCCTGCGATTTATGTGAAAGAGTGTTCTGCCTATGTTTTCCTCTAGGAGTTTTATAGTATCTGGTCTTACATTGAGGTCTTTAATCCATTTTGAGTTTATTTTTGTGTATGGTGTTAGAGAATGTTCTAATATCAATCTGTCCAGTTTTCCCAGCACCACTTATTGAAGAGACTCTTTTCTCCATTGTATTTTCTTGCCTCCTTTGTCATAGATTACCGGTCTAAGCGGTTATCCCATTAGAAGAGTCTGGATTGCTTATACAGACAGATTTTTGTTCCATCCTCTGAGTTGGGGACCTGGAATGCGTATGGAGTCCTATACTGTTTTATTGGTGCCTAATTTCTGTTTTCTTCCCTCCATCTGTTGTCACTGACATGAGTGAAAACTCTTGAGCTGAAATGTAACAACAGTTCTTTAAGTGCTGAACTTCTGGTCTGAAATTGAAACCCAGGGGATTTTGAAGCCTGACTTAGTGATTTTGATGATGAAAAGGGGGAGGATACTAGATTAGAGGAGCTTCTCTTTGACCTGCTACAAGTCCCTTTAATCAATGCCTTTATAGAATCAAGCAAGTCATTTCTCTAAATTTTTAAATTTAGCATTGATATTGTCATTATGACTGAGTAATAGAAAGTTTAACCAGTTTATTTCATTCAGTACAACTAGTTCTCAAGGTTTCCTTAAGGTTTAAAAATTATATATAAGTATACATATACATGCACACGTATATACATATATATGATAACTGACTTTGGCTCAGTATTATAAAACAAGCAATTGTTCAGTCACTTAACGCCTGTAGTTTTCCTCTTATGTTTCCAAAATAATGATGACAAAGGACTTTACAAAGAAAAATAAATGAGAGCTTTAAAAGACTAGATTGATTTTCATTACCTTTTAAATAATTCATTGTGTATTTTTAATTTATTAAGTGATATTTGAGGGAATAGTAAAGTTTTTCTAATAAAGGTGATATACTATAAGTTGTTAAAGTCACATACAGTTAATTGATATGTGTTCTGTTATTATCTCTGTAATCTCTGTTATCTGTTATTTTTGTTTGTTTCCAAAGAGGAACTTTATTTATTAGCATCTTTATTGGATGCTTTACAATGGTGTGTTAGTTTCTGCTGTATAACAAAGTGAATCAGCTGTACGTAGACATATATCCCCATATCTCCTCCCTCTTGCACCTCCCTGCCTCCCATGCTCCCTATCCCACCCCTCTAGGTGGTCACAAAGCACTGAGCTGATCTCCCTGTGCTATGCGGCTGCTTCCCACTAGCTATCTATTTTACATTTGGTAGGTATATATGTCCATGCAACTCTCTCACTTCATCCCAGCTTACCCATCCCCCTCCCCGTGTCCCCACGTCCATTCTCTACATCTGCATCTTTATTCCTGTCCTGCCTCTAGGTTCTTCAGAACCATTTCTTTTTTTTTTTTAATTCCATATATATGTGTTAACATATGGTATTTGTTTATCTCTTTCTGACTTACTTCACTCTGTATGACAGTCTCTAGGTCCATCCACCTCACTACATATAACTCAATTTCGTTTCTTTTTATGGTTGAGTAACAAATATTCCATTGTATATATGTGCCATATCTTCTTTATCCATTCAACTGTCGATGGACACTTAGGTTGCTTCCATGTCCTGGCTATTGTAAATAGAGCTGTGGCGAACATTGTGGTACATGACTCTTTTTGAATTATGGTTTTCTCAGGGTATATGCCCAGTAGTGGGATTGCTGGGTCATATGGTAGTTCTATTTTTAGTTTTTTGAGGAACCTCCATACTGTTCTCCATAGTGGCTGTATCCATTTACATTCCCACCAACAGTACAGGAGGGGTTCCCTTTTCTCCACACCCTCTCCAGCATTTATTGTTTGTAGATTTTTTGGTGATGGCCATTTTGACTGGTGTGAGGTGATACCTCATTGTAGTTTTGATTTATTTCTAATCTCATAGCATTGTGGCTGGAAAAGATGCTTGATATGATTTCAATTTTCCTAAATTTACCAAGGCTTAATTTATGACCCAAGATATGATCTGTCCTGGAGAATGTCCCATGAGCACTTGAGAAGAAAGTGTATTCTGTTGTTTTTGGATGGAATGTCCTATAAATATCAATTAAGTCATCTTATTTAATGTATCTTTTTTTTTTTTTTTTGTGGTACGTGGGCCTCTCACTGTTGTAGCCTCTCCTGTTGTGGAGCGCAGGCTCAGTGGCCATGGCTCACGGGCCCAGCCACTCCGTGGCACGTGGGATCTTGCCGGACTGGGGCACGAACCCGTGTCCCCTGCGTCGGCAGGCGGACTCTCAATCACTGTGCCACCAGGGAAGCCCTAATGTATCACTTAAAGCTTGTGTTTCCTTATTTATTTTCATTTTGGATGATCTGTCCATTGGTGAAAGTGGGGCGTTCAAGTCCCCTACTATGATTGTTTTACTATCTATTTCCCCTTTTACGACTGTTAGCATTTGCCTTATGTATTGAGGTGCTCCTAAGTTGGGTGCATAAATATTTACAATTGCTATATCTTCTTCTTGGATCGATCTGTTGATTGTCATGTAGTGTTCTTCTTTGTCTCTTATAATAGTCTTTATTTTAAAGTCTGTTTTGTCTGCTTTGAGAATTGCTACTCCAGCTTTCTTTTGATTTCCATTTGCATGGCATATCTTTTTCCATCCCCTCACTTTCAGTCTGTATGTGTCCCTAGGTCTGAAGTAGGTCTCTTGTAGACAGCATATATACGGATCTTGTTTTTGCATCCCTTCAGCCAGTCTGTGTCTTTTGGTGGGAGCATTTAATCCATTTACATTTAAGT
>NW_021703772.1:31116238-31210866 GCF_005190385.1 Monodon monoceros | reverse complement strand
TATGTGTCCCTAGGTCTGAAGTAGGTCTCTTGTAGACAGCATATATACGGATCTTGTTTTTGCATCCCTTCAGCCAGTCTGTGTCTTTTGGTGGGAGCATTTAATCCATTTACATTTAAGGTAATTATTGATATGTATGTTCCTATTACCATTTTCTTAATTGTTTTGGGTTTGTTATTGTAGGTCTTTTCCTTCTCTTGTGTTTCTTGCCTAGAGAAGTTCCTTTAGCATTTGTTGTAAAGGTGGTTTGGTGTTGCTGAATTCTCTTAGCTTTTGCTGGTCTGTAAAGGTTTTAATTTCTCCGTCAAATCTGAATGAGATCCTTGATGGGTAGAGTAGTCTTGGTTGTAGGTTTTTCCCTTTCATCACTTTAAATATGTTTTGCCACACCCTTCTGGCTTGCAGGGTTTCTGCTGAGAAATCAGCTGTTAACCTTTTCAGCATTCCCTTGTATGATATTTGTTGCTTTTCCCTTGCTTTTAATATTTTTTCTTTGTATTTAATTTTTGATAGTTTGATTAATATGTGTCTTGGTGTGTTTCTCCTTGGATTCATCCTGTATGGGACTCTGTGCTTCCTGGACTTGATTGACTATTTCCTTTCCCATATTAGGGGAGTTTTCAACTATAATCTTTTCAAATATTTTCTCAGTCCCTTTCTTTTTCTCTTCTTCTTCTGGGACCCCTATCATTCGAATGTTGGTGTGTTTAATGTTATCCCAGAGGTCTCTGAGACTGTCCTCGATTCTTTTCATTCTTTTTTCTTTATTCTGCTCTGCAGTAGTTATTTCCACTATTTTATCTTCCAGGTCACTTATCTGTTCTTCTGCCTCAGTTATTCTGCTATTGATTCCTTCTAGAGAATTTTTAATTTCATTTATTGTGTTGTTCATCATTGTTTGTTTGCACTTTAGTTCTTCTAGGTCTTTGTGAAACGTTTCTTCTATTTTCTCCATTCGATTTCTAAGATTTTTGATCATCTTTACTATCATTATTCTGAATTCTTTTTTAGGTAGACTGTGTATTTCTTCTTCATTTGTTTGGTCTGGTGGGTTTTTACCTTGCTTCTTCATCTGCTGTGTATTTCTCTGTCTTCTCATTTTGCTTAACTTACTGTGTTTGTGGTCTCCTTTTCGCAGGCTGCAGGTTCATAGTTCCCGTTGTTTTTTGGTGTCTGACCCCAGTGGGTAAGGTTGGTTCAGGGTTGTGTAGGCTTCCTGGTGTAGGGGACTGACTGGTGCCTGTGTTCTTGTGGCTGAGGCTGGATCTTGTCTTTCTGTTGGGCAAGACTGCGTCTTGTGTCTGGTGGTATGTTTTTGGGTGTCTGTGAACTTACTATGATTTTAGGCAGCTTCTCTGCTAATGGGTGGGGTTGTGTTCCTGTCTTGCTAGTTGTTTGGTGTGGGGTGTCCAGCACTGTAGCTTGCTGGTTGTTAAGTGGAGCTGGGTCTTAGCGTTTAGATGGAGATCTCTGGGAGAGTTTTCGCCATTTGATATTATGTGGGGCCGGGAGGTCTCTGATGGACCAATGTCCTGAACTCGGCTCTCCCACTTAAGAGGCTCAGGCCTGACACCTGGCCAGAGCACCAAGAACCTGTCAGCCACACGGCCAGGTATGTGGGGAGCTTCTTGCCTTTTGGGAAGTCTGAGGCCTTCTGCCAGTGTTCCGTAAGTGTTGTGTAGGAGTTGTTCCACATGTAGATGTATTTTTGATGTATTTGTGGGGAGGAAGGTGATCTCCTTGTCTTACTCCTCTGCCATCTTGAAGGTCCTCCTCATGGAGTTTTTAGAACCATTCTTTTAGGAGAATATGCTTCCATTTGGCAGGCAAAGTGATGGTCCCCAATGACACGGACATCCAAATCCCTGGAACTGCCTGGCTGGTGTGTGGCGATGGGTACCCAGAACCACTGGAGGGGCAGGACAGTGGCCTGAGGCACACAGGGCGGCCTGGTGTCCTCTGGGTCAGAGCCGGGACATCTTCGCTGCCCAGCGTGCCAGAGACTCTGCCAGAGCTTGACAGGCGTCTGCACCCTGGATTCACGTGTTTCTACAGTTATCTCAAAAAGCTAAATTAGGGCTTCCCTGGTGGCGCAGTGGTTGAGAGTCTGCTTGCTGATGCAGGGGACACGGGTTCGTACCCTGGTCCGGGAAGATCCCACGTGCTGCGGAGCGGCTAGGCCCGTGAGCCATGGCCGCTGAGCCTGCGCGTCCGGAGCCTGTGCTCTGCCACGGGAGAGGCCACAACAGTGAGAGGCCCGTGTACCGCCAAAAAAAAAAAAAAAAAAAAAAAAAAAGCTAAATTATATCTAGGCATTATTCTAAGGGCATTATGTGTATTCCTTTATTCTCCTAAAAATTCACTGAGGCAAGTACTAGTATCTTCATTTTACAGTTGGGAAAACGTAGCTGCAGACAGGTTAGGTTACATCCAAGTTCTCATAGTTAGAAACTGTTGGAATTGGGATTTAAATCAGAGCATTTACAGAAGATTTAGGGTTCTGGGGGTGGAAAGCAATATATATTTGGAGAAATAGGAGTGGCTTTATATACAGTTATCACTTACGACTCTCTGAAGGAATATTCCTTTTGATGAGGGGCTTGTGGACTTGGATTGTCTGTGACAAGGAAAATTTATTTTTTCAGTATTTTTCCTTTTATTTTTATTTTATTTTTTTTTGCGGTACGCGGGCCTCTTATTGCTGTGGCCTTTCCTGTTGTGGAGCACAGGCTCCGGACGTGCAGGCTCAGCTGCCATGGCTCACGGGCCCAGCCGCTCCGCGGCACGTGGGATCTTTCTGGACCGGGGCACAAACCCGTGTCCCCTGCATTGGCAGGTGGACTCTCAACCACCGTGCCACCAGGGAAGCCCTATTTTTCCTTTTAAAATATTTTTTTCCTCTGTTGTTAGCCATACCATGAATAGAAGAGTATTTAAATATAACTGATACATAAAGCGTGAAAAGGAAAATCATGTATCATGTAGTTAGTACACAGCTTGAAAAAAATAGCAGAATACCCTTCAGACCTCCTTTATGCTGCTCCCCAGTCATATTCATCTTCCTCCCATCCCAATGAGTTTATCAGTCTAAGAGTTTTATAGAATGGATATGTAATATATTTGTGATATATAATTTTGTGTTTTAGGACTCTGTGTATTGTTATTGTGTATATTCTGTTGTAACTTGCTTTGCTCAGTTAATATATTTTTGAGATTCAACCACATTCATGCATGTAAGTTGGGCTCATACATTTTTACTGCTGTAGAGTATGACTATATTGCAGCTTACTAATTCCTATTTCTTTTTTCCTTTTGAAGCATATTTGGACTGTGTACTATTTTTTCTGTTTCATTTTATTATTGAACATTCATATTTTGTCTTTTGAAGCACATAGGCAAGAATATAACTAAGGTATAAGCACCGGAGGAGATTTATTGGAATAAATATTTATTGAGATAAATATTTTCATCATTTACAAGATAATGCCAAATTGTAGCGTGTGTACTTCCCATTGCCTATATTTTTCCTTATTTTTGTTGTAAAATGTACATAACAAAATTTACCATTTTAACTGTTTTAAGTGCACCGTTCAGCAGCATTTAAGTGCATTCACACTATTTCTCTCCAGAACTTTTTGCTTTTCTCCGGCTGAAACTCTGTACCCATTAAATATTAACTCGCCATTCCCCCATCCACTGATGATCACTACTCTACTTTTTGTCTTTATGAATTTGACTCTTGTTAGTTACCTCATGTATGTAGAATCATAATATTTGTCTTTTTGAGGCTGGCAGTCAGTTGGCATAATGTCTTTAAGGTTCATCCATGTTGTAACTTGTATCATATTTTATACCACATTTGTTTATCCATTCATCCATTGATGATGTGTGAGGATCATCTAAAATTTTTTCTGTCCAGCCCTGGAATCAGTGATTTCTCCAAGAACTTCCTGTTCCTTTTATTGGAGGATGGCATTTGGAGAGATCCATGTGCTAGTTGTATGGATGTGTTGTTTCCAGGTCCTCTCTGTGCTCAGAGCTAGGGAGTACATGTGTAGCAGCACATGTATGTATGTGCATTCATATTTTTATACTTACCCATCTATTTATTAAAATTGCTTAAGTCATACTGATACCTCTGATTCCAGTCAAATATTACATGCTTAGTTCTAGCCTCCCTTCTCTCCTTGTTTATAGCTCCTTTCTCTAAGAATGAGAAATCTGGCATTATCCATAATGTAAGTATTGGCACAATATCATACACAATGTAGTTTCAGATTTGCTAACCCATACCCCTTTAAAAAGCAAATTTATTGCCTGGAATATAGTATTTATGTGGTTAAATACTCCTTCCAAGCATAGCTGTAATAGCCTTATTAGACCAGGACAAAACAAACAAATCCTCTAAAGATGATTGATATCCAGTGTGTTCATATTTCCCTCTTGGTCTTATAATTTTTTTCTAAGAGTCTTTTAGTTTGTATCAGAACCTAAATAAGGTCCCTGATCTTTCTGAGATTGCTATATGAGCCAATAATTTCACTTTCCCTACATTAGTTTGGGGCTCTGTCACTTGTCACCAAACTGTCCTAACAAAAGCAGGGAGATTGATCAGTCAGCTGTGCCATACCCCAAAGAACAATAAGAGGAAACTTTTCTGCTTTAGGAAATTAAGTCAGAAGAAGCCAAGTGTAGTGAGAATATGCAGGTAAGTACTTTAGATTATTTGAGAACACCCCATTATACCACTGTCTAGTTATCTCTATGATATCAGATTATATGAAATGAAAGCTTTGATAACTTCCTTTTTCACTGTAATTTACAAAAAAAAATGGGAGTAACAAAAAACTCATCATGAACTTAAGGCAAGTCATCAGTATCTAATGCCTAATCACTTAATCACTTTGCTTGTGGATTCATCATTCACTTTCCAGTTTGACAATGTGTTATAGTGATGTGCTATAATTTTCATTTTATGCTATACAACAGAAATGATATTACATTTAATGGCTGAATGGCTTCCATGTTCAATTAGAGGTGTCCTAAGCAATGAGAGGTGGCAAATTATCCTTTAAAGACAAAATTATAGGACACCCTCAGAGAACCAGCTTCTAAAAGGCTTACCAACAAGGCATCCTTGAAGTGAATATAGAGTATGATTTGCTAATCTCTACTAAACTATTTGAATTGAGGTTATAGTTGCTTTTGAAAGGAATGTTTTTTTTTTTTAAATTCAGTGTTCAGAGATCAATAGTGAAGAACTATTGGAGATAATAAAATAATTAAAATAGATTAGTAGTTATCACCCAGTCATTTAAAAAAATTAATACGGGGTCCTTGTCTCTAAAGAAGACTTTGTATTTAATCCTAGTGAAGTTTAATTCCCTATGACGCTGACACATTCTAAGAACGAATTTTGAAATGTGCTTTTGAAAATCATTCATATTTTTAGTGTGGATTCTTTTTCCTGTAGATTTTGCTAGACAAGAATTTTAGTTGTCGTTTAAAAAAATCCGCTATTTTTAAGCTATTTTAGTTCATTGAACTTTTTAAAAAGCACGTGCTGTTTTTCTTTCCATTTCTGCTGCTGTTGGCTCTGAAGCTGAATATTTGTCACTTGGTGAATTAAAACGTAAATTGTAACCCAGACTGCTTTGTTTTGTAACCAAAATTCTGTGCAAAGCATATGGGGAGACCTTAGTCATGTTCCCCAGTTTGAAATTTGCAAGACAGTTTGGAGAAGGTGGTCCTCCATGAGAGAGTCTTTGGAATGCTCAGTTCTTTGCAGCCTAATTAAGGCATATCAGTACTTCCCTTTGTCCCTTTGAATTAGCTTCCCAAGACCTAAAGGGATCAAGTCCAGAGTCATGGGTCTTTTGTAATATAGCCACAGCTAGTCTTTCCAACTTATTTTCACACATGCCCTCACCCCACTTCCCTCCCCCCACAACTCTGAACAGGTTTGGCTTTCACTTTTCCTTGGACTTGGGAGCCACGATCCTCACTGTTGACCTTTTATATATACTCCTCTCTCCCATACATTTCTGTATGTCCTCTGTGAATTTGGGTCTGGTCAGAATCCCACCCTCCGAGCTCCATTTCCACATTGCCCTGACTTAAATTCAACCTGTCATATAGTTTTGTACCTATCTGCCTGCTCCACTAAAGCAATATTCCTCAGTGCAGGCCATCAGACTTGCCTGGCAAACACATTCATGGGACTTGACCCCAACATACTGAAGCCTCTGACTCAGGCAGTGAAGCCACAGATTTACATTTTTAATGAGCACTCTAGAAAATTCTTGTGTGTACTAACACTGGAACATTACTGCATCAAAGTGCCTACTTTAAAGTAGGGACCAGTTCTTAACTGTATTTGTATCTCAGTGCCTTACACTCATTAGATGATCAATAAGTGCTTGACAAATAAATATGAAAGAAGATATAGAGCCCTACACTATTCCTAAGAGATAATGATTATCTTTAGTCCAGTTACTGTTGATCCATTTATATTTGGTATTGAGTTAAGGATGTAGTACCTTGCTACTGAGAGTGTGGTCCATGGACCAGCAACATCTGCATTACCCAGAGATGCAGAATCTTGGGCCCTACTCTTGACTTACTAAACTGAAATCTGCACTATCACAAAATTCCATAGTGATTTGTATGTACATTACTGTTTGCGAAGCATACCCTTAGTGAGTTACAGTGCGTTCTTGGAATATAGTCGGCAGGATTTTAATTCATTAGGCAAGGAGTGACTGTTTAATGAGACCATGGAACTTTAATCAGTAAAAGATATGTATTGAAAGATTGTGTGCTTTGTGAAGGTAGTAGGAATGGATTATGATAGAAATCATATGCTGTGGAAGAAGCATGTATGGATAAGGTTATCTGATGTCCTTATATTGATATAGAGTGGATTGGGGCACTAGGGGGAAATTTCATTCTTCCATCTTTTCCTCCAGGATTTTCAGCAATGGACTCTGCTGAAATTCCCTTAATTATTACAGAGTGAGCCAGTTAAGAGTGATCGCAGGTTTAATAAGATGATCTAAGATTTAAAGTAAAGTACCTTTGTGGAAAACCCAAACCTTATTTAATCCTGTAGGAAACAGATTTAAGGAAACCTGAGACTTGGATACCCAGATCTGAGATATTTTGGTTCAATATTAAATATTTCTAACTTTTAAAAGTCCAGCCTACATGAGTAAGGAGTTAAGCATTGTTAATGACTTCCATAGGGGTTTCCTCTTAATTGAATCTACTTGTAAACGCTAAGTAAGGAAATGTCTTTCCATTTCCTCCCCTTTATAAAGCACTTCTCCCATTTTTTCCTGTATCTTAGCCCCGTAGTTACAAGCAGGTCAAAGTCTCTTTCCTCGTTTTGATTTCAGTTCAGCCAGTTTGAGGGTGCGGTGAGTTCAGTGGTGGCATGGATTGAAGGGGAAATGGCTTACGGGTTGGGGGACCAGTAATCCAACAGACACGCCAAGTAATGGTGAAGAATTTAAATAAGTGTACTAGTGTAAAGTGAGTAGAGAGCAGTAATCCCCATGTCACCTGAAGTCAGGTGGGCAAGAAGCCAGAGAGCCAAACTGGGAAACAACTCGAGGGTAGCAGAAATAGCAGGAGGGATGGCTGGGATGGTGACGCGGCAGAGATGACACGTGTGTCTCAGGTAGCTGCAGCAGCTAGAGCACAGGTGTGGCTGGGTAAATGTCCAGCAGCCACGGACAACCAGGGAGGCCCAGCTTCAGCTTGGTAGATTGGTTCTCAGTTTGTGTGCTCCGTGGCCTCAGTGATGGACATTTGTGATGACAGTTCTGCTGAATTGCCTCAGGCCAAATTTGCATGTTGCATGTCTTTTAATGTTACGTGAACGACCTACCTTATAGCACTTTTGGTTTCAAGGGGCAGAATCTCACTCAAACCGATTTAAGGTGTGTTCCCGAGAGCAGAAAAGCAGGCCTCACGAGAAATGAGAAGAGGAATGGGAACATTTTCAGGACCTGAAGCAATTAATCTCTCAGGGTTTACGTGGTTTTATTCCTTCGTAAGTTTCTCTGGGGAGGATCCAGTCTTTTGGTCTCTTGTTATGTTTCCCTTTCCTTTTCCCCCCTTGATTAGTTTTCCCTGCTTACTGGCCTTGCACTTGGCCTCCACCCCCAACATTGTCATGGCTTATTAGGTTCAATATCCACTGTTAACTGGCAGTAGTTTCTGGTGTCTTGGATCAAATCCAAAAGGGAGTGAGATTACCAAATTTCTTGAGTTTATCCAAGTGCTTGGCTGCCTTTGAGAGATGTGCATCCATAGTCTATCAGCTGTGTGGAGTTTGGGGCAGGTCAGATGATGTGCAAACCTGCTTCCCTCAGAGACTGCAGTAGCATCAGGCAATAAAATATGTATCACTGCATTTTCATCATGATTACTCATGACAGGTGTAGTTAACCAACAGTTGTACAGCTCTCTCTTCGATATACACTTGGTGAAATTTATAACCATAGATAAAATACACCTTGGGAGAATTTATAGACCAGTGGGGAGACAATAGCCAATTAACTGAAATAGTTTATTCTCTAACAGTTTTAAAAATCGAGTATATTTATAGTTGTGTTTTATGATACTATTGAAGTTCATACTTATTATCTGACCTCATTTTGTAAAGGCATGACTCTAATGAAACTTTTCAAAAGCATATCTTGTGGACTACTTAGTTGACAGTATTTTGTTATAATCGTTTAATGGAGTAATTATTTCATGGCAAACAAGGCTAACATGGAATATTTGTAGACTGAGGTATATTTTCAAAGCCTAGTGGATTAGCAAAGAGTTGAGGAATTAGGGCCAAGTGACTTCAAATGCTTGTCTCTTTATTTTTGAAATTATGGCTGATATTTTAATAGAAAATATGAATGATGAAAATCTTTGATCATTTTAGTAGTAGATAGCTTTAAAGTGTAAATTAACTGTTAATTTAATTCACTGTAATGCTATGTGAAGTAATGTGTTTTTACTTAAAAACCTGTAATCTTAATGAAAACATGCACATTTTAAACTACATGTAAACTTCTGGTTATTTTGTTTTGCCTTTTCACACAATTCTTGCATAATTTCAAACTTTTTTCATTAAAAATTTAAAAATTTTAAATTACATTAAAATTAGAGAAACCAGAAGTATTATTACTTACATAGTTGTCTTTTTGTATAACTATAAATTTCAGAATGATCTGTACATTTTTAATGTACTTCTAAATTAGGTACATATTTCATCTCTTCATACAAATTAAGTTAAATTGAAGAAATAACTACCTGAAACTTTGCTGTGAATATATAAGAACAACAGGTAACACAAGCTATTTAAATATTATTCTATTGTGAATAAATTCCAGGGAAAATTTGTTCATTCATATCCTACTTCTCTGCTTTTTGCTGTTGAAATAAAAATTAAGTATTTTCCTGTTGAAATTACTTCCTTTTTAAAAGTTTCTTTGTCAGTATCTGCTAGAGGCGTGCAACAGTGCTGTCTTTACAGGATTTTTATAAAGGTCAAATGAAAATACAGTTAACTGTTATTTAGCTGTAGATTAATTGGTGTTTGGATTAATTATACAAAAGTGATAATAGACTTTTCTTAAAATCTTAAATTACTGTGAGCCAACAAAAATATCCATAAATTAGATGACATCTCTTATTTGTACTGATATGGTAACAAATAGAGGCCACGTTGGGTTCCTTGCCATGTGGGATTTCCTGCTGCTCTGTCCAGTAGGAAATTAGTGTAACTTGCATAGTTGTGGCCATAATTCTTTTTGTTTTGTTTTGTTTTTTTCTGTGGCTTGCCCAAATCTGAGTGGTAGGTTGGTGTTGGGCCTTTTAAAATTTAAATGTGCTAAAATAACTCAAACTAAAGTATTGGAATTAAGGCAAAAACTTGCATATTGTTTAACATTCAAACAACAGTTGAAATTATGGATAAGTTGGAAAAAGGATACCATTAAACAACTTGCAGTATCACATGGGAAAGGAATCAGACAGTTCATGATTGCAAAAAGAAAAAGAATGATTTGATATCTTGTGTGTTTTCGGTGAGTTCTTGGAGCAGAAGGTAAAAGCAAAAGGGAAAAATTAAACTTAAAAAAATGTGTCAAGGGATCTTGATCAGACAGTGCAGGGTTGGTTCTGTCAGCAGATAATAGGCATAAGAATTGGAGCTAGCATCCGTATGATTCCGAGCTGACCAGGTGGGGTAGCAGTGCTGCCTGTGGTATTTGTTAGGTTATGAGTTCTGCTTTGACAGAGACCATGTGACAGTGGCTTAAACAAGATAGAAGGTTTATTTTTCTCTCATATCGAAGTCTGGGTTGGAAGTGATTTTGGGAGTAGAAGCCAAGCATCTGTACTCTTAGATGTCTTTCTCATCACTCTACCATGCTTTACCAGGAGTTCTTAGCCCTGTCTATACATTAGATTCATCTGGGGAGCTTAAAAAAAAAAAAAAGACTCCTGGGCCTGGCCCTATTGCAGTTGATAATTTAACCTCTGAGAATTAATACCTACCGCAGACCTGAATCGGAATCTGTGGTCGGAACTTAGTTATAAGACCTCACCTGGCTGTAGGGGAGTCTAGGAAAGATAGTCTGTAGCTGCAGGCAAGGGTGCAGCTAAAACCTGGCTGGTTTTATTACTGAAAAGAAGGTACGTACTAGGAGATGATTAGGTGAATTAGAGTTTGAGACACTCGATGATGATAACGATTTTCAGCCAGTTGGTAGAGAAGAAAAGACAGAGATGGAGTGTGAGGCTAATTTACATAAGTAAATTATACTGAATACCTCCAGGAGACACAGGCTGGAGCCTGTAAGAGTCAAGCAGGTGAAAATGGCCAGGCCTTCCCTAGAGTAGAAGGGCTGCTTTAAAGGGGCAGTACTACCAGTTGTTGCCTAGTCCAGGAAAGTGGACAGGTTTTTACAGATCCAAACAGGAAGCTAGACCTTTATTGAAATGTCAGCCAAATTTAACATGTCTTTAAATTGAATGTGGATCAAGAGTCACTTACTTACAAATTCTGACCTCAGTTTTATGGTACAATATTTAGAAGACAAAGAACATTTTTCTCAGTGACAAAGTAATGTTCCTCAAAATTTGTTCTAACATTTAAAAATATATAAAGAAGAAAAATGACAATAGTAAAAGGTATTTTAACAGACAGTAGCCTTTTGGCCATTTTAGTAGAACTGTGATACTTTGGTATTCTTAAGCTATTATACTCGAATTCATTTTACATTTTTTTAAATGAAGCTTGTAGAACTCTAGTTGTGAAATAAGCTTACAGATTTCAGCTGCTTTTATTTTAACAGGGATTTGTGATATTTGTGACCCTCCACTTTGTCTCCAGTTCATTAAGAGCTACCTCTGTATGTAGAGGCACTTTGTAAACTATGTACTGATGTTTTTAGCACTTTGCACTGTGTCTGGCACAAAGCACTAAATGAATAAATGATACCTTTGTTAGATAATCATTAGTGTTTCCATTGCCAAGACATCTACTGATTTTAATTACATTAATATCAGTGGGAAATCACAAACAAGATATATTTCTGACATTATTCTTTTATCAATTTCTATAAACTAGGTAGATTGAAATAAACTTGTTATCCATTGACAAATATTGGACCTTAAAGATTGAGTTAATTACTTGGTAGAAATTAGTTGGTCAAGATGTTCTATGAAATTGAATTTGTTACAACTTTATAATGACAAAAAAAAATTTCTAAAAATGTCTAACTCATATTTTAGGATGAGTTTATCTGGTAATACCTGGTTGTTCAATGCTTTGGCGATGACAGCTTCCTGGATGACAGTGCTATTGAATTAGATTGGCTCACTTCATGTAATTTAAATTAAAACCAAGACCCTCAGATGCATCTCAGAACAAACATATTTGGTTACTGTGCCCATTGCTCAATGTACTCCTTTTGTTGAAGGCAGCACTATTAAGATCTTGTCTCTAAAGTGCTTGACTAGTGAGAAGAGAGATGAGGCTTGTGGGCTGATAGATGCTCTCAGAGTTTGGACAGGTATTCTAATTGTTAACTTTTATTGATTCCAGATAGTACTGGTTTTGGTCTTTGTTAATCAGGTGGGGAAATACCAACACTTTTGTGAGTGCTTAAATCTTTCAAATGAACATGTTTACAATGCATTCATTGTGTGGAGCTCTGTAGAGACATCTTCTAAATATGAACAGGATGCTGTCCTGCTGCCACCTTGCTTGTTTGAAGAGGAACAGAGGCTGTGGTGTCTACATCCCACTCTCACCCTCTGCCTCCTGCTGTTTTGTTTGCCTGAAAATGATAGGTCAAGGAGAACAGTCAAGAATTAGCATAGTAAGGGCAATTGTTTCATCAAAATTTAACAATTGAGGTACAGTTTTTTTTTTTTTTTTGCGGTACGTGGGCCTCTCACTGCTGTGGCCTCTCCCGCTGCGGAGCACAGGCTCCGGACGTGCAGACTCAGCGGCCATGGCTCACGGGCCCAGCCGTTCCATGGCATGTGGAATCCTCCTGGACCAGGGCACGAACCCGTGTCCCCTGCATCGGCAGGTGGACTGTCAGCCACTGCGCCACCAGGGAAGCCCATGAGTGTCACTATTTTGACACTTTACCTATCTCTGGAAATGATTAGTTGATTTTTCCTATATAACCATTTGGCCACTTCTGAATATGAAAAAAATATTTCCTGGATCACTATATTAATTTTTTGAAAGAATTAACTGAGATGTTATAATATCATCTTTTCACCCCAACACAAACTTTTAGATCCTGTTTGAGTATATTTTTAACAAAGTAGACTGGTTTTAAAGTGACTTAGCCACGGTTAATGATTTAGTTAATTTTATGTTTATTAAGAAATGTATTAAAAAATGAGAATTCAGAAATTGCTCTGAATTAGTTGACCGTTTTTTTAGGCATAATACATATATTTTGTAATTTGTGAAAAAAAAAAATGTAGCTTGATTATGTTTCCCAGTAAACCAAAGACATTCATCTGTATTCTTTCAGGTTTGTCAAAGGACAAAAAGGAAGATTTTTGTCATTTGGTTTATTGGATTTTTCATTATTCTCTACACCAGTCAGGAGACAATAAACAATTTTGTAACACTTTACTACCTGTGCTGATGGGAGTTCCTCTGTTCCATGTTGGTTTAAAGCCACTTTCTTCTTTCAAGGGAAATCAAAAGTAGTATTGTCATTCTTACGGTTGCTAATGGGCTAGAAATCAGCAATGGGCAGAGAGGGCAGTGTGATAAATCACTTACTAGAAGGGAGTTTAGAATCCAGGTTTGGGGCAGGATGGTAGAATGATAAATGTCATGATAATTTGTAGGAGAAAGTGGGCATGATGGAAGTAAATTGAAGGTTGACCAGGTGAGACTTTTAAGGGAGACTAGCATATCGTGACTGACATGTTGGTCTCACCTAACTACTTATATGACCTGAGAATAAATTCCAAATTTCTTCTGGCAAGAAACAGTGATTTTTTTTTCCCCCATGCAAGTAATAAGTTTGCTGATTTTGAGTTCTTGTATCTAACCTTCTGGGCACAAAACAAGAATATGAAAGTTGCTGTTCTTACAGTTACTAACCTTATGGCCAGTGCCTTTGCTTAAAATTGGTCTTCTTGGTCAGGAACCCCTTAGGTACTGCTTATACTGGAAGCCTTGAATATTACCTTGGACGTTCCAAAGCACATTTCATTATACTTTGTCTCCATTCATCTTAAAAGAGCAGTTAGTTATAGCTACTTTCATTAAGGAAAGTTTGATAGGCGATTATTTTTTTCATGTATTGTTGCTAATCAAAGTTTTAATTTTTAGCTTATCTTTTTTGCATTTCAGCCTATCTTTTCCTTAGGAGTTACTGGCAAATAATTGACACAATGTTTAAAAAATGTAATGTCCCCCAATCTTATCATTGATTCAGAATGAAATCTTTTATGGATTTCATGCCCCACATGGAGCAATACTCAGTAATGTATTCATAGTGAGAAGGCACTTTAGAATTAATTATTTGTGTCATTCTTCCAGGTATCCCATCACTGTTAAATTATTGCTTTCTTATTCAGTATAAATTTGCTTTTCACTGTTTTTGGTGGACCTCTGTCATCAGTGGATAGTTAAAAATTCCCTTCCAGGAATTCCCTCTGATTATCTATAACATCTTGGTTTGTATAATAGGCATCCTGCATAACTTGGAGAGGTGGCCCTTTGATATTCGGTTTATTAATTATTCATGGAGCGACTACGTGGAAGTGCAGTAGTAGGAGATACAAATTAATAGGAAAATACTGTCCTTGCTTTCAAGAAGTTCACGATCTTATTGTGGAGACAAGTTGTATGTGGAAGTCTGATGATGTGCCTGAAGAAGTAATATAGGCCGTATGTGCTATACAATGGGTGTGGGTGAGTATAACAGAAGAAGTTACAGAGAGCTAAAACTGATTCAGTCTCATCATAATTATTAGAATTTGACTGAGCCACCAGCCAGGGCAAGAGGGAGTGGAATTGGGAAGTAGGGTAGTGTCACGAATAAGTACAGTGTGATAGGAGTTTCCACGCTGAGATCTAGTGGAGAACATATTTAAAAACAAGGGATTGAACAGGAGGAAATTGAATATGAAGAAAGACAGACAAATCTAGGTTTTCTTCCTGGAGGTTTTGCTCTTCTGTGTGAACTGTGGATATTTAAATAATCCATTTCAAAATTCCACCTAATCTGGTGGGAGAGGGAACTCGTTGTAGGACCTAAAGCAGTAGTTTGTTAGACACAACTAAGGATATTGCTTAAAGAATACAGGATTGTGTTTCAAAAAGTTGTAATCTTTTCTTTCCTGGGAAGAAAGAAAGAGAGAAAGTGCCTTGAATTTGGAATGAAATACTTGAAAATGTATTTTAATAAACATAGAAAATATGGTTAATATAAAGTAAGACTAAAGGAACATAGTAATTTTACTTATTTCATGTGCTGTAATCTGTTTAATTTGTCACATTTTATTTCCTTCTAATCATTTGGATTCATAATTTTGGCAACACCTTACAAATTAAAAAATACCTTGGAACTATGATCAATACCCTCTTTTCCCTAATGGTGCCATTTAGTTTAACAACCACTGGCCATTTGCAGGATGATAGAGTCTGTGAAATCTACTTTACGAATGTTACATATTTGAGCAGTCAGGTATAAAGCAGGAGTGAGTTTGAGGCTCTGGAATTTATTCATCCAGTATTTAGTAAACTGTTGCCGTCCTTTATGAGGGCATCCCAATGAGAATGTCAAAGAAAACACCAGAAAACCAATGAAATACCCATGTGGTCAACTCTGTAACTTGTGGGAGGTGACAGTGAGTGTTTCAAGGACAATTCTGACATGATCCCCACCAATGTCGCATAGCCATAGACATCTGGGAAGTGACAGTAGCTGACAGACCATGTTGGCACTGCAGAAATCAGAGATGGACTAGCTCAGTTGGAAGAAAAATGTCATGCTGACTAGGAGACTAAGAAGCCACACGCAGCAGTGGCAGCCTGTGCTATTAACAGTAACTAACAGACAGATTGAGTCCAGTGAGGGCTGCAGGCCTTGCATCAGTCGCTCTGCCATACTTGTATTCACAGGAAGCTCTTTACTGTCAGTGGTAGCTTCTCTCAGTAAAAGGGAAGAGACCGTTATGTTCATTCTCATGCTTCTGTTGGACGGTGACGGGTAAAGAATGCACCTCGTGTTATGAACAGTAATGCAATTTTAATGTGAATTTAACCTTGAAAGTAAATGCTGAGCCATCCCTAATAGCATCGCTTAAAGTGTATTCCCAGTTCAGCTGCTGGTTCACCCTCATTCTTTCAAGATGGCAGCCCAGGAGTTGCAGTGTGTTTTAGGGCAATGGAATCAAAGGCCTGTGGACTGTGGAATTAAAATCATGGAGATATCCTTGCTTTTGCTGTTTTAGCGCCTTGGCCGCTGAGCACCCCTGGAGAAAAATCATCAAACTGAGTATTTTTACTTGGCTTGCTCCTTCTATGTTCCTTCAGTGGCAACCCTAAAACCTCACTGTCCTGATTAAGCTCCATCCCCATCCCTGGCCTCTCAGCTCTTAGTTGATGATCTTCCTAAGCTGCCTTATAGAAAAAAACAGAGCTTGAGGCTTGAATAAAGTTTCTCTGTTTTTCATCTTATTGTCTAAAAAAATTAATTTCTGCCCCCAAGACTTAGAATTGCTTCTCCTAGCCAGGCTAATTCTTCCACTTACCCTTTCAATCTCATGTCCTTCCTTCTACCCCCAGAATTTAACTTCATAGGCCCCTTCTCTCTCCTGTCTTTAACCTCTACTGTACTGACTTGTCTCAGCTCTGCACTGTTAAAACCGAGAAAACAAACAACCTCCTGTATTTCCTCCTTGCAGTCATTTCTCTGCAATGTCCTAATCTTTCCCCTTTCTCCTTTCTTAGACAAGTTACTTAAATGAGTTGTTTAAAGAACATGATGATCTCACTTCACCTCCTCGTTCTGCAATTTAGGTTTCTGCCCTTATAATTCATTGAGGCTCCTTGACAATTTGAAAGTTCAGCAAGGACTAGAGTAAGAGGAAGTATTGCATGGCAAATGAGAAGATCATTAGGCCAGGATGGAAGACTGTCAGAGCCGATGGGCTCTTAGTGTTAAGTATTTTTTCTTGCCCTTTTTATTGGTTTGTTTTTATTTTTTGGTGTGTGTATGTTTGTTCCATTTGAATGACACCTAAGCATTCATTGAGGGCCTAGACTTAGGGTTTTTTTTTTTTTTTTGCGGTACGTGGGCCCCTCACTATTGTGGCCCCCCCCACCCCCGCAGAGCACAGGCTCCGGACACGCAGGCTCAGCGATCATGGCTCACGGGCCCAGCTGCTCCGCGGCATGTTGGATCTTCCCGGACCGGGACACGAACCCGCGTCCCCTGCATCGGCAGGCGGACTCTCAACCACTGCGCCACCAGGGAAGCCCCTAGACTTAGGTTTTTAATGAACTTCCAGCCTTCAAGGAATACTTTAAACTCAATAAACTAAAAATATTATCCAGAATTCCTGACTCAGTTATGTAGGAAACTACATATTGATGATTGGTTTCTAAACAAAGGTCAAGTATTTTCAGTCACGGTTTTCCTGTAATTTTACCGTAACAAATAAACATGAATTTTCTGTGGGATATCTTTATCCATTTATGTGTGGTTTGTTCTCAACCTAGTTCCATAAAGTTCTCAGATAAGTGACTGCAGCACAATTTACTACAGTGATCAAGGGGAAGGAAATTCAAAAGAGGTTGGGAGGAGACAAGGGGCTCAGGATGACAGAACGTGAGCAGTGACGCAAGGATAAAACCTACACTGTGTGGAGTAGGCCAATTAATTAATGGAGTGAAAATCGCAGGAGTTTGCTTTTACAAAGAGTAAAAGGTGTTGAGGCTGAGGCAGTAATTACATGCAGCTTAATCAAGAAATTTAGCTGTGAAATGTAAAGGAGAAGTTGAGTATTGGTTGGAATGAGCTTGGTCTTATAAAGGATTTATTGCAGAGTACATGTTTATTTTCTAAAACTTGCAAAGCGTGTTCACTTGCATCTTTTCCTCTTCTCCTGAAAAATCCTATTAGGTGTGATAGTAAAATTGTTATTCCCTTTTTATAGATGAGAAAATCATTTCAAAGTGTGAGTTGCATAGCCCAACAAAGTAGAGAGCACCTGAGTTGGGATTTGAATGGAAGTTATCTTAATCCGCTCCTGTAAGCTTTCTGCTTTATGAGTCATCTTCCCTTTTAATTTAAGACTACTGGATAACAAAGGCAGAAAGAAAGAAACTTTTTTTTTTTTTGCGGTCCCGTTGCAGGCATGGCCCAAGGGCCCAGCCCCTCCGCGGCACGTGGGATCTTCCCGCACTGGGGCACGAGCCCGCGTCCCCTGCATCGGCAGGCGGACTCTCAACCACTGCGCCACCAGGGAAGCCCCAGGAAGGAACTTTTAAAGATAATGATAGAGAAGTTGTTGGGAAAAGAAGGGCTGGTTGTGAAAACAAAGTCTCTCAGTAGTTAGAACAGGTTCTAGAATGTGGTGGGTGGCAGCTGCCCTTACTCTTTCTTAAAAATTTTATATATTTATTTTTGGCTGCGTTGGGTCTTCGTTGCTGTGCAGGGGCTTTCTCTAGTTGCGGCGAGCGGGGGCTATTCTTCGTTGAGGTACGCGGGCTTCTCATTGCGGTGGCTTCTCGCTGCGAAGCACGGGCTCTAGGCACTCGCGCTGCAGTAGTTGTGGCTCGCAGGCTTTAGAGCGCATGCTCAGTAGTTGTGGCTCACGGGCTTAGTTGCTCCACGGCATGTGGGATCTTCCCGGACCAGGGCTCGAAA
This sequence comes from Monodon monoceros, assembly GCF_005190385.1. NCBI lineage: Eukaryota > Metazoa > Chordata > Mammalia > Artiodactyla > Monodontidae > Monodon > Monodon monoceros. The sequence continues at coordinate 31,192,435 of NW_021703772.1, read as the reverse complement.
CCGTGTCTCCTGCATTGGCAGGTGGATTCTTAACCACTGCACCACCAGGGAAGCCCAGCTGCCCTTACTCTTAAAGAGGAAGAAAGATATTCATTCTCTGCTATTTGAGAACAGGTTGACAGGTTGAATATAGGATCCGGGATTTAGAATGGGTTAAGTGAAGAGTCTTGGTGGGTATGGGGTGAGGGCCTCATTGCATGTAGTCCCCAGGTGAGGCCTGACACAAAGCCTTCGACGAACATTTGCTGGTGATGGTGCAAAATAATCCATTTGGCTGAAAGTTTTAATTGGGCCTTAGGTAGCCATGCAACTGTGTATTCGTGACTGCTGTTGGCCAGTTTTCATGGACTATTGAAATATAAAAACTGAGCACTTGGCTCCTGGGTTGCCAGGTTTTTTTCCACATTGATCCCGATGTTTCTTTCAGAACCAGCTCCTGCAGGAAAAAGAACTTAGAGATTTGTACACTCTCACCATGTTCCTTGGATTCTTGCCTACCTCCTCAGTGAGAAGAGGCAAACTGTGCTTCTGGAGGCACTAACCGGCTCGTCCCCCAGGCTCTTGTTTCCATAAAGCTGAAACTATTGTTGCAATAAACCTACAAATGACTGTCCATCTCACAAATGCTTAAGATGTGATTTTTATGGCATAATCTTGAAGTGTGATACCTAGCAGACATCTCCTATGTCTCACAATGTTAATATATCAATAACATATATATTACAACTTTGTTTGTTAAATTATCTTCTTCAGGTACTATTAAATTATGAGCCTCCAGAGGATGAAAGGTGCATCATTTTATCATGCAGCAAAGCACTATTTAGGCATTTGGTAAATGCTTTGGTCTCATGTTTAAAAGTTGCTGTTACATGACTTATTATTTTTATAATCCAACAGTGACCTGCTTTCTTTGTTACATACTTTCTTTGGACAGTTTAACCCCTTTGGTTAACCATTCATTTTTTATTTTTGCGTTGCATTATTTTCCACTCCAAATGAGTAAATAAATTGAAAGACCAGATTAGTATTTATATCGTTATGACTATTGTGACCATTGATTCTTCCTTCTTTTGTTTTTTCCTTTTTATATAAATCATTATTCTTTTCATTTCCCTCAAGTTACAGGCCATTTAATACACACACACACACACACACACACCGGTATATGTATATATATTAAGATGTATATTCATGTCTATATCTATATAAATGATGGCTATGCCTTGGGTTTTAAATGGTTAATTTCTATAGCGTGGCTTTGCTGCTTTGTAAGCAAGTTTTCTGTACCATAGCATTTTGTCATATATAGCAAAATGAGTATGTAGTTTTTTACATGCTCAAATTGATGTTAAAACTGCAGACGGAAGAGTACTTGGCTTTCTTAAACTTATGCCCATCCTCCTAAAAGCAATCTTGCAAACAGATGTAGGGGAAAAAATAGTGAGAAGGCTGTTGTCTTTCAGAAGAAAAAAACTGCATAGTGATATTCTGAAAGGCTCTCATTGGAGAATAAAGGATGTAATCTCTGTATTAAACACAGATGGAACATTTCAGTCTCAGCTGTCATTGAAGAATTTCCATATTAGTTTGGATTGCACACCTTTGGGGCATGTATAAATGACAGTGATAAAACTACCTCTTTGCTGAGCTGGAGTGCACAACATCCCTTTATCTGTGCCATCTGGTGCTACAGAGGATGGCAAATTCTCTCTGCCATGATTTTTCTTTCTTTGGGATTTATAGACTTTTTTAGCATAGAATGTGTTTGACCAAAGTCAGTCTTTGCTCAGATTTCAGTGGCAACAGATTGAAAAGAGAAATGGAATTCTAAGATTAAAAGTGTAGGAGGAGGCAGAGAAGTTAGCTTGATGCACTGTTAGATATTTTGGAGGGTGGTGGTTGATTACAAATATGGTGCTTTGTAAGCCTTGACCATATCTCCCTCCTTAGTGGTGGAAAACTGTTCCTAGTTTTGTTTTTGCCATTTTTTTTTTTGCGGTACCTGGGCCTCTCACTGTTGTGGCCTCTCCCGTTGCGGAGCACAGGCTCCGGACACGCAGGCTCAGTGGCCGTGGCTCACAGGCCCAGCCGCTCCGCGGCACGTGGGATCTTCCCGGACCGGGGCATGAACCCGTGTCCCCTGCATCGGCAGGCGGACTCTCAAACACTGAGCCACCAGGGAAGCCCCTGTTTTTGCCATTTTTTGCTATTGTTTGTAGCATAATAAAAATAAACAATTGCTGCTCTGGTTCTCACCCATTGAAGCAGCGAATGGTGGCTATTATGCCTTAGAGCTCTTACTTTATTGTGGATTCTGAAAATTGGATTACAGTGCTTTATCACCACTTCCTCAGTTTATCTATTTTAAGACCAATCCAAAGATTCATTGCCTGTTGGTCTTCTAATAACTTGTGTTCCTTTGTTGTCCACCATTGTCTGTGATTAAAATCAAAACAAAGTTATATTACATTTTACTAACAAAAGAACATTCCTTGTATGAATTATGAATTCATGATAGAAGGTTTATAAATTATTAGGTTTTAATATTTCCCCCCAAATTGGGCTTAGATTATGTAAAAAGCAATCTAGACCCACTTAGCAGTTTATTTGTTGTCGCAGAATGCCAGTGAAAGAGGTGACTTTTCCCTGGATGAGTTCAGCAGAGAACTGTCCTAGGCAGAACTCTCTAAATTGTTCATCAGTAGGATCACCTTTGAAATGTCTGAGTCCGGGATATAGTCATGAGAAACATGAAGGAAACATTTAACCAAGTAAAGCTGGGAGTTCTTTGAGTTAAAAGCTGCATAAATTAAATGATTTAAATTAATGTTAAATATACGATTATGTCTGGTCTAGCTGAGTTATATTCATTTTTAAGTTCTTAGATAAGTGCAATCCGGTTAGAACCTGTTCTGACCAGATTGGGTTAGAGCAGAACTCAGGTGAGTTGACTGAACTCTGACACCCTTTACAGCTCCCCAAGGTTATTTACCTTCCCCTTTTCATTCTGGAAGAGTAGGTTGAACCATCAAGCTCTCCTTTTGAGCTCACTTGCAGTGAGGTAGTTTGTTTCCTCTAAGCCTCCTAATTTACCCTTACCATCCTTTTTTGATGTAAAAAATAATTGTATGTTTTCTTGGCATGGTTTTCAAAATTAAACAGTTGTCAGGTCTACCAATGTGTAACTTGGTAAAAAGCCAGAAAACACTACCTTTCTTTTTTTTTTTTTTTTTTTTTTGCGGTACGCGGGCCTCTCACTGTTGCGGCCCCTCCCGTTGCGGAGCACCGGGTCCGGACGCGCAGACTCAGCGGCCATGGCTCACGGGCCCAGCCGCACCGCGGCACGTGGGATCTTCCCGGACCTGGGCACAAACCCCTGTCCCCTGCATCGGCAGGCGGACTCTCAACCACTGCGCCACCACGGGAGCCTAACACTACCTTTCTTATCGCCCGTTCATCAACCCATTGCCACACATAAGCAGTTGTGCAAAGGAGACGGACTGGATTTCAGAAACCTGACCTTGTTTCTTAGACACATTGGGTGGGAGCGGGTAGGAGGAGGAAACAGCACAGTTTTCCTCTGGCCATGGTTTTCTCTGGACATCCTCAGTGCCTCAGTATTCTGGTGCTGGGTAAGAAACCATTGATAGGAGACCATTAATTTATTACCTTGCTCTTAGTCTAACATGCACAGAAGAAGAAAATAAGTATTTCTTGCTTCCCCCCTCCTTTGGAGACTTCCAAATTTAAGCAGTTACTAGAAGCCTGAAAACACGTTAATTAGTAAAACTCGCATTTGTGTCTAATTCTAGTGATATATCTAACTTAACTATGGATATTTGGACTAGGTAGGTATTAGCATTTAGATGTTCACTTTTACAAACCTGAGTAGGTTTATTGTGGCAGTAGACCATTGGAGAAAAATGCCAGATTTAATACAGAGATTTTTCAATATAGGACTACCTGATTTCTGCCTCTTGGGCTCAACTTTACAATGAGGGCACACACAGCACCCTAACTATGAGCCTCTCAAGTTTCCATCCCATTCCTAGCAGGGTGCTTGCCATTATGGTGTCTTTCACAATAATTTTTTTAGTGTTAAATGTTCATTAAAAGTGTTAAAGGTATTCACACAGAGAAGATACAAGGTGAGCTTGGAAAACCTTACTTACCTAACCTAAAAGACACTCAGTCTAATGAAGTCACCTCAAAAGGAATCAGAAGCCAGCTGGACAGGACTTCAGTGGTAGAATTTGGAATTTTGAGCATCAAAAATGAAGTCTGTAATATATTGTAACATTGAATTTTAAAAATTGAGAAAGTAGCATTAAACATAGTGATATACAGTAATACTACTACAAATAACAAAATGAAATACTTAGGAATAAGTATGACAAAATATGTGCAAGATCTGTAGTAAACTACACAACATTGCTGAGAGAAAAAAGACTGATTTAAATGAAGAGAACATTTTTATGGATCAGACTGTTACTATATTGATAATTTTCCTCAAATTGATTATATATAGATTTAGTGCGTCACCAACAAAACTCAGCAAGTTTTTTTTTTGGTAGGAATTGATAATCCAATTATGAAATTTAAATGGAAATATAAAGAAGCTGGAATAGTGAGAACAATTTTGGGAAAAATTGAAGAGAACTTCCAGTACCTGATTTCAAGATTTTCTTAAGCTCCTTACGTAAAAACAGTGTGATAATGACATTAGGATAGAAAAATAGATCAATGAATAGAACTCAGAAAGAGACCTTCTTTATGTCTACTAATTTTTAATAAATGCCTCCCCCCCCCTCAGGCAATTAAGTTGGGGAGAGGATAGTCTGGTTAGTAAACGGTGCTAATAAAATTGGATATTTATATGCAAATACAAAAACAACTCTATCAATATACAAAAATTTATTTTAAATGGATCATAGATTTATGAAATTTCTAGAAGAAAGCATTGGAGAAATTTTTTTCAATTTTAGGTTAGACAAATATTTCTTACCATAAAAGAAAAAAATGATAAATTGGACTTACTATCTGGCATATACAAATAACTCTTACTTTATACAAAAATTCATGCTGATTAAAAAATGAGCAAAGTATCTGAACAGACACATCAGGAAAGAAGATATAAAGATAGCCAGTAAGCACATCAGAATGTGCACCAAGTCTCTAACCATTAGAGAATTGCAAGTTAAAAACTACAGTGATATCCCTATACTCATTGGAACAGCTAAAATTTAAAAAATGAATATAGCAAGTATTGGCAAAGGTGCAGAACTGGAACTCTCAGACATTGCTGGTGGTAATTCAGAAAATGGTACAATCATTTTGGAAAACAGTCTGACGTTTTAAGTTAAACCTATGCTTGCTCAGCCAGTCCATTCTTAAGTATCTACCTGAAAGAAAGAAAACACATGTTCACAGAAATACTTGTATGTGAATGTTCATAGCAACTATACTCATAATAGCCCCAGACTAGAAACCACCCAACTGTCCATCACTTGGTATATAGATGAACAAATTGTGCTCTAGTTATACAATGCAATTCTCCTCAATAAAATGGAGCAACTCTTTTTTACATGCAGAAGAATGGGTGAATCTAAAAAGCATTTTGCAAAGTGAAAGAAGCCAGACACCAAAGACTATATACTGTAATATGATTCCATTAAATGAAATTCTAAAAGGGCAAAACTGTAATCATGCAAATTAGATCAGTGGCTTCTGGGGGGTGAAGTGAGGGAATTAACTGCAAAGGAGCAGGAGGGAACTGTTCGGTAGGAATGTTCTATATCTTGACTGTGGTGATGTTTGCACAACTATGTACATTTGTCCAAACTCAAGCTTTACCACTGAAATGGTATGTATATACCATTTTATTGTATGTATATTATTCCTCAATAAAGCTGTTCAAAAGTAAGAATGTAGCTGTGCTTGAAAATGAAAAAGGAGAGGATTGAAAAAAATGAAAACATAACCCCCAAAAGAAAAAACAAGACAGTAGTCTGCCAACTACACATTGAGGAGGAATTACAGCGTTTATAAGATTATTTTGAAAATCCAAAAGTAGCAATTAATTCAATCAAGAGTCATCGATGCTGCTAAAAACCATTTGGAGAGGTTGTAGGAAAACAAGACATTTACAAAGATTACTCTGCAAACTAGTGACTGCTTTTATTGGCTAAAATGTGCCTTTCCGGTGGCACCCATGCTTGTCATCAAAATATGTATCACCAGCAGTAGGTAACCTGACACCATGAGCTTCTTGATGTGCACCTCAATGAAATGTTCTTGCCCAAACTACTTAAGTGAAATCTAAACCAAGCTAAACTCTAAATCTAATTTCCAGTTTACAGGGAATATGAGGGATGGAGGAACACATTCAATGACGTAAGTAAATAATTTGGCCGAATTCTAAATATAGGACATTCAACAAGACAGTTGGACTGGACTCTTCAAAAACTTACATCAGAAAAACCCAGGGGAACTGGGGAAACAATTGTAGATTTAAAGAGTCAAAAAAGGCAACCAAATGCAATGTGTGAAACTTGATTGGATTCTGATTAGGTTATAATCATAATAAAAGTTATAAAATATATAAAAGATACTTTAGGGCAAATGGGAAAATTTGAAAATATGAATGGACCACTAGACAAAATGGAATTTCATTGACTTTTTGTGTGATGATAATATTGTGGTTATGACCAGAATGTTCTTAGGAGAAGCATGGTGTAGTATCCTGTAGTCTCCAACTTACTTTGGTTCAGAAATAAAGGAATGATACACACCAACACATGGATGAAGCAACTATCACAGAACATTAGTTAAGTTCAATCCAGGTAGCGGTTATATCAGCATTCATTTTACTCTTCTACGTGCTTAAAATTTTTTGATTAAAAAGTTGAGGGCTTCCCTGGTGGCACAGTGGTTGGGAGTCCGCCTGCCGATGCAGGGGACGGGGGTTCGTGCCCCGGTCCAGGAGGATCCCACATGCCGCGGGGCGGCTGGGCCCGTGAGCCATGGCCGCTGAGCCTGCGCGTCTGGAGTCTGTGCTCCGCAGTGGGAGAGGGCACAGTGGTGAGAGGCCCGCGTACCAAAAAAAAAAAAAAAAAAAGTTGAAACATAAGATCTGTACTCTCCTTTCTGGAAGCAGAGTTTTGAAAAGTAGTATGTTTCAAACTCTGAAGCTTCTGGTTCTTAAAAGACATGGTCAGTTAAGAAGACACATCCCTCTTTTTCTCACTTTTCCAAACCTCAGATCCATAGTGTACTAAGAGGGGAATATCTTTGAATTTCTTCATAGAGGGGAATGTCTTTGAATACTATAATTAAATTTTTTGTCAGAAACTAATATTTAACTTATTTTTAACTTAGTTTAATTAAAGAAATCACAGCAAGTTAAAGGATAGACTTTAAAACTTTAACCTCATCAATTCCATATAGAAGAGTAGATTTAAAATCCAAGGCTAGTTGCTGCCTAACTAATTATCTCAAACTTCACTACTTAAAATGAGACCAGGTTATTAGCTCACAGTTTTGTAGCTCAGCATTCTGGGCAGACTGAACTGGTTTCTCTGATTAGGTTCTCACAAGGTTGAGCCAGGCTGAGCTCTTACCTGGGAAGCTCTGTTGGAAGAATTCAGTTCATGGGGGTTGTTTTGGTTCTGAGGTCCTTCTGTCCTTGCTGGCTGTCAGCCAGGGGTAGCTCTCTGATCCTAGAGGCCACCTGCACTCTCTCTTACATGTTCCCCTCCACCTGCAGACCAGCAACATCAAGAATTGTTTTCACACTTCACCTATGACTTCCGCTTCTGCTACCATCGGGAGAAAACTTTCTGCTTTTAAAGGACTGGTGTGATTAGGCACACTAGAAAATATCTTAAGGTCAACTGTGCCATAGAACATAAAATAATCGTAGAAATGATATATCACCACCTGCATAGGACCCACCTGTACTCAGAGGGGAGATTATACAAGAGTGAGTATCGGTGGGATTATTCCTAGAATTTTACTTTGATTTCTAGGAGATAAAATATTTTCTGTAATGATAAATTACCTATTTTATCTATATTTTTAATAATAGAGAAACATTTTGATTACAAAAATCTTTTGGTTTTGATATTATGTAAGAAGGCAGGCATTTTTTTTTTTTTTTTTTTTGCTGTACGCGGATCTCTCACTGTTGGGGCCCCTCCCGTCGCGGAGCACAGGCTCCGGACGCACAGGCTCAGCGGCCATGGTTCACGGGCCCAGCTGCTCCGCGGCACAAGGGATCCTCCTGGACCGGGGCACGAACCCGTGTCCCCTGCATCGGCAGGAGGACTCTCAACCACTGCGCCACCAGGGAAGCCCAGAAGGCAGGCATTTTTAAGAAAAAAACTTCTCAGCTCTATTCTGTAATCCTAACACATATAGAAACATGAACATTTTAAAAGAAATATACAGTGCTCTACAGTTCTTTATATACCTTCCCTAAAGTTTAATTCTTAAGTGTTTACCACTTTTTTTTCCAAAATTCGTTTATATCAAATCAAATCCAGCTATAACTTTACTGCTAGCATGTTCCAAATATCTATTCCTGCTAATGAGCCCTACCCAACCATAATAATACAAAACAAAAACCAATTTGTTATGCTTGTGGATTCAGTGGTTGAGGAATTCAGGTGGGCCACAGAAGGGATACCTTGTCTCTGTTCCATGATGTCTGGGGCCTCAGCTGGGAAGGATTCTGCAGTCAAGGGTGACTTGAAAGGCCGAACCCTAAAATCATCTGGAGACCTATTCACCCTCACGTTTGTATCTGGGCTGTGATGACTCCAAGGTTGGGCTCAGCTGGGACTGTCGATTGGAGTGCCTATACCCACGCCCTCTTCAAGTGACTTAAACTTCCTCATAGTATGGTGACCTCAGTAGTCAAATTTTTCATACATGACAGGTCTAGGCTCCCAGCACAACTGAAGTGTTCATCTAAAAATTGTTTTTTCACATTTTAAATAAGATATGACCCAACATTATTTTCTGTGTTTGATAGTTGGCATTTTGTAAACTATCTTAAAGTGTGTTCTAATATTCTAAGATATGGTTTTGTCTCCAGAGAAAAAGTAACTATGACTTCTATATTATAAAATTTAGACTCCTGGATGGAAAAATATATATTACATATATATATTAATCATAGCTAAGTAGCATTTTTACTTCATTTTGAGATAATTGGCACAGATTTGAATAATGGATAGTTTTTTTTTTTTTTTTTTTTTACCATTAAGAAGATTACAGCATAATTAAACATGACAGGGTTTGCTATGTTCCTGTGGTAGCACTAATGAACTACCTAATGTTAGAATTTTGTAGAGAAGCTAGCTACCAGCTTTTGGAAATAGGAAGGTAGGAAATGAAATAGTGACATAAAAGAAAGGGGAAAAAAAAGTTTTTATAGAATCAAATTATATTTCCCTTCTTCTTGGATTTCTTACAGAAAGGAAAGGAGAACTTGTTTTTGTGTTACCTAGACTGAGACCTGATGATACTGGGTTCTGTATTTACTCCTATGAAAAAACTTCAGGAAATTAAGACTCCATTCACCTAAATCTTCATGGGTCTTGAGCTAACAGAAATGTGTTAGAACAGCCACCTGCCATACAAAACCCCTGATAATACACCCATCTCATTATTCAGTATTTCCTGACATTTGTAGTGTTTTGTTTAAGCTTCAAGCCCTGTATTCTCCCACTACCCTTTGGGCTATTAAGACCGTGTTTATTTATTTTTTATTTATTTTGATTTTTTAAATTTTTTTGCGGTACGCGGGCCTCTCACCATTGTGGCCTTTCCCGTTGAGGAGCACAGGCTCTGGACGCGCAGGCTCAGCGGCCATGGCTCACGGGCCCAGCTGCTACGCAGCATGTGGGATCTTCCCGGACCGGGGCACGAACCCGCGTCCCCTACATCGGCAGGCGGACTCTCAACCGCTGCGCCACCAGGGAAGCCCAAGACCGTGTTTATTCTTACTAATTTGAGAGAATAAATCTCGAAGAATCTGCTGGGTTGACCTTCCGTTTTTGCCAACTTGTAAAAAAAAAAATTAGGTCTTGTTTTTTGGTTTCTATCCTGTTACTGTTTAGTACCATAGCGTTTACATTAGGCTTCCTGGCAGTTAGCAGATACAATGTCAAGTGGCTTTAGGGGGCTTTCCCAGGAGGGACATAAGCCATGTGGCTCCAGGTGAATCCTATTCTTCCTCCCAACCATTACTGTTCTTTCTCCTCATTATGTACTGAGATTCTGTGAAAACCACTTTTTTCCCAAGGAACACCTGAACTAGAATAATAGGATTAAGTGATGTTAACACTCAGAGTCCAGAGGTTCTCAACGTGGTCTGTGGATCCAAGAGCTTCAGTATTATTACCTGGGAATTTGTCACAAATGCGTGTTCTTAGGCCTCAGTCTAGTTCTGCTTACTGCAAAACTCTGGGCTTGTGTTCCAGCAGTCTGGGTTTTAACAGGCCTTGCAGAAGATATGCATAAGTCTAATAACTACCGTGTAAGATTTTTGCAGTTGGTGTTAGCATGTATCAAATTCTGCCACCTGATTCTTCTGCATAAGTATTATCTGTGTAAAAGACAGTATTATTTTAAACAGTTATCTGTATTACATAGAAGTGTTTGTGTATATAGATATTGACATACAATTTTCTTGATTCTGCATATTAATTAAAATAAAAGATGCCTGCAAATTTTGAGACAGGCCACATCATGAAGAGAGAAGTAGATGAGGGTAGAACTCTATGGAGCTGGAGATTGAAGGACAAGGGGTGGAAAGAAAGTAAAGAGAAAGGGGTGGAGTAGGACCTAGGTATCAGTATTTAAATTGTGCTGGGAGCTTAGCTGAGGACATCGTCAGAGCAGCTGAGTGGGAATACGGCAGAAGCTGATGCTCTGCCATGTGGTTTTAGTCGGGACTGTTCCCTTTCAGGCATAAGGGGAGGTTGTTTCGCTGTCCTTTGCTTGGTTGATTCAATCTCCTGACTGTCGAGAGCTACCCTTGCTTTCAGCCCTCTGTAAACTCACTCCTGCAGTAAAATAAGATGACTTTTTGATGATTGCTACTTTTGCCACAATTGTCACGAACTTTATTACAAAACTGTATGCCATCCATTGTAGCCCTGAAATGTATGATAGTGTTATCATATGTAGAATGCAGTTGTTAATAGTGTTAGTTTAAACGTGGAGGTGGTGTCCATCTAAAGAGAGGCATCAGTTGCTTTCTTCAGGAACATAATAACATTGTTTCATGCAGTAAGAGATTGCACTTACATTGTTTTCTCTTACAAAGCTTTTTCTCAGATTTTGTCTCTGGAATTCCACACTTTGCAGTAATTGAGAAACAGCATGCTTTGAGTAAGTTAACCCTGTTTTAAATTTATTTCTTTATTGATTTTTTGGAATGTAACTTAGTTATTCATAATATTTTTAAAGGCTATGCTGAAATTATCTTTATCTTTTGTATATGTACCCATAGTAAATGTGCAGCAAATACTGGTTAAGAGAATCAATGTTGGCTTTGTTAATTTAGTTTGAGACTTTTTGAGAGCTGCTTCTATGTTAGAAAGGAGCTTGGAAATAGGATTTTTTTGCTACTGCTCTGGGTTGATTTTTGTTTTATATTTTTGTAGTTAAATATTGACCTCTTTTTTGAAATTCGTAATTGCTTATAGATTTTTTAAGTTGATCCTTATTTTATGGTTCTTTGCTTTAAATGTTCCACTTAATTTCAAATGGGAAGGATTTTAAACAACTCTAAACTAGGATAGACTGCATGTACATGTCTTGAAAAACATGCTGTTATAAAGTTGTGTACTATGGCATTTACTGGTAAGGTTTCTCATCATGTGCACATGGAAGGAAAAAATATCTTGCTGTATTGCTTTCACGGCTTTGTACAGAATGGCAAGGATTTCACCAGACTTTTTTTTTTTTTTTGACTAGAAAACTCATTTGGGTTTGTGACTTTTTATTGTTTCTCCCCATAGCTTCCTAAGTGGGCTTTCAAGTTGTTTTTCTCTTATATGTCACGTACTCTCCCTTTCCCACACATTCTCACTCTTAATTACTCTCATGGGTCTCTCTACTTAGATACCACCTGTAAGGTACTCTTAGACCATTGTCAGGTTCCTTCCCCTCCCCTTTACCTGACATTTCAGAAGGCATAGTATGGATGAGGCAACAGAGAGCGTTAAGTCCTAGATTCTTTCACTGAGAAGTGTTTGGACTCTTCGGTTGTAATAACTACCAACTAGGACTGTCTTAAGCACAGCCTTACTTCAGGCTGTCTACCAGAACCCAAGGACAGGCAATCATAAACCTGGACCTTGCAAAGGGAAGTAAATTACCGGGAAGGCACATGTAGTGTCTTTTTCTATCCCTATGTCTGCTCCATTCTTTTCTCCACTTTGCAGTTGTTTTTGGAAAGGATAGCTAAACCAGAGTAACTGAATTCTAAAATTACCTTCTTTCTCAAGACCAGGCCTGACTGAATTAAGATCTTTGTACCAGTAACCAGAAGAGTTACTCAGATTGGCCCGACTTGTATTATATATCCCTCCACACCCAACACACTGTGGATAGGATTGGGGTTTACAGTAAAACACAGGGTGGTCCCTCAGTAGCCCTGTTCTACTGTTAGGTCATATCTGCTCAGATGCAAGCTGGGCCAAAACAAAGAAAGAAAACCCAAGGTTTGCGGTTTAATTGATATAAACCTTTTGAATTTTACATCACATTTTCCTAATGATTGATTACCAGTTTCAAACTGAGAGCTCTTGTCTTTCAGGATGGGAGAGACAACTGAATGTTTTTAATCAGTGAGGAATGAGAAACTGAGAGGAAGCAGCTGAAAGAATGTGAAAGAGAAAGTTTAATGTCTGAAGCAAGGTCCAAGAGGATTCAGAAAGAGAGAGGTCCAGGGCCAGTCAGATGTAGCTGTTGGCCTTGGACAGAAGAGACAGTGTTATCTCAGACCAGGGAGGATCAGTGTGACTGTGTGTCCAAGCTTGGAGAGTTGGCAAGCTTAATTCCAGAGGAGAGGCAAGGGTGCCAGATAAAAGTGATAGGATGGGGGTGACACCTGAAAGAAAATGGTGATGTGTGTGGTGACTGAGGTGTGGAATAGAGCCATGAGTGAGCTAAAGGATGTCTAAAGCTGAAAATCCAGTATCTGTCCAGGGGGTGCTGCTGTGCTCCCTTTGCCCCAGAACTTGGCACTTGCCCTTCAAAAGCAGGAAGAGCAGGTGACTGATTAATCCAGGGTGGGCTGTTCAGTCAGCTACAACAGAACAGAAGGACAAATTTTGAGAAAAGGTAATTGGCAAGTGAGAAGGTTGAAGTTCTGAGTTGTGAGGTCCAGTCTGAGTAGGAAAGGAAATGAAAACAGGAAGGGGTGGAAACTTTGAGGACCTGGAAAGCTTTGAAAAACATCGTGGGTCTTCATGCTCCAAGCTCACAGGTAGTGGTAAAAAGAGATGGAGGATAGAAGATGGAATTCCAGAACTGATAATGTTGGAGCAATGCCAGGGTCCAAGTCATGGCCATTGACTTTCTCTTGATGGTCACTCCTTTAGAGAAGGGCAAGGAACTTGAATGTTGGGGCTCTTAAATGGGCTGTCCATGTAGACATTAATAACAATAGCTAACATCTCATGACCACCTATTCTGTGCTGAGTATTGTTACCAATTTTGCATATATTTATAATAATTGTAATAATCCTGCAAGGTAGATACTATCATTTTACCCATGAAGAAAGTTGAGCCAGCATAAGTAATGTGTTCAAGATTCTATCTATAGTTGTTAAATCCTGGAGATGGAATTTAAACTCAGCTATGTCTGACTGTAAAGCCAGGACTGTTTACTCACTGAATCTCCCCAATAGACTGCTTACCTCCCACTCCCACCCCTATTCTTGCTTTCTTCTTCCTTCATTTTTTTTTAATAGATCTTTATTGGAGTATAATTACTTCACAGTACCATGTTAGTTTCTCTTGCACAACAAAGCGAATCAGCCATATGGATACGCATGTCCCCACATCCCCTCCCTCTTGAGCCTCCCTATCCCACCCCTCTAGGTCATCGCAAAGCACCGAGCCAATCTCCTTGTGCTATGCAGCTGCTTCCCACCAACGATTTTACATTCTGTAGTGTATATATGTCGATGCCACTCTCACTTTGCCCCAGCTTCACCCTCCCACCCCATGTCATCAAGTCAATTCTCTATGTCTACTTATTTATTCCTGCCCTGCAACTAGGTTCATCAGTACCATGTTTCTTTTTTTTTTTTTAAGGTTCCATATATATGTGTTAGTATACTGTATTTGTTTTTCTCTTTCTGACTTACTTCACTCTGTATGACAGACTCTAGGTCTGTCCACCTCACTACAAATAACTCAATTTCTTTTCCTTGTATGGCTGAGTAATATTCCACTGTATGTATGGGCCACACCTTCTTTATCCATTCATCTGTCGATGGACATTTAGGTTGGTTCCATGTCCTGGCTATTGTAAATAGTGCTGCAATGAACGCTGTGGTACATGACTCTTTTTGAATTACGGTTTTCTCAGGGTATATGCCCAGTAGTGGGATTGCTGGGTCATATAGTAGTTCTATTTTTAGTTTTTTAAGGAACCTCCATACTGTTTTCCAGAGTGGTTGAGTCAATTTACATTCCCATCAGTAGTGGAATGTAGTAGGAGGAGGGTTCCCTTTCACCACACCCTTTCCAGCATTTATTGTTTCTAGCTTTTTTGATAATGGCCATTCTGACCAGCATGAGGTGATACCACATTGTAGTTTTGATTTGCATTTCTCTAATAATTAGTGATGTTGAGCATCTTTTCATATGCCTCTTGGCCATCTGTATGTCTTCATTGGTGAAATGTCTATTTAGGTCTTCTGCTCATTTTTTAACTGGATTGTTTGTTTTTTTGATATTGAGCTCCATGAGCTGTTTGTATATTTTGGAGATTAATCCTTTGTCTGTTGTTTCGTTTGTAAATATCTTCTCCCATTCTGAGGGTTGTCTTTTTGTCTTGTTTATGGCTTCCTTTGCTGTGCAAAAGCTTTTAAGTCCCATTTGTTTATTTTTATTTTTATTTCTGTTACTCTAGAAGGTGAGTCAAAAAAGATCTTTCTGTGGTTTATGTCAAAGAGTGTTTTTCCTATGTTTTCCTCTAAAAGTTTTATAGTGTCTGGTCTTACATTTAAGTCTTTAATCCATTTGGAGTTTATTTTTGTGTTTGGTGTTAGGTAGTATTCTAATTTCATTCTTTGCCATGTAGCTGTCCAGTTTTCCTAGCACCAGTTATTGAAGAGGCTGTCTTTTCTCCATTGTACGTTCTTGCCTCCTTTGTCGTAAATTAGGTGCCCATATGTGCGTGGGTTTATCTCTGGGCGTTCTATCATGTACCATTGATCTATATTTCTGTCT
This sequence comes from Monodon monoceros, assembly GCF_005190385.1. Lineage (NCBI taxonomy): Eukaryota > Metazoa > Chordata > Mammalia > Artiodactyla > Monodontidae > Monodon > Monodon monoceros. Next base: position 31,176,955 of record NW_021703772.1, on the reverse strand, counting down.
TCGTGCCAGTACCAGACTGTCTTGATTACTGTAACTTTGTGGTATAGTTTGAAGTCGGGAGCCTGATTCCTCCAGTTCTCTCTTTCTTTCTCAAGATGGCTTTGGCTGTTCGGGGTCTTTTGTGTTTCTATATGAGTTGTAAGGTTTTTTCTTCTAATTCTGTCAAGAATGCAATTGGTAGTTTGATAGGGATTGCATTGAACCTGAAGATTGCTTTGGGTAATATAGTCCTTTTCACAATATTGATTCTTCCAATCCAAGAACATGGTATATGTCTCCATCTGTTTATGTTATCTTTGATTTCTTTCGTCAGTGTTTTATAGTTTTCTGAGTACAAGTCTTTCGCCTCCTTAGGCAGGTTTATTTCTAGGTATTTTATTCTTTTTGTTGCAATGATAAATGGGAGTGTTTCCTTAATTTCTCTTTCAGATTTTTCAGCATTAGTGTATAGGAATGTAAGAGATTTCTGTGCATTAATTTTGTATCCTGCAACCTTACCAAATTCACTGATTAGTTCTAGTAGTTTTCTGGTGGCATCTTTAGGATTTTCTATGTATAGTATCATGTCCTCTGCAAACAGTGACAGTGTTACATCTTATTTTCCATTTTGTATTCCTTTTATTTCCTTTTCTTCTCTGATTGCTGTGGCTACGACTTCCAAAACTATGTTGAATAAGAGTGGCAAGAGTGGACATCCTTGTCTTGTTCCTGATCTTAGTGGAGATGCTTTTAGTTTTTCACCATTGAATATAATGCTTGCTGTGGGCTTGTCATATATGGCCTTCATTATGTTGAGGTGGGTTCCCTCTATGCCCATTTTCTGGAGAGTTTTTATCATAAATGGGTGTTGAATTTTGTCAAAAGCTTTTTCTGCATCTATTGAGATGATATATGGTTTTTATTCCTTAATTTGTTAATGTGGTGTATTACATTGACTGATTTGCATATATTGAAGAATCCTTGCATCTCTGGGATAAATCCCACTTGATCATGGTGTATGATCCTTTTAATATGCTCGTATTTTGTTCAGGATATTTGCATCTATGTTCATCAATGATATTGGTCTATAATTTTGCTTTCTTGTGATATCTTTTCCTGGTTTTGGTATCAGGGTGATGGTGGCTTCGTAGAATGAATTTGGGAGTGTTTTACCCTCTGCAATTTTTTGGAAGAGTTTGAGAAGGATGGTTGTTAGCTATTCTTTAAATGTTTGATATAATTCGCCTGTGAAGCCATCTGGTCCTGGACTTTTGTTTGTTGGAAGATTTTTAATTATGGTTTCAATTTCATTACTTGTGATAGGTCTGTTTATATTTTCTAACTCTTCCTGGTGCAGTCTTGGAAAATCGTACCTTTCCAATAATTTGTCCATTTCTTCATGGTTGTCTGTTTTACTGGCATATAGTTTTTTTTAGTAGTCTCTTATAATCCTTTGTATTTCTGCAGTGTCAGTTGTGATTTCTCCTTTTTCATTTCCAATTTTATTGATTTGCGTCCTCTCCCTTTTTTTCTTGATGAGTCTGGCTAATGATTTATCAATTTTGTTTATCTTCTCAGAGAACCACCTTTTAGTTTTACTGATCTTTGCTGTTGTTTTCTTCTTTCTATTTCATTTATTCCTGCTCTAATCTTTATGATTTCTTTCCTTCTGACTTTGGGTTTTCTTTGTTCTTCTTTCTCTCATTGTTTTAAGTGTAGGGTTTGATTGTTTATTTGAGATTTTTCTTGTTTCTTTAGGTGAGATTGAGTTGCTATAAACTTCCCTATTAGAACTGCTTTTGCTCTGTCCCACAGGTTTTGGATTGTCGTGTTTCTGTTATTTGTTTCCGTGTATTTTTTATTTCTTCTTTGATTTCGTCAGTGATCTCTTGGTTATGTAGTAGTGCACTGTTTAGCCTCAGTGTATTTGTATTTTTTACAGTTTTTTTCCTGTAATTGATTTCCAATCTCATAGTGTTGTGGTCAGAAAAGATGCTTGATACACTTTCAATTTTCTTAAATTTTCCGAAGCTTGATTTGTGACCCAAGATGTGATCTATCCTGGAGAATGTTCTGTGTGCACTTGAGAAGAAAGTGTATTCTGCCACTTTGGGGTGGAATGTTCTATAAATATCAATTAGATCTGTCTGGTCTATTGTGTCATTTAAAGCTTGTGTTTCCTTATTTATTTTCGTTTTGGATGATCTGTCCATTGGTGTAAGAGGGGTGTTAAAGTCCCCTACTATTATTGTGTTACTGTCGATTTCTTCTTTCATGGTTGTTAGCATTTGCCTTATGTATTGAGAGGTGCTCCTCTGTTGCATGCATAAACATTTATAATTGTTATATCTTCTTCTTGGATTGATCCTGTGGTCATTATGTAGTGTCCTTCTTTGTCTCTTGTAACAGTCTTTATTTTAAAATCTATTTTATCTGATGTAAGTATTGCTACTCCAGCTTTCTTTTGATTTCCATTTGCATGGCATATCTTTTTCCATCCCCTCACTTTCAGTCTGTATGTGTCCCTAGGTCTTAAGTGGGTCTCCTGTAGACAGCATATGTATGGGTCTTGTTTTTGTATCCATTCAGCCAGTCTGTCTTTTGGTTGGGGCATTTAATCCATTTATATTCAAGGTTACTATTGATACGTATGTTCCTATTACTATTTTCTTAATTGTTTTAGGTTTGTTTTTGTGTGCCTTTTTCTTCTCTTTTGTTTCCCACTTAGAGAAGTTTCTTTAGCATTTGTTGTAAAACTGGTTTGGTGGTGCTAAATTCTCTTAGCTTTTGCTCATCTGGAAAACTTTTGAATTCTCCATCCAACCTGAATGAGGTCCTTGCTGGGTAGAGTAATCTTGGTTGTAGGTTCTTCCCTTTCATCACTTTGACTATATCGTGCCACTCCCTTCTGGCTTCTAGAGTTTCTGCTGAAAAATCAGCTGATATCCTTATGGGGATTCTTTTGTATGTTATATTTTGTTTTTCCCTTGCTGCTTTTAATATTTTTTCTTTGAATTTAATTTTTGTTAGTTTGATTAATATGTGTCTTGGTGTGGTTTTCCTAGGGTTTATCCTGTATGGGACTCTGTGTGCTTCCTGGACTTGGGTGACTATTTCCTTTCCCATGTTAGGGAAGTTTTTGACTCTAATCTCTTCAAATATTTTCTCAGACCCTTTCTTTTCCTGTTCTTCTTTTAAGACCCCTATAATTCAAATGTTGGTGCATTTAGTGTTGTCCCAGAGGTTTCTGAGATTGCCTTCAATTCTTTTCATTCCTTTTTCTTTATTCTGCTCCTAGGCAGTTATTTCCACCAGTTTGTCTTCCAGCTTACTTGTTTGTTCTTCTGCCTCAGTTATTCCTTCTCGTGTATTTTTCATTTCAGTTACTGTGTTGTTCATCTCTGTTTGTTTGTTCTTTAGTTCTTCTATATCTTTGTTAAACATTTCTTGTATTTTCTGAATTCATGCTTCCATTCTATTTCTGAGATTCTGGACCATCTTTACTATCATTACTCTGAATTCTTTTTCAGGTAGGTTGCCTGTTTTCGCTTCATTTATTTGGTCTTGTAGGTTTGTAGCTTGCTCCTTCATCTGTGACATATTTTTTTTGCCATCTCTCTCTCTTTTGTTTTTTTTTTTTTTTTTAATGAGTGGGATTGTGTTTCTGTTTTACTACTTGTTTGGCCTGAGACTTCCAACTCTGGAGTTTGTAGGCTATTGGGTAGAGCTGGGTCTTAGTGCTGAGATGAGTAACTCTGTGAGACCTCACTCCGATGAATATTCCCTGTGGTATGAGGTTCTCTGTTAGTCCAGTGGTTCGGATTCAGAGCTCCCACTTCAGGAGCTTCTGCCTGACCCTGGGCTCGTGAACCAGGATCCCGCAAATCATGTGGGGTGGCAAAAAGCAAACAAACAAAACAAACAAAAAAACCGAACAGTAACAAAGTAAAAAATTAGACTAGGAAAGTACCAGATATGTTAGAAAAAATGTAAAAATAAAAATATAGATGAATCAATAACCGGAAGGTACATCAGTACCACAAGAGTAAAAAAAGAGGAGGATGGGGGGGAAAAAGTGGGGGGAAGGCTTTGATTGTGCAGGGTGGGGCCTAAACAAGGGTGAAGTTTGGGGGGTGGGCGGGGCCATTGCTCAGGACCCACAGGGACGGGAAAGGTCCTGGGGGCTGTGGGGGGTGGGGCTTAGGCTCAAGGAACAGAAGGGGCCCAGGCATGCCCCCCACCCCTGGTCCCAGAGGGCAGGGGACCTCTACTGGGAGCCCAGCAGGCTTCCTGGGCTCAAGTGGGCGGGGCAAACACCCTTCTCTCCTCACCTGCTCCTCCATTCTGGGGTCTGGGAGGGCGCCTCCCACCTGCCTCTCCTGTTCTCCTCTCGGCCTCCTTCCTCTGCCCCCATGGACCCACACAACCGGTTCCCTCTGGGGTTCCTCCCATCTCCTTGGGTGTTAGTCTCTCACCAGTGGCCAGCAGGTGCCCTAGTTGTGGGGAGATGCTAACTCCACATTTTCCCACACTGCTGTCTTGACTCCACCCTTCATTTCTTAATTTGTGCTTTTGTTCATTCTAAAAAAGAATTTACAACCAACAAAAAAACATGCAGTAAATCAGGATTTAACAAATAAGTGAGAAAAAGGGTAAGGCTGAAACAGAAAAAATAAGATGTAATTGAGGGTCGGTTAGTACACAAACTCATGGTATTAATTTGTCACATTTAAAAGTCTTAGGCTGTAAAAAGAGCTCTATGTTAAGAGCAAATATGAAGAAAAAAACATGATTTACCCAGTACTCAGGGTTGATAACATAAAATACAAACAACAAACTAGTAGTCCCTCTGAAGAATACTACTCCTTCTACTAAGATGGGGGAATGACAGGCCCTGTGTAATGCCATAAACAATAGTCTCAAGAATACTCTTTAAAAAATGCAGCAACGCATTTTATTTAATTCTTTTTTATAATACCTGTCAGGGTAGACAAAGTAAAACTAGTTCTATGAGGGTTAGAACATTGTGGTTGAATACAGTTGCTCTATTGAAGAAGGGTCAGAGTGCAGAGAGACCTAGCCAGATGCCAGACATTTTTTAGACGGCAGCTGGAAATGAGTAAAGAATACAGCAAAGCAGCAAGAACTTCAGCCTGGAAATAGTAGTAAGATGACTCTGAGCGGAATGATCTGTGCTTTGGAATCAGTCAGTTGTTGCAGTTTCTTGGACTACGTGTTCATCAGTTCCCCAAGCCTGTATTCGGCTGAGGACAACGAGTATATACTAGGACACACTGTATATAGGGAAGTAGGATGTGAACTCTAGGCAGATAAGAATGGATTCTGGTGTGCCTTTTTTCCTTTCGGTATTGGAGTACCTTTTTAATGAGGCATAGGGAAATTTTGATCTTACAGTCTTTAGGGCATTGGTGCTCTAAAGTTAGCATGCATTTGAATCACTTGGAAAGCTTGTTAAAACACAGATTGCTGGACCCAACCTCCAGAGTGTCTGATTCTGTAGGTCTGGAGTGGGGCCTGAGAATTGCATTTCTAAAAAGTTTTTTTTTTTTAATTGAGATATGATTGGTATACAACATGATATTAGTTTCAGGTATACAACATAATGATTTAATATTGTATACATTGCGAATCTAACAAGTTCTTAAGTAATGCTGATGCTGCTGGTCAGAGCCCTCACTTTGAGAACCACTGCTCTGCAGACAGGAAGTAAAATGAAACTGGATAAATATTTAAATAGTAATGCTAACAGTCTAAATTAGGGGAAAGGCTTAGATTATTTTTTTCAAAAATTTTAGTTATTTTTCATACACCCATGTCCTCATTAACAAGCTAGTGATGGAGAGTGGGTCCAAAGCTAAATCTGATAGGACTTCATTTGTTTTGTTGTGAAGAATCATTTGTTCCTAGCATACTTGATCATTTGCATGCTTATATTGTATTGGGTTGGGCAGAAAGTTTGTTTAGGTTTTTCCGTAAGGTGTTACAGAAAAAACGAATGACCTTTTTTCCCTTTTTATTTATTTTATTTTATTTTATTTTATTCTTTGGCTGCGTTGGGTCTTCGTTGCTGCATGCAGGCTTTCTCTAGTTGCTACTCTTTGTTGCAGTGTGTGGGCTTCTCATTGTGGTGGCTTCTCTTGTTGCAGAGCTCAGGCTTTAGGTATGCAGGCTTCAGTAGTTGTGGCATGCGGGCTTCAGTAGTTGTGGCACGCGGGCTTCAGTAGTTGTGGCTCATGGGCTCTAGAGCACAGGCTCAGCAGTTGTGGTGCACGGGCTTAGTTGCTCTGTGGCATGTGGGATCTTCCTGCACCAGGGCTTGTACCTGTGTCTCCTGCATTGGCAGGCGGATTCTTAACCACTGCGCCACCAGGGAAGCCTCCGAATGATCTTTTTTGGCCAACCCAATAATTTTGTGTACTTGAGCCCACTGATGATATCAAATATAAATTTGATATAACCTATGTCAAATTCACAATTAATTGGAATTCTAAGATTCCACAGGGAATTTTTTGTTTTCCCCAAAACTGATCTGTTAATTATCTGAAATGCAAAAGTGCAAAGATTCTAGCTTCTGTCTTTAGAATGGTAATACCACCGTGGGCCATTTGAATGTAAAATGAGTAATTTCTCTATTAATTCAGTGTTTTAAAGACATGGTTTCTAAGGGTATTGAAATAGCTCATTTTAATGACTTTTTCTCCACAGTATCAATGGGCCTTTCAAGTTTTGGTCTAGGAGAATAATTTTGGTATATAGTAATAACATGCTTACTGTCTAGCCTTGAGCTCTGAGAAATGCTTTATGGATTTTTTAAGGCTACCTCACAATATTAGTAAACATTGGGATCCCACCAAATCAATTGTGTTGTAATGAGACCACAAAGTAGGCTTTATCTCTTTTTTATTCTAAAAATAGAGCCACTCTGGAGACCACGTTATAAACTAAAAAGAGCAAAGGGGTCTGACTTATGTTTTCCTTTGATTCTTGGTATGGTTAAAAGATAACCAAGAACACTTGTAAGAACTTTGTATATTTACCTGTTAAAAACATGTGGGTTAACTGTGCTTGAGAAGGTTCTATTATAATACCCTCTACACAAATAGGTGATAGTTGATACAGTAACTTTCAGAACCTAAATATTAATTTGTGTCCAGCTGATAATCTCATATAGAGTACTGATGGCTCTGAGTTTTCCTTTTTAGACATTGTTTTAATGCCTAATAAGATAAAGTTCTACATGTGGAAAATATTAAAGTAATTAAAAACATTTGGCTTTTTTGCATATATTTTCTAAAATTAACTGTCTTGTTAACACTCATCTCTCTTGTCTCTAATTGGGTTGAAGTGTGTGAAAGAAAAAGAGCTTTGATATGGAACTGTTTTTCAAAGGGTGGTTCCCCTGTGATACACATAAAGGAGATAATAGATGTAGCTTTGAAAAAGTTTCTGATGTCAACATTTTTACTTAGGTGGCACAAGATTTAAATAAGAAATTGCTACATGTTAATAACTAAAGTTTCTCATGTATCATTGGAAATTAGAGTTAAAAGATGATGATCCAAGATCTGATTCTGGAGAAATACTTTATCTTATTTCTTTAAAATAGTCAAAGTATCATATAACTTGCTCATCAAGAAGGGGGACTGTAGTAATTTGCTTTTCTAAAGGCAGATAAAGACTATTATTTCCTTATTTCAAGTGTTGTATAGCAGGATGGTTTTGACTGACTTTAAAATTGCTAAAAAGAATTAAGAAAACAAAATTGTGTATAATATCTGAATCAGATTGCAGTACTATAATTTGAGTAACTCTTCCTAAGGCTTTACATTAAAAAAAATTCTTATAGACCATCCTTATTCTACAATTTCACCATAGGCAAACACCCAGTATATTGAGACAGCTCTTACCGTCTTTTGAAGGTTGAATTTTACATAAAAACAAGGTTATATTGTATGCCTGTGGAAAAATTAATATTCATTTCTTTCCTATCATCCTGTGAATTTTATTAAAACTGCTACCACCTGTCAGGGAGAGGTAGAAGAGAATCACAATGAAGGGAATTGATATGGAAGTAACTTTCTGAAGGAAAATAGAAGCAGGTTTTTTTTTTGTTTGTTTGTTTGTATTGTGCTATGTACCATTAGGGTCTTGGCTAATCACTATTGCAAAAGTCTGAGAGGATTCACGGTCTGAAGGGTGGAAGGCAGGGGCATAACGAGGTTTGGTGGAGTCTGAAGCATATACAGTTTGGAGGGTTTTCTTTAAGGAAAAACAAAACCCACAAAAGTGTTTTCCTTGGGAAATTTACAAAAACCTGAGATTAAGTGAAAGCGTCAGATTCCCTCCCAGGGCCCTGAAAGGGTCAGTGACAGAAGGGGCCCTTAAGTTTAAGTTTTACCAACTTCAAGGTAAGTACTGCCTTTGGGGCCAAAAGGAGGAATAGTTTTGCCTGTGGACAGGAGGTGACCTCCAAAATTCTTTCCAGAACTGGACATATGTTTCAAACTCCACAGCCAATTGAAGAGAAGTTTTACTTTTGCTGCAGAATTTCCATCTCACCTTCTTCAGTCCTGGTTTCCAAAGCATCTACCTGAAACGTGGAACCTTCAATGAAAATTACTGAGTAGATATTTTTTAGTTGGTCAGTTAGGAGTTGACCAAAATCAAGCACTTGGCCCATGTTGCTGAAAATTGAGAGAAATTGTGTTATGGATATGGTTGTCGATTTATTGAATTTTTCCATGTTTTAGTGTGGTAGTAAGTTAGCATACCAGCAAGCAAAGTACCTGAATGGCATTACTCCTAAGGAAATGTGATCATTGACTTATAGTTTACTGTTAAGTGTTTCAGAGGCTCAAAGGGAGAGCCATCTGTTGGAACAGTATCTCTATATCGCATGTTATTACATAATACATATTGTCCCTCAGATCTCACCTGTCAAGGATTGTGTATCCCTCTTCTTGATCCCGATGTCTAGTGGCCTTACTAGGTATCTGCTTAGTGACACAGACAAGTGTTGTGTTAAAAAATACAGGTTTTAGAACTTAAAATATTTGGTAAGCATAATCACCGTACACCAGGGTTACTTTCTCATATTCATCGTAAAATATTTAGAAAATATGCTAGTTTTATATATTCAGAAAGAAAGATTACCTTTAAAAGGGTGGATTTGGGAGCTAGCCCAATGGCTCTGAGTGTATCAGTTGCTAACTGTGTGCCACTGGGCAGTCTTTATGTGTTTGTGTTTCCATTTTCTCATCTCTAAATGGGGGTTTCCTAAGGTTCTTATAATGATTAAATGGTATAATAAATGTGGGGTGCTTGGTGAAGTGTCTGGAAGATAGTAAGCACTTCTAAGTATTTACCTATTGCTGTAGCTGCTGTTTAGCCATTGAGTCAACATTATGCAAGTACACATCTGATAAATTCCTGCTTTTAGTAAATGAATAAAAATTGATGTCTTTATAAGCCTGAATGTTTTCCCTTATCACAAAATGAGAACTGTGTAACACAACCTATTTTCGTTTTTGCCTTAGATATCAGTAAGCTTAGAGCTAAATTCATTATTCCGACGGTGTAATTTGTTCAAGTCTGAGAACAGCCACTTTGCTTTCTTCAGTAGATCTCTATTCTCTTTGATCTTTTAATTTCTAATTTTATACCATCTTAATCAGTAAATCACTGGCAAGCCTTTTGGCCTGGGAATAATTTATATAAAACGGTCTATCTCCCATTCTCCATTAACATCTTTATCGTGTTCAGTTGCACACAGTTCTCATTGGCGTGGTTTTAGTGGTAGCATGGATTCTTCCTAGACTTAGGAAAGTGGTCCATCCTGCACACCATCTAGGACCTTACATATTGCACCATATAGGCTACGTTTGTGTCACATTTTATGACACAGGTTTGAAGAGAAAAATGCAAGTTATCTTCTGCTTGCTAAATGCATAGGCTTAGAAAATGACTTATTTTGGGGGTAACTTTTAGACAAAACCAGAAGTCCTGTTCAGGATTTTAGAGCAAAAAACTACATAGGAGATAAAAAACACTGTTTGGTCAAAACTCTCAGGCCTTAACTTGCTTGTAGTTTATATTCAAGAGTAAATCAGTCACCATTAAATGAGATTTTAGGTCTTTCTAAAAGTGAGAAATTTCCACTGAAAGATGTAGCTTGTCATGTTTTTATTACGTATGATTTTGAAAGCTGGAAATACTGCATTTTCTGTCTCTTCAGCTTTTCTTCCACATTATAGCTAGGTACCCCCAAATGTGTTGAAAACTTTCAACTACTAAATGGTATTATGAATGACTCATTATTAAAGAACTTTGTCTGCTGTCTGACAGAAACGAGGCATTCTAGGTAGAAATAAAAATTTGAAGACTCACAAAGTTCTGTGAATTTACAGCTGAGGCTACTGCATGTAGTTACCAGAAAATTTTTCCAACTCTGTTTTGGAAATTTTTAGCTTGCCTACATTTTAGAAAAAAAATGTTGAGCATCTACAACTTACTTAGAATTATGAATGAATGAGTGGCATAGTTAAACAAAAAATCCCAGATCTGATATTGATATTTGCATAGGAGACCCTATTCAAGTATCAACCCCCATGGCCTGGTTGCAGCCGTGTCACTCAATAGTTTGCTGATTTTGAGCAAGAAAGTTAATCTCTCTGTGCCTTGATTCTTCACATCTATAAAATGAGGAGGATTGGGTTAAATGGATCTCTAGCTCCCCATTCAGCTATAACAGACTTTGGTTCTGTTGTCACAAAGCAGAACATAACAAAATGCTTTATTGAAGCTCAGGTGGTACAGGATCATTCAGCATGGGTCCCTGGAATATATCCAGTGGTCAGGGATGAAGTTCACAGTTATGTGTATTCTGAATTATACATTGAACACTTAAAGACAGTGACCAATGTCTATAATATGCTTGTGGCATTTCTGTTCCATAATCTATGAGGGGTAATTGGTCCAGTCAGCTACTGTGTTTGCGCTAAAAGCAAGCCTCAGTCCACCCTTGGGACCATGCTGATACAGGCATCTGTAGAATTGCTGTGGCTTTCTGCTTACCTGCTAGGATGCCTGCAGTGAGGATAGCCTCTGGGAAACAAAGCCACTGTGAGACAGTTTCATTTCCATTGAGAAAAATGAGTTGAGAATCTCAAAGTGGGGTCTGTGGCCTTCTGTGGTCCATTAGGGCCCAGCAAACACTCCACATGTATGTTTGGTAGCTGGGGAGGAAAAGAACAAAGAGACAACTTTGTTCACATACATCCCACAAATTTTAAATATTAATAATTGGCACAGTATAGCATATTGATTATGAATAATTGTAAGAGACAATAGAGCCCATAATGATTAAGAGAGGGAACTTGGAAGCTCGTCTTCCTAGGTTCAGATGTGAGCACTGCCTCTCAGTTGCTGTGTGATTTTGAGCAAGTTGCTTAACTTCTTTGTGCCTCAGTTTCCTCATGTATAGAGTAAGTATAGTAATGGTACCTACCCTATAAGGTTGTTGTGAGGACTATTGCATTATTAAATGTAAGGCATTCAGAATAAGATCCGGCACACTGTAAATATTTTGTGTTATCATTATTATCATTACATTTCTGCAAAATGTTGATAGTATCAGTTAAGAATAGATTTGGGGACAAACAGCTGAAAGTCCTGAGATAGAAATGACCTAAGCTGGCAGTTTATTTCTCTCCGATATTTTTTGGGAAAAAAAAAAAAGGTAGCTAATGCCCTGTGGTGTTAGGGACCCGACTCCTTTGTTTTGTTTTGACCAGTCTCAGTGGGCTGTTACTACCTCATGGTCCAAGATGGCTGCTCAAGCCATCTTGTTTGAATTCATGCCAGGTTAGAAGAAGGATAGAGGGTATGCCCCTTCCGTTTTTTTTTTTTTTTTTTGAATTATAGTCAATTTACAGTGTTGTGTTAGTTTCAAGTGTATAGCAAAGTGATTCAGTTTTTTAATATATATAAATATATATATTTTTCGGTTTTTATATATATATAAATATATATATAAATATATTTTTCAGATTCTTTTCCCTTATAGGTTATTGCAAGATATTGAGTAGAGTTCCCTGTGCTTTACAGTAGGTCCTTGTTATCTATTTTATATATAGTAGTGTGTATCTGTTAATCCCCAATTCCAAACTTCTCCCCCACCTCCTTGCCTCGCTATCCTCTTTGGTAACCATAAGCTTGTTTTCTATGTCTGTGAGTCTATTTCTGTTTTGTAAATAAGTTCATTTGTATCATTTTTTAAGATTCCACATATAAGTGATATGTTATTTGTTATGTTATTTGTCTTTCTCCGCCTGATTTACTTCACTTAATGTGAAAATCTCTAGGTTCCATCCATGTTGCAGCAAATGGCATTGTTTCATTCTTTTTTATGGCCGAGTAGTATTCCATTGTACCACATCTTTTATCTCTTCCTCTGTTGATGGACATTTAGGTTGTTTCCATGTCTTGGCTATTGTGAATATTGCTGCTATGAACATAGGGTGCATGTATCTATTTGAATTATAGTTTTCTCCAGATATATGTACGAGAGTGGGATTGCTGGATTGTATGGTAACACTATTTTTAGTTTTTTAAGGAACGTGCATACTGTTCTCCATGGTGGCTGTATCAATTTACATTGACCTTTCCTTTTAAGCACAAGTTTCAGAGGTCCACATGACTATTTGGCTTACATTTTGTTGACCACTTAATAACAAGCCCACACTAGGCTTCAGAGGAGAATGTAAAGTGCTCATGAATGTGATGAGCCCACAGTGATGGCTTTGTTATTGAGAATGAGAGTGTATTGGGAAACAACTAGTATCTATCCATAAATAGTACATTTTGAAGACTGGAGTCCTCAGTTTTCTCTGTTAAGGTGTAGGTTTGTTGCTAAAATATTTATTTGCATATGATTTAAATATTTGATTGCTCTTGTAACTGTTGTGTTATTTTAATTCCTATGTACACAAAAATGGATTGATGTCTCAAATGTGATTAATTAAATGATAAAAATAGAATTAAAATATTAGCATCAGAACTCCAGTTCAAACACTGAATTTAAACCTATATAAGTTGGTAGAAGGGACTCTGGTAGTGTCATAATTTACCAGAGGCTTCTGAATAAGGAGTCATGTGAACAGCAAGTATGACAGTGAATATCTAGCATTCAGCTTTTATTGGACTGGTGATCCATTGACCCCTAGTCACCTGTTATGAACCTGTCAAAATGGTCTCTGCACTGTGAAATTGTTCTTTTTTTCCCCTAAAGACAGAGACTAAAACCCTAGAGCCATCACTCAGAATTTCAGTCTTTTTTGTGACATAAGTCACACTACTACCAAGAAGCTTGTCAACTAGCCCAAACACTAATGACAAATATGTGTAGAGGGGAAGCAGATTAACTATTGGCAAAATCCCTTTGTTAACTGACATGTCACACGTCAGTGGCCAGCAGCGCGTAAAACGGCACTTGCTATTTTGTGTACTCACCTTTTCCTCACCGTGAGGCAAAGAACTGAGGTGTGGAGACTGAATCTAGTTTGGAATATATGAAATACATATATTTATTCATTTACTCACTCGCTGAACAAATATTCTTTTAGAGCCTACTCTGTTGAGAATTGTTCCCGATGCTGGAAATACAGCAGTAAACAAGAGACAAAGCCTTTTATGTTAGAGGAAATTGTTTGAGGACTTTTAGCATTATCACTTAAGACCATGTGGTGCAGGGAACGGGAGTATTATTTTGAGAGTTCTGGTATAGACTGAACAAGGTGGGTTAGAGTTTACTGAGATCGATCAGGAGAGTAAAGCAGTTGTTTTGGCAGGGGGCAGGGCGGGCAAAGCGTGGCGTTGCTTTGCAAGTAAGACTTTTACTCCAATAGTTTTCCATATTCTACTTGATTCTCTAAAAGTCGTTTCTTGTCAGTAATATGCCCCCTACTTTAGGATTCAGGGATGAGGGAACTGGTGAAAACTGTGACTAGGATGGAGTTGAAATCACAAAGTATGTATCTTAACGTTCCAGGCAAAGAAATACAAGATTGTTTTTTTCCCCTCTGAAGAATGCTGGCTGGCTGCCCAGTGGTAAAGGGGCTCAAATGTGTTTGTCTGAAAGATGGAATAAAAACATGTCTTGTTGGTAGTGGATTCATTTATTTATATTAAGTGGCTTGCTTCGTTGGTGTTTCTTCATGATACTCAGTTTCTTGAATAGCGCGGCCCTACCTTTTCATGGCTGCGTTGCCACCGTGTCAGACATGGAGAGTAAGTTATTGGGGGTTTTGAAGAAGACTGAATACAAATCTTTTTTTTAACATCTTATTGGAGTATAATTGCTTTACAATGGTGTGTTAGTTTCTGCTTTATAACAAAGTGAATCAGTTATACATATACATATGTTCCCATATCTCCTCCCTCTTGCGTCTCCCTCCCTCCCACCTTCCCTCTCCGACCCCTCTAGGTGGTCACAAAGCACCGAGCTCATCTCCCTGTGCTATGCGACTGCTTTTTACCAATAATTTAATTTTCCCCTGTTACTTTACAATTTCCTTCATTTAGGTGATGTACTTGAATGGCATAATTAAAAATCTATAGAAATACTGTAGCAGAATATAAAGATTTATTTCTTTATGTTGAAAGAGATAGCCTAACTTTAAGTGTGACAGGTGTTTCAACTGACTGTCTGAAAGCATAGATACATGAGATATCTCTCCATAATTCCCAGATCTACATGAACTCCAAATATCCTGAAATCTGAGAGAACCCTGCCCCCGCCCCCCAAACACACCTGCATCCTAATGTTCTGTAATGATGAAGGAGTTTCTAATTTAGGTGAAATAGGAAGAAAATAGGCATGGAATCTGAACTTTAGCTCGTCAGATAAAGGTACCTTAATGAAAGATTTAAGCAGAAACTCATCTCTTACTGATATGAAACTATTGTTAATTTAAAAAATTTTAATATTTGCTTAAAAATTCTGATGACTTTCTTTTGTTTACTAAGATGGGTGTCTGTGCGTGCTGAACTTCTGTTAAGGGGATCAAAGATTCCTTAAGTTCGAGAAAGACCAGTCTAGCCAGAGGAACAGCAATAAGATGCACAAAGAGCAAGATGATGAAACTTAAGAAAAATTAGTTGGGCATGTAATAGACAATGGCTTTTATTTTCTCAGAAATCTATGGGTTGAATTGTTGTTTTGGGGGTCACTCCATCTGTGTTAGCTGGGCTTAGTTGGGGCCGCTTGGTTTTCTCCCATGTGGACTCTCTTTCCAGTTAGTCTTACTTAAAGCATGGCAGCTGGGTACCAAGATGGGATTTCCAAGAGAACTGGCCCCGAAGTGTCAGTGCTTGCCTGTCTCTTGGTCAAAGCAAGTCAAGTGGCCAAGCACAGAGTCAGCATCAGAGAGGGATACACAAAGGAATAAATCAACCAAGTATGTTTCACTGGGATCCACCAAGGAAACAGTCTACTACAAATGTGCAAGGAAGGAAGCCTCTGATACGAAATGTTTATAATTCTGATGAGACCTAAGGGCTTGGTATCTTGAGAGGTGGAATCAGCTTAAACTGTGTAAGTTTGAATTACGTTATGAATGTGAGAAGCAGGCTATCTTAGGGCTTTGGCTCTCAACTTTGGCTGCATGTTAGAATCACTTGGGGAACTTTGAAAATTTCAGATGCTTTGGGTGCATCCTAGGCTAATTTACTAAAACTTCCTAGGAATTGACTCAGGCATGAATATATTTTAAGGCTCTTTGGCAGGATTCCAAAGTTCAGTCAAGGTGGAGAGTCACTATTTTAGGGATATGTTTCTGTTGAGATGGCCTTGAAGGAGGACAGCCATGTCTTTTCTTGGCATCACTGATTGAGATAAAATGCTCGCCAGGTGTGCAGTGAGTAAAGGATTTTTGTTGGGCTCCCAGGTTATGACATCTTCCAGTTGTTCCAAAGATATCTTTTTCCTGAGGTATCAGCTCACTCATTTCTGCTCTCCTCTTACTTGTGCTAAAACGGTTCAGTATTTCCCCTTAAGTGACATTACAACGTCTCCTATGGATATATCTGGTTTGAGGTCCTCCTCAGTTTTCCGTCTCTGTTGCTCCTGTTCCCTACTTATGTCTCCTGTAGATTTGTTACCATCCTCCTACGTCTTCATCACTCCAAACTCTTTGATTCTTAACCCTCTTGCTGCTTTTCAGAGCAGTTGCCTTTCTAAGGTCTAAACTATGTGGCAGTCTCCTCGTTGTTCTCTCTTCTTGCATTTTTCTCAGACTAATTCTTTATGACTGCAATTGATTTCTGTAATCCAACACATTTTTATTCTTCTTTCTACAAAATTAAAACTTAAATGTACAGGTTTGTATATCTGTGGTTAGCCATACCTTTAATTTTTTATGATAACATTTCAAAATGTAATATATGTGCCTGGTAAATTAAAACTTTGTACATAAGTATAAAATAAAAAGAACTGTTTTCATGCCCACCCACAGTTTAATTCCATTAAGGAAACTATTAGTGCTTTATCGTATATCCTTCCAGAAAAGTTCTAGGCATATACCAAAAATTATATAAATATTTTAAAATATATAGCAATGGGATTAAGTATAATATATTCTAAACTTTAAGAAAAATGGAATATATTGTGGAGATTTTACCATATTTTGGCTTTTTGATATATTTTATTGTATGGCTATAGCATAATTTATTTAAATTATCCCCTTTTGGTAACATTTACTCTCTTTCCAGTTAACTGTTATTTACAACATATACCTTCATGTAAATGTGTATATTAGTAGCAGGGGAATTGCTCGATCAAATAGTGCATGCACTTAAATTTTGATAGCTTCTGTCAAAGTGCCTTCCAAAGGGATGCCAATAATTTTATATTTCCATAGTAGTTTATAAAAATACCGGTTTTCCCAAATCTTCATCTACACTGGATTTTAACCAACTTTTTATGTTTGGCTTTAGTTTAGGCCCTTATTATCTCATGTGAACTATTGGAATAATCTACTTTCTCTGCTTAACCTCTATAGAGACATTAGCAGAGTGTGGTACACATGGAAGATTCCCTATAAATGTCAGAGTGATAGACTTTACTGGATTAAACAACAGATTAGAACATTTCTACTCTTCTTAATCACAGTCACAAAAATCCAATGTAATACAAATATTCCATGGTGCTACTTTGGAGCCATACCATGTCCTAAAATAAAAGTAGCTAAGTAGTGTGTACCAGGTGTATATGTATGTTTAAAAAGCTGAACAAAGTACTAGAAATCTACCAACAGGTATGATGCTGGTATGGTGCGTACTTTACACTTAGTGGGTTGTAGCATTTTTGAAGAGTCTGTATATACATGTAATTAATTTCCTTTTAAAACTGTGTTTGAAAGTATCTTTGCTTATTTGGATTTTGTGGGATTTCCTCTTGTAAACAAATAGTAGAGTAAATGACTAATGAAAAAGATAGTCTGACACATGTAGTGGAATATTTAGGAAAGTCTGTAAAAATTACAGCTTGTATAATGAAAAACTGGCATTAAGCAATATTTTATTATGTTGTAATTAAAAAGTCATGACTATGAATTACATTTCATATCTGGCCTCTAGTTTTTCTTTTAATATATTGAAATTGTTTTATTAATAAGGAAATTAAAAATTTTTTGAACCTTTTACTTTGAGGCAAATATAATTTTCCTGGTTCATTGTTAAACTTATCTCTCTCTTAAGTATCTTCCCATTTTTTAGAGTGATAGAAAATGTGGAAAGCTGTATTATGCTTTTTAGGATTTTAAGAAATATTTATTGTACTTAGGTAAATTAATAAGAAATTATTGACTTACTGGGTAAAAGATGAGCATGTTATACAATGCCTTTCCTTTTCAAAATGCGCATTATTCATCACTGATGAGAGTGAGGTTGTATGTTGAACATGGATTCATGAAACTGAAGGTATACAATCTCTTTATGTTGAGAAATACCTAATTCTCTTCAGGGGCCTTTCTTTCTACCTATCGTAGGAGAGCTTCTAAAAGCTACCTAATTTATTGACTGTCTTAGTATTTGTACTAGGTATTTTACAGATATTCTTTTACTTAATCTTTACAAGGGCCTCTTGAAGTGTTACCATATTTTATGGCTGACAAGATTAAGCCTCCACTAGATTAAGTAACTTGGCCATTGATTACAGACTTTGTTAGAGGCAGAGCTAGGATGCAAGCCTGACCCTAAGTCCACATTATATGTCCAAAATTATGTTCATGGGATTGAATTTTGGCCAACAGGTCAAGGTTCCAAAGAGTTCAGTTTAGTCTTCCATTATCTTCCTTAACTTTTGTGTATCCCTTGAACTCCATGATGTTCCAGAAGCTAAAAAATGGGAATGGTTACATTTTATGGTTCTTATTAGAATACAGCATCATTCAAAGGCACATCATTCAGTCTCTTTGCTGAAGGAGAAGCCACCAAGATAAAGCCACCTAAGGTGAGAGCAGAAGTAGCTATTTATAATGCCAGGCCATTGAATTGGTCTTTCCTGTTGTTTGACTTCTAAGGAATCAGATTCAAGAGAGAGAATTCAGTTCTGTGGTCAGTTCTGGGCTGGCTATTTTCCTTTTACTAAATTCTCCCACAGGTTTTCTTTGATAAGGTGAGCTTTTATTTTTGTGTGAGAACTACAAAAAATAGATTTTCATAGTTTCTTTAAAGTGTAATTTCTTACCATGATGACTTCGATCATTTTATCACAGTTGAGATGTATTAAAATATTTTTTTAAAGCTTTGTTTATAATGTTTAAGACGGTTTGTGCATCCAGTTTTTATATATAAGACAAGGAATTTTTCCTTATTTCAACTTTAATGAAACACTATGTTATATACTTATTTATCTGGCAAATAGTTATAAGCCTTGTTTTAAATTTTGTGATGTTTTGAAATAGAGCATTTGATGTAGTTATAATGTCGGTTACGTATATTGTCCTAGTGTCATAATATCTACATGAGTCAAGCTTTCAGTTTCAGAAATCGCTTGTTTACTCTCTCACACTCCTGGGATGGATGCTGTCATTGTCTTTATTATCTGAGGAAAATGTCTCATCTTGAAATCAAGCCCACAACCTTCATTTTTAATCAGACAATGCTTACTTATTAAAGATCGTTCTAAAGCTGAATCAATTAAATTTCTAGAAACTCAAGAGGCAGGATTTACACTTATTTATATAATGACAGAAGTCAACTTAAAATTGAGCCTTGAAACATCTGTAAATATTCTTTGCATTGAATTAGAAATCTGTGTGTTCCTTTTTTTTTTTAAGATGTCAATTCCAGCAATACAGACATTGGAATTTTAGTTTATTTCTTTTGATGTTTTGGATCAGACAATGACTTTTCTCCATTTGCTGTTGCTTTTAATGTTACATATTTAGTATGCTCATTAGGAATCTTAGCTGTCAGCTGCTCCTCCTGCTTTAGTTGACAGGTTCCCTGCACTCCCCCCCCCGCCTTCCATATTTGTTGCAACCCTATAGCATAGCTATATGATTTCTTCCTAGATAGGCATCTCTTAGCTCTACTTACTAGGAGCATCATGTCCTGGAAAGTGCATTTCACTGTTGACAACACTTCTGCTATTCTATCCAGTTAAATCTGATCTAGCTAAAACAAAGCCAAAATACTCCCTATGTAAAATTACCACATACAGATTAAGTTTACTTTGTGTTTGTTCTTTTAATTTAGCTTTATGGATTAAAGACTTAACTCTGTGTGAATATTTTGAGCAAGTGCATTTTTCAGGACTGACACGTAGGCAGCTTTGCCTGGGTAAATTGGTTTCCTGGCTAGATTACCAAAATTCTTCAAAATATACAAGTTATTTTTTTTCCAAACATATGCTAGTTTCCAGTGAACTGAAGAAGATGGATTTTACAGAAAGTAAAATTGATTTTAAAAGGATTTTAGGTCTTTATGAACTTATTTTTTTTTAAAGGAGATAGATAGTACATTTTTACTGTCAATAGTAGAAACTCCTGATTGATGCATAGCCTGAGTTTTTTTTTTCCAAGATATTTCATGTGCACATGATGTCATACATTGAGCTCTGAAGAATATTTGTAGCACTCTCGAGGATAATACCCCTGCTTAAATATTGAGTCTCACGGACTTGGGGAAAAAACATACATAATAGTATACAACAGGCTATTTGTTTTTGTTCAGTATTTATGTACTTATAATGTGAAAGGATAAAATGTGTATTGGTTGTTGATTAGACCAACTTCTATTCTGTGGTTATAGGATAATTAATTTCTCCATCTACATATACTTAGAAAATGAATGTTTGGCCTATACCTAAGATATTTGCTTTTCTAGCGACTGAATTTCTTTTTCTGTGGGAAGATTTCTTCACAATTTTGATAGGTTTTACTAAGAACTTTTTTTTAAACCTCGAATAAATGGAGGAACATACCACACACCTGGATGTTGATACTGAATTTTATAACAACTGAAATCTGGGCGAGTAGGCTACCTGACCTGCAGGCTGAATTTGGCATGCAGGGTGTGTGTGTGGGGGTGTGTGTGTGAATTTTTAACTTAAATTTACAATATGTTTGGATATGGCAGACATTCTGCAGCTGCAAAAGTTAACTTCATTCTGTCTCATGTAACACTGTCTTGCTTTGCTCATTTGTATTACCTGCCTGGCTTCTAGAATTAGTTGAGGTTTTGACAATTAAAAAAAATCAATTTAGGAAGATCTGATGCATTTTATGTAATTCCAGTTAATCTTCCAGTGGGATTTGGTGGGGGAGGAGGAATGGATTTAAAGATCGTCTGCTGGACCATTTTCTGGGTTATAGAGAGAAAGTTAAGTGGAGAATTACCACCAACCAGCTTATTTTTGTTTTCTTGTTTTGATTAGCAAATTGAGTTTTAAGTGGGAAAATAACCTACTCCATAGGATTTGACTGGCTTGACTCTAGGGTAGAATAGAAGTGAGTAAATGTGTTCCTCTAGGTGGATGGTGATTGTGCAGTGAGTTCTCAATGTGTGCTCGCCAGAGCGGCATCAACATCACCTGATAACTTGTTTGGGGGAAAAAATACTCAGCCCCATCCAAAATCTGTTGAATCAGAAACCGGGGTGGAGGCCCAGAGTTTGAGTTTAACAAGCCTTGCAGGGCATTCTGATGCTCTATAAAATTGGAGAATCATTGGTCTGTTAAATCTTCTTACTGCAGTAAGATTAGTAGAATGGGATATTGTTCCTTGGATTGAATAAATCTAAGTCTGGTCTTGACTTAGCCTGTTGCCACCCATGTGACTGTGACCCCCTGTATCTCTGTTCCCTGGTTGTAAAATGAGGGAATTGAGTTCTGTGACTTTCTTCCAAATGGTCCAAAGCATTAGCAACTTCAAAACTTTCAACTGTATTATTTCTTCTCTCCTATTGCTATGCAATTAAAAATAAAAAGCCTGAAAGAAGTAACCATTCAATTTTGCTTTGTTTAAGGGGTGGTGGGAAATGGAAGTAGAACATCTGTCAGGTGCCCTTAGGCTACTAACTAATAATGGAAGAAACGGCTGTGAATCTTCCTAACACCTGTAGGCCTTGCCTTAGAAGACACTTGACAAGGACAGTTGAAATATTTAGTGGTACTTGATGTGCTGGAGTATGAAACCAAGTGTAATTTAAGCAATTTAGAGCACATTGAACTTGTCTAGCTAGTGCAGTTGGTATAGCCAACAAATGGTTATGAAGGAAGAGGTTAATATAAGTGGTTTCCTGTGCTACTTGGCATGTTTTAAAAACAAATGAATGATAAAATTCTGTTCTCAATGCTGGTTTGGTGTGGATTTCTTTCATCACAAACTTGGTATTTAAATTGTGTGTTTAAATTGTGCTTTAACTTCAAATGTATTTCCATATATTTTATTTTATATAATGGCTAGAAAAACCTATCAAATAGTTTATTAGAACCACGAAACAGAGGCAAAGGTTCTTCTGCTTTATCTGATCAGTATCTGACAATTCTTAGAAACATTCTTCTGAATCTCATTGACTGTTTTGTGTTTTAAGTAGTATGTATGTTTCAAAAACACTTAATATTCTCACAAAAGCATAACTACTCACTATAGAAAATTCACATATTATAGAGATATGTAATAAAAAATGAAAGTCCCTTGGAATTCACTTCCCCTACTTTTGCCCACTACCCAAAGTAACCATTGTTTTTATACATTCCTTCATATTTTTTTCCAAAGTGCACTCTTAAAAATATTAGTGTTATACTTTTTCATGTTATACACAGGGTCAGAGTTTCAGTTCTTTTGACAAACTGGGGTAGGATTCTAGTATATTGGTAGAATTTTTAGTTTATATTCATCCTCATAAAATGGACGTATTTACAAATATGAATGCCACTAAAAATAAAAGCCAAGAGGAACTAAAATTAAAAAAAAAAATCGAGGAAATAACCAGCAGACTAACTTGCCTCTAAAACTTATGAAGTAGAAAGTTGCCCTTTTGTAAAATGGTATATTATGAGATTGTAATAAGGGGTTGGTGGAAGTAAATGATTTTGCTTAGCTGGTTTAGAAATTAACTCAATGGTGATATTCCTGGAGGAAAGCCTAGACTGGTGTATTTGCTCTCTGTTTTGCTTGTATTTTCAAAATAATGTGTCATTGTCTTGAGAATGTGCCAGGTTAAATCTCGGAAATGATCATCATTCACTAAGTCAGTCAACAAATATTTTTGCAATGCATCAGGCATGAGAATTTTTGGGAGGTTTAAGCAACATTTTTATTCCTCTGCCCCTTTGAAGGAACAGATCTGCTGTTCCTAACTATTCACACCCCTTGGTACCATCTAGAACCAGCTTCTACCCTACCCTCTGTTCACACCCCTCCCACCTTCCACCTGCATTAACACTTGACAGGCCCTTATTTCTCTGTCAGGGGTCTCTGTAGCTGTTTTGTCCTTGACCAAGCTATGTTTAGAAAAAATTTAATCTCTCGTGTAATTTTGGCAAACAGCAGCCCAAGCTCTGCTTTTCCAAACACATAACTTGCAGATTGTCATGTTTCTGTTGGGAGAAGGAAAAACGTCCAATCAGAAGAGAATTGAAATGATATAAATTAGGCTCATTGTTTCCCAAATCGCTGGTGTTAGGTAAGAATTGTGGATAAGAATAGCCTGGGCCCCCTTAAGGATCAGGGCAGGCATGTGTGCATGCATGAGGAAACCAGGCCTTTGTCAGGATCCTTTCTGGAATGGCTATTAAAGTAATTACAGTAATTTATAGATTTTTTTTTTTTCTCCCTTCTGTTTCAAAATGGGTTCCATTTTTTGTCTTTTGTCTTGAGTTCCTCAGTTGGAGTGTGCACATGTGTGTGTGTTGGGTAGCCCGCTTATAGTCTCTGTGAAGTAATCTGCACCCTGCCTGGTGAGGTGTGGGACTCACAGACACCCAGAGATGGCTCTGCCAGCGTTGCTGTCGGGAAGCTCTGGCCCTTCGAGAGTAACGAGAGAATTGTACTGTACAGTACCGTGTCGCAGTGGCTAATTATAGTTTGTCATGGAACCGTTTAAAATCACTGTGTTTGATTTAAAGAAAGACTTTCTCTGAATGTCTTTAAAAATACAACTGTTCGCAGCTATGGATTTTACATTTTTATGTCACTGCTGCTTGTCTATAAGAGCAGGAATACTTTCCGTATATGACTTTTAGAGGGAAAGTTTAAAAATCTCTCGACTACATAATATGCGTGCTCACTGTGCAAGACTTAATTTTAGTATAACAGACAAAAAGAATTTTATGTTGTAGTCTTTTTCTGTATTTGATTTTTCATAAACTTTATAGACTTGATTTTTTATAACTTCAGTAACTTCAAATCCCAAGAATTTCTCATGGCAGTTTATTGTTATTTTACCTTGTGTTTGCCTGAATAAAGCAAATTGGTAAGAGTGACTTTCCTTTTTAACAAGTTCACATTGATTATGGAGATTAGGCTATTTCTAAATAAGCCTTGGCATCATTATTGCTTACAGTAGTAGTTAGTTTTGTTTATATATAACGTATGTTTTGAATTTCATCAAATGAGGGTGTTTATCAATGTAATGACATTTCACAAGGCGGTAAGACATAACATATGTTATATACCTTCTTAGAGTCAGAATGGAAAGAGTTAAGCTTTTCCTAGTCTGTAGATCAAGCCTTGTAACCACAGTAACCAATTTACTGTTATTTGCTTCCTCCTAGCAGAGATGAAAAGTCAGTGGTAGAAAAAGTCTACTTCGTAGACAAGCACAACTGCAATCGATCCCAATGGATTAAGATTCTGAGGCATAATTAACTATTTGCGTTTCTTAAGGTCTATGATTTTAATAGAAATAAATTGCCTTTTGTTTTTCAGGTGTTTTGATTCCTCAACAGCTACTCAAGTTTAATATAAAGGAAGTTTATGTAGTTTATAGTTTGCATTTTCAAAAGGGAACAAGGACATTTTAAAGAAAGCAGAGACAGATACAATTTAGTGTAAATAATAGAAAAATTAAATGTTAATTATGGAAACTACAATTTCTCCACAAAATTGCAGGAGTGCTGAGTTTTGTAAAGGATGTGAATGTAAATTTTGAGTATTCCCATGGAAATGTAACGTTGTTGTGTTTTGTGTGATTTACATAAAACAACGTAATGTATGTTATAGCTATCTCTAAAGGTTGTGAAAAATACATGGATGCATGCTCGCTAGAGTAGTTTGGGCTACTTGGAAGGGGCATGTCTTCAAATTTAGTGCGTTCAAAGCCAACGCCTGCTCCTTTTCAACTTTATGCCTCACCTTGGATGTTTCATGAAAGAAGATGTTTTATCATTTTGATATTACATATGTTTTACATCAGTGTTAAGATGATTTTTCTCATCCCTGGGAGAATTTGGTAAAGTTGATATGGATAGATTTATCAATGATACATTTTTAAATGGTACTGGAAGTCTTAACTTTAACAAATTGGTGAAAGATGACTTTGTTTTTAACAAAGTCGTATTGAGCATTTGGCTTTACTTCTGAAATATAAAGTTAGCTTTGCCTTTTAAATATATCCAGAAGCCAGATATTTCTGGTCATCTCCACCATTGCCTTGGACAGTAGTACAAGCCTTCATCATTTCTCTCTTGGACCGCTGCAAGGGCCTCTTGACCAGTCTCCCTGCTTCTCCTTTTATCCTGACTCCCTCTTTCTCTCCACACCCCGACATCCCTGCCAGAATGACCTTTCAAAATGGTGAGTCTGATTATGCCACATCCTGTTCAGAACCGTTTAATGGTTTTTCCATCTCACTTAGTGTAGAATCCAAAGTGCTTATCATGGTGTGACTCCTGCCTGCCGCCCTGGCCTCATTTTCACTCTCTCACTACACTCCAGCCACACTAGCTTCATGAAGTGCTGTATTCTGAACTTGTAGTTTCCCCAATAGGAGCTTTTGTACCTTCTGTTTCCTAGGCCTGGAAGGGTCTTCTTACAGAAATTTAACTGCTGCCCAGTCTCATTCTGATTTCTGCTCAGATGCTTAGTTCATCTGGGCTGTAATAACAAAAACCATGGACTGGTTGGCTTATAAGCAACAAACATCTATTTCTCAGACTTTCAGAACCTGGAGAGTGCAAGATCAAGGAGCTGGCGGATTCGGTGTCTGCTGAGGCCCTGCTTTGTGGTTCTCTCTGTACCTTACATGGTGGAAGGGACGAAGGAGCTCTGTGGGGCCGCATTTATGAGGGGACTAATCCCTTTGCTAAGGGCTTTCACCCTCATGACCTAATCACCCCCAGTGCTGCGCCTTCTAATACCGTCACATTGAATATTAGGTTTCAACATATGAATTCTGAGGGTACACAAGCAATGTCTACGGCAGATGTGTGTCCCCAGCGAAAACTTCCTTCACTACCATGTCTCACGTAGCAACTTTCTCCCTATTTATTTTCTTGCTTTTTCTTTATTGCATTTACTACTGCTTGACATTATATTATATATTTTGCTCCATTATAATCCAAGGTCTATGAGGATGGGGAGTTGTTATTTTGTCCTCCTTCTCCGGACTTACTTGAGGCACATAATTGTTGATATAGTTGTTTAAAAAATGAATATTCAAAAGAACTAAGCTTGAGTAGGTATAGAAATCACATTTTCAAATATGGTCAAGAGCAGGTTTGGGATACAAGTGGGGGGGGGTGAAGCTTGGGATCAGCAAATGCTGCTTATTTTAAAGCCCTTTAGATCCTTCAACAGCTCAAACACCTTTCCCTACTGTTTTCTTTCCTGCTTGTGCTTAAATCTTGTTTAATTCCACTTTTTGATTGCTTGGAATCACCTTTTCGAAAATGCTTTTTGATGTATAACCTGAAAAATGGTCACAATACCTTTGCATAAGCCCTACTATGAAAATCTACCATTTTATCATGTTGTATATTTCTAAAATCCCAGCCAGTCAGAATTTGCCGGATACATCTTTTTTTTTTTTTTTTAATTTAATTTATTTTTTTTTTTTGGCGGTGTTGGTTCTTCACTGCTGCACGTGGACTTTCTCTAGTTGCAGCGAGCAGGGGCTACTCTTCGTTGTGCATGGGCTTCTCACTGTGGTGGTTTCTCTTGTTACAGAGCATGGGCTCTAGGCACGCAGGCTTCAGTAGTTGTGGCACGCGGGCTCAGTAGTTGTGACTCGTGGGCTCTAGAGCGCAGGCTCAGTAGTTGTGGTGCATGGGCTTAGTTTCTCTGCGGCATGTGGGATCTTCCTGGACAAGGGATCGAACCTGTGTCCCCTGCATTGGCAGGTGGATTCTTAGCCACTGTGCCACTAGGGAAGTCCCCCGATACATCTTTCATCTTCTGTGTCTACTGAGTATTACTTCTCAGTTATTTACACTTGGAAGTAAGGAAGGAAAGTGTGCCTAATCCTTAAAATAAGAAATCATGGAATTTGTGTACACTTGCAAAGATTAGTAATTCTTCCCATTTACAGTGGAATTTTACTATGAAATGTTTTGTTGAATGGCCTCTAGAGACCTGAAAGTGGCAATGTATATCCTCAGGAGTAATTTCCTTTCTTATTGTCAGTGGATATGCCTATTGCCTAAATTTCTGGATTACGACAACCTTGAGCATCTCAAATCCACTTAATTACATTTATTGAGGATGATTTTGTTGGGTAACTTAAAAATCCAGCGGTTAAAATAATTTAGTTGGTAAACACTAATAAGAAAAGCCTCATGTATGAGCTATCAGGCAATGAGGTATACTGCATCAAAGCATTTTATGGCTGTCAGAAGTTTAGGCACCATCCTTGGACAGTTTCACAAAATGTTCTTTTTCAATGAAGTCTGTTATATCAAATATTTATCACAGATATAGCCAATAATGATAGTGTCTGTCACATAAGCATCCAATTATTACTATCCTAAGACTTCACATAATATTATCTCTCTTAATCCCCAAAATATTTTAGAAAGTCAATCTTTTTATCCTTATTTTGAGTTGAGGAAATGAAGATTTAAGGTTAACTGCCTTGTTCTTGGTTATGCACGCAGAGCTGATGGAGACAGGATTTAAATCCAGGGACCTCTAATTCTCAAAGCCAGGATATCAACCCAAGGAAACCTCCATGACTCGACTGGGGTTCATAATGATGATCCTATTTTCTCCATCATAATAGAATGTTGCCCTCAGAGTTGTAAGCCTCATTGTTTACCACCCCATTTAAAGCCCCAGACAGTCATTTGGCTGACTCAGCTGTCTCTTCTGGTTATTTGTTACACTTCAGTTTCTGGCAGATGCTCTCAATGTATGGACTCTGTTAGCATTTGAGGAGAGCAATCAAATAACATGATTAAATCAGGAAGACTAATTGGTGCTATTTTAAATATATTTGGCTTGCAGGTACCTCCACTTCTCTTGGGGGAAATTTTGTGATAGCTTATTTCCCATGCTGGAGTAAGAATGAGCACTGCCGTATTTAACTTTTGTAATAGAAGTATGCTTTTTTTTTTTAAACTTTTTTTGTCAACAGAAACTCTGGAACTTCTGTGGCTTTACTAGCTAAAAAAAATCTGCCAGTAACCAAATTCATGTTCTAATGATGTTCAAAACAAACTTTTGTTATTATTTAACCTTTCTTAAATAGGACTATTATTGAATGACACAATCTCTTGAGAAGTTTTGCTGAAATACTCTTCAGATATCAATTACAGTTGTTGATACGTTTTCTGGCTTTGGGACAAACATGAGTGATTAGAAGGGGAGTTGAAAGCCTTGAGGGTTTGCAAAGAGTGGTTTGATAGGATGGCAAGCATTAATTGAATAAGCTCTTTAATGTAACGTGATTTATTGGAAATAGATTCTGGACAAGTTGCTAGCCTCAGAGGTGAGGTGATAGAATAGCTTCCTCTTTAGGTTACCTGTATGAGCACAGAACAGATTATTAGTGATAGAATATCTTTATTTTATGGTAGTCTGGCTGGCAGCTGTAATATTGTATTACGTTAGTTAGGTCTTAAGTAGGCAAGTGGCCATTTCTCTCCACTCCCTTTTGTAAGCATGTTGGGTTCTTTTTCCCCCCGAGACAGCACAAAATTGTGAAACTTTGCCTTTTGTATAATAAAACTTGGCTACCATTTTAGAGTTAGAAAAATGGGAAGCATGCTAACCATTGCTTCAGGCCTGAGCAGCCAAACCACAGAGTCACCGTGGTAGGAATTTAAGTCAAACCAAAGGCACCAGAGACCATATTTGAGAGATCTGGGGTGTTGGGCTTACTTTGTTGAGTGCATCTGAAGTTTCTAGTGTGGTTGAGTACATAGTGACTCTACAGAACTGGAATTAGCAAGGGCATTCTTTGGGGGTGATCCCTCTTCTCCTTTGCCTAAGGAGGGAAATTTCAAGCCCAGCAGAGGAGGATTATGTTAATATTTACTAATTATAACTAGGCCATGGTCTAGAGATCTCAGGGAGAGGAATAGCAAATGGGGGTGGATAAAGTAGGAGTTGGTATGTGATATGGAAAAGGGAAGTGACTAGATGATAATGTCCCAGTAGGAACGAGAAAGAAGCCAAAGGTTTACATCTGAACTTTGAATGATGTACCTGTGCCAGCAGCTTTACCAAGTGGAGATGATAAATAAACCCAGTGATATGTTTATTCCTGGTACAGAGAAAGCTGACTTTCAAATTTGTGAAGACTAAGAAAGATCCAAGTCCAGAAAGACAACTGTAAACAAGTTGCACAGAACATTATCAGTTTACCCAGTGGTGATCAGATAACTTGGATGATTAGAAAGCATTTTAACTAAGAGTAGACAACTCATGTTTTTCTTTTTTTGGAGGTAGAACTCATCAGAACATTCAAAGGCATTGTACTATTTGATTAGCACGAGGGCCTTCTGGTTTCAGGCCGGTACTCTTTCTAGAACACTACTTCGTGTGCGTGTGTGGAGGTGGGGAGAGGTGAGAGTAATGGAAGGAAACATGAAGGTTTATATATGACTTTAAAGAAGGTGGCTAAAACCGTGTCTTATTCTACACCCTTGAGATGGTCATCCTATTACGTCCTGCTTTTTTGCGGCTGTATTATATTAAAATAGAGTTTTGTAAAACATTTCTTGCTGAGTTGGATGTTATGTGGTAATTATACTGATAGTTAAGAACCATTGAACGTTTTGAAGCAGTGAAATAACATAGTCACCTCTGTGTTTTAGAAAAAAAAATAGCACTGGGTGAAAGAAAGGTGGAGATGGTATTGGAATTGGGAGAGATTGTAGAGATGTAGAATGTTCTAATGTAGAACATTTAGGCAATTGCTAACAAGAGCCTGGACCAATGCTGTGACAGTGAAAGTAGAGAGGGATGGTAAACCTGAGAAAAGGCTTTGGGTAGAATCTATATATTTTGTCAGATGGTTGAACTTAGATGATAGGAGTGAAGTACCATGTCAAGTCTGAAATTTCTAGTGTGGTTGAGTAAAGGGTGACTGTACAAAACTAGAACTAACCATGGCATCTTCTCCTCTCATCACCTGTCAGTAACTCATTGCCGAGCCCTGTTGATTCTAGTTCTGAAACAGAGTGAATACCTCCTGCTGACTTCACTTCCATCCCCCTAGTCCAAGCTGCTATCCCCTGCCTGGATGGCTGCCATGTCCTCTTACTTGGTGCCATAGTATCTGCTATTTCACCTTGCCATCTTATTTTCCTTATGACAGTGACACTGATCCTTTTAAGGTACACTTATGATCACGTTGGTCTCCTACTTCACCTTCTCCATGATTTCTTACTGATTTTAACATGAAGACCAAAACCTTAGTTGTGGCCTAGAAAGTATTGGAATGTGGGCCCTGCCTGCTGTATCAGCCTCATCTCAGATCATTTCACTCTATTTTGATGTGGCTCCAGCTGTTCTGTCCATCTTTCAAGGTACCAAATTCTCTTGAGACTTGCTTCTTTTGCACATGCATTTTCCATGCTTGAGATGCTTTAACCTCTCCTTCTCACTAGGCCAACTCCTTCTCCCCTTCAGCCTCTGATTTATTTTTTTCTTCATTATATAAAGAAGAGAAATCAAATAACAATAATTATATAACTATAGTTATATAATAATTATATAACTTCCTTATATAATTATTCAGTGAATGGAGTTTCATGGCACCAGGGATTTTTTCCAGTTTAAAAAAAATTACTAAATCCCCAGTTCAGTGCCTGGTAGATAGCAGCTGTTTAATAAATATATTCTAGGTAAATGAATAATGGTTTTAATAGAACAGATGTGAATTGATCATATGGGTCATTAGGAATATTTAGTAAACTGTCTAGTAACTAGTCATTTCTTGTACCTCTCAATTAAACAGAAGATATAATGTAGGTTATGTTTTAGTTGACAGCATTTTTTTTAAAACATCTTTATTGGAGTAAAATTGTCTTACAGTGTTGTGTTAGTTTCTGCTGTATAACAAAGTGAATCAGCTATATGCATACGTATATCCCCATATCCCCTCCCTCTTGCGTCTCCCTCCCACCCTCCTTATCCCACCCCTCTAGGTGGTCGAAAGCACCGAGCTGATCTCCCTGTGCTATGCAGCTGCTTCCCACTCCCTGTGCTATGCAGCTATTTTACATTTGGTAGTGTATATATGTCCATGCCACTCTCTTACTTCATCCCAGCTTACCCTTCCCCCTCCCCATGTCCTCAAGTCCATTCTCTACGTCTGTGTCTTTATTCGTGTCCTGCCCTTAGGTTCTTCAGAACCATTTCTTTCTTTCTTTTTTTTTTTAGATTCCATATATATGTGTTAGCATACGGTATTTGTTTTTCTCTTTCAAACTTACTTCACTCTGTATGACAGACTCTAGGTCCTTCCACCTCACTACAAATAACTCAGTTTTGTTTCTTTTTGGGGCTGAGTAATATTCCATTTTATATACGTGCCACATCTTCTTTATCCATTCATCTGTTGATGGATACTTAGGTCGCTTCCATGTCCTGGCTATTGTAAATAGTGCTGCAGTGAACATTGTAGTACGTGACTCTTTTTGAATTATGGTTTTCTCAGGGTATATGCCCAGTAGTGGGATTGCTGGGTTGTATGGTAGTTCTATTTTTAGTTTTTTAAGGAACCTCCATACTGTTTTCCATAGTGGCTGTACCAGTTTACATTCCCACCAACAGTGCAAGAGGGTTTCCCTTTTCTCCACACCCTCTCCAGCATTTATTGTCTGTAGATTTTTTGATGATGGCCATTCTGACTGGTGTGAGGTGATAGCTCATTGTAGCTTTGATTTGCATTTCTCTAATGGTTACTGATGTTGAGCATCCTTTCATGTATTTGTTGGCAATCTGTATATCTTCTTTGGAGAAATGTCTATTTAGGTCTTCTGCCCATTTTTGGATTGGGTTGTTTGTTTTTTTTATATTGAGCTGCATGAGCTGCTTGTATATTTTGGAGATTAATCCTTTGTCAGTTGCTTCATTTGAAAATATTTTCTCCCAATCTGAGGGTTGTCTTTTTGTCTTTTTTATGGTTTCCTTTGCTGTATAAAAGCTTTTAAATTTTATTGGGTCCCATTTGTTTATTTTTGTTTGTATTTCCATTTCTCTAGGAGGTGGGTCAAAAAGGATCTTGCTGTGATTTATGTCATAGAGTGTTCTGCCTATGTTTTTCTTTAAGTGTTTTATACTGTCTGGGCTTACATTTAGATCTTTAATCCATTTTGAGTTTATTTTTGTGTATGGTGTTAGGGAATGTTCTCATTTCACTCTTTTCCATGTAGCTGTCCAGTTTTCCCAGTACCACTTATTGAAGAGGCTGTCTTCTCTCCATTGTATACTCCTGGCTCCTTTATCAAAGATAAGGTGACCATATGTGCGTGGGTTTATCCCTGGGCTTTCTTTCCTGTTCCATTGATCTATATTTCTGTTATTGTGCCAGTACCAGACTGTCTTGATTACTGTAGCTTTGTAGTATAGTCTGAAGTCCAGGAACCTGATACCTCCACCTCCGTTTTTCTCTCTCAGGGTTGCTTTGGCAATTCGGGGTCTTTTGTATTTCCATACAAATTGTGAAATTTTTTGTTCTAGTTTTGTGAAAAATGCCATTAGTAGTTTGATAGGGATCACATTGAATCTGTAGATTGCTTTGGGTAGTAGAGTCATTTTCACAATGTTGATTCTTCCAATCCAAGAACATGGTATATCTCTCCATCTGCTTGTATCATCCTTAATTTCTTTCATCAGTGTCTTATAGTTTTCTGCATACAGGTCTTTTGTCTCCTTAGATAGGTTTATTCCTAGGTATTTTATTTTTTGTTGTTGCAGTGGTAAATGGGAGTGTTTTCTTAATTTCTCTTTCAGGTTTTTCTTCATCAGTGTATAGGAATGCAAGAGATTTCTGTGCATTAATTTTGTATCCGGCTACATTACTAAATTCATTGTTGAGCTCTTGTTGTTTTATGATAGCATCTTTAGGATTCTCTATGTATGGTATCATGTCATCTGCAAACAGTGACAGTTTTACCTCTCTTTTCCGATTTGGATTCCTTTTTTTCCTTTTTCTTCTCTGACTGCTGTGGCTAAAACTTCCAAAACTGTGGAATAATAGTGGTGAGAGTGGGCAACCTTATCTTGTTCCTCATCGTAGAGGAAATGGTTTTAGTTTTTCACCATTGAGAACGATGTTGGCTGTGGGTTTGTCATATTTGGCCTTCATTATGTTGAGGTGAGTTCCCTCTATGCCTACTTTCTGGAGAGTTTTTATCATAAATGGGTGTTGAATTTTGTCAAAAGCTTTTTCTGCATCTATTGGGATGATCATATGGTTTTTCTTCTTCAGTTTGTGAATATGTTTTATCGCATTGGTTGATTTGTGTATACTTAAGAATCCTTGCATTCCTGAGATAAACCCCACTTGATCGTGGTGTATGATCCTTTTAATGTGCTGTTGGATTCTGTTTGCTAGTATTTTGCTGAGGATTTTTGCATCTATGTTCATCGGTGATATTGGCCTGTAGTTTTCTTTCTTTGTGACATCTTTGTCTGGTTTTGGTAGCAGGGTGATGGTGGTCTCGTAGAATGAGTTTGGGAGTGTCCCTCCCTCTGCTATATTTTGGAAGAGTTTGAGAAGGATAGGTGGTAGCTTTTCTGTTAATGTTTGATAGAGTT
The DNA here is from genome assembly GCF_005190385.1 of Monodon monoceros. Lineage (NCBI taxonomy): Eukaryota > Metazoa > Chordata > Mammalia > Artiodactyla > Monodontidae > Monodon > Monodon monoceros. The sequence continues at coordinate 31,143,242 of NW_021703772.1, read as the reverse complement.
TGCCTGTGAAGCCATCTGGTCCTGGACTTTCGTCTGTTGGAAGGTTTTTTTTGTTTGTTTGGTTTTTTTTGATTTTTTGTTTTTTGTGGTACATGGACCTCACTGTTGCGGCCTCTCCCATTGCGGAGCACAGGCTCAGCGGCCATGGCCCATGGGCCCAGCCGCTCCACAGCACGTGGGATCCTCCTGGACTGGGGCACGAACCTGTGTCCCCTGCATTGGCAGGCGGACTCAACCACTGCGCCACCAGGGAAGACCTGTTGGAAGGTTTTTAATCACAGTCTCAATTTCAGGGCTTGTGATTGGTGTGTTTATATTTTCTTTTTCTTCCTGGTTCAGTCTGGGAAGGTTGTGCTTTTCAAAGAATTTGTCCATTTCTTCCAGGTTGTCCATTTTATTGGCATATAGTTGCTTGTAGTAATCTCTCATGATCCTTTGTATTTCTGCAGTGTCAGTTGTAACTACTCCTTTATCATTTCTAATTCTATTGACTTGAGTCTTCTCCCTTTTTTTTTTTTTTTTTTTTGATGAGTCTGGCTAATGGTTTACCCATTTTGTTTATCTTCTCAAAGAACCAGCTTTTAGTTTTATTGATCTTTGCTATTGTTCCCTTCATTTCTTTTTCATTTATCTGATCTTTATGATTTCTTTCCATCTGCTATTTTGTTCTTCTTTCTCTAATTGCTTTAGGTATAAGGTTAGGTTGTTTATTTGAGATGTTTCTTGTTTAAGGTAGGATTGTATTGCTATAAACTTCCCTGTTCGTACTGCTTTTGTTGCATCCCATAGGTTTTGGGTTATTGTGTTTTCATTGTCATTTGTTTCTAGGCATTTTTTGATTTCCTCTTTGATTTCTTCAGTGATCTCTTGGTTATTTAGTAGTTTATTGTTTAGCCTCCATGTGTTTGTATTTTTTACAGTTTTTTTTCCTGTAATTGATATCTAGTCTCATAGTGTCATGGTTGGAAAAGATACTTGATACGATTTCAATTTTCCTGAATTTACCAAGGTTTGATTTGTGACCCAAGATATGATCTATCCTGGAGAATGTTCCATGAGCACTTGAAAAGAAATTGTATTCTGTTGTTTTTGGATGGAATGTCCTATAAATATCAATTAAGTCCATCTTGTTTAATGTGTCACTTAAAGCTTATGTTTCCTTATCTATTTTCATTTTGGATGATCTGTCCATTGGTAAAAGTGGGGTGTTCAAGGCCCCTACTATTATTGTGTTACTGTCGATTTCCCCTTTTATGGCTGTTAGCATTTGCCTTATGTATGTGTTGGGTGCATAAATATTTACAATTGTTATATCTTCTTGGATTGATCTCTTGATCATTATGTATTGTCCTTCTTTGTCTATTGTTATAGTCTTTATTTTAAAGTCTATTTTGTTTGATAGAATTGCTACTCCAGTTTTCTGTTGATTTCCATTTGCATGGAATATCTTCTTCCATCCCTTCACTTTCAGTCTATATGTGTCCCTAGGTATGAAGGTTTTGGGTTATTGTCTCTTGTAGACAGCATATGTATGGGTCTTGTTTTTGTATCCATTCAGCCAGTCTATGACTTTTGGTTGGAACATTTAATCCATTTACATTTAAGATAATTATTGATATGTATGTTCCTATTACCATTTTCTTAATTTTTTGGGGTTTGTTTTTGTAGGTCTTTTCCTTCTCTTGTGTTTCCTGCCTCGAGAAGTTCCCTTAGCATTTGTTGTTAAGCTGGTTTGGTGGTGCTGAATTCTCTTAGCTTTTGCTCGTCTGTAAAGGTTTTAATTTCTTCGGCGAATCTGAGCGATCCTTGCTGGGTAGAGTAATCTTGGTTGTAGTTTTTTCCCTTGTATCCCTTTAAATATGTCCTGCCACTCCTTTCTGCCTTGCAGAGTTTCTGCTGAAAGATCAGATCTTAACCTTATGGGGATTCCCTTGTATGTTATTTGTTGCTTTTCACTTGCTGCATTTAATATTTATGTTTGTATTTAACTTTTGATAGTTTGATTAATATGTGTCTTGGCGTGTTTCTCTTTGGATTTATCCTGTATGGTACTCTTTGTGCTTCCTGAACTTGATTGACTATTTCCTTTCCCATGTTAGGGAAGTTTTCGACTATAATCTCTTCAGATACTTTCTCAGAGCCTTTCTTTTTCTCTTCTTCTTTTGGGACCCCTATCATTCGAATGTTGGTGTGTTCAGTGTTCTCCCAGAGGTCTCTGAGACTGTCCTCAATTCTTTTCATTCTTTTTTTGTTATTCTGCTCCCTGGCAGTTATTTCCACCATTTTATCTTCCAGGTCACGTATCAGTTCTTCTGCCTCAGTTATTCTGTTATTGATTCCTTCTAGAGTAATTTTAATTTCAGTAATTGTTTTGTTCATCACTGTTCGTTTGCTCTTTAGTTCTTCTACATCATTGTTAAATGTTTCTTGTATTTTCTCCATTCTGTTTCTGAGATTTTGGATCATCTTTACTATCATTTCTCTGAATTCTTTTTCAGGTAGTTTGCCCATTTTGTGTTCATTTATTTGGTCTTGTAGGTTTTTTCCTTGCTCCTTCGTCTGTAACAATTTTTTTTGTCATTTTATTTTTTATGTTTTTGATGGGTGGTGCTGTACTCCTGTCTTATGGTTGTTTGGCCTGAGACGTCTAGAACTGGAGTTTGCGTACAGTTGGATAGAGGTGGGTCTTGGTGCTGAGATGAGGACCTCCAGGAGGCCTCACTCCGATTGATATTCCCTGGGGTCTGATGTTCTTTGTTAGTCCAGCGGTTCAGGCTTGGAGCTCCCACAGCAGGAGCTCAGGCCTGACCTCTGGCCTGGGAATCCAGATCCTGAAAGCTTTGTGGCATGGTTTAAAAAATAATAATAATAAGGGAAGAAAGAAAGAAAAAAAGAAGCAGTACAATATCAAAGAATAGAAAACAAAATATAATTAGAAAGATAAAAAATATATTAGGAATAATAAAACTATATTTGAAACAACTTCAACAAGGTAAAAGAAAACCACAACAGAAAAAAAAATGGGGGGGGGGGAGAAGCCAAAAGGAGAGATCACTAACAAAGAAACTAGAAAAATAAAAGATTTATTAGGAAAAAGAAAAATACCGAAGTATCAACAATGAATCAAGAAGGTAAAACAGGATCCCGGTCTAAAAGAGGGAAAAAGAAAAGGCAGGGGGGCGGGGGGAAGCCTTGGCTCTGTGGGCGGAGTTTAGTCAGGGTAGAACTTAGGCAGGGGCACGTTTTAGGGTGGGGTGGCACCTTGGCGGGGCGATGTTCAAGCGTGGGGTGGTGTCTCTGCTTAGGACCTGGTTGCTGGGGGCTCCTGTTGTCCCCGTAGGTGTCTGTGGTCCCCCACCGGTGCCTGGTAGGTGCCGTAGTTGTGAGGAGACGTGAATTCTGTCTCCTCCTAGTATGCCATCTTGACTCCTCCTAGTTGACAGTTTTTTGAAGATCAGAATAATATAGTCAAACATGGAACATTTTTGATAATCTGATAGTAAAGTATGGGAACTTGGAAACTTAGAGAACTGAAGACTTAACATGTCTGGTAGTCTTTGCCCTTCCTTATTTCCTACCAACCAGTGTATTGATTAACCAGGCTTATATGACAATAAATATACCCTATTAACCCATCTCAGGATCCCATGGCTAATACGTGATAGAGTAGGTGGTATTTGAGGCCAGATTTATTTAATTCCGCGTCCTGGGCTCAGCCACTTACCTATTGAAACCAGGTGTAAAATATGCAAAAATGTTTTGTAAACTCTAAACAAAGTGAGGTTTAGTGTGCAGATGACGTATCCAACTTCCTCCTTGAAGTAACTATAAACTGTGTATTTCATTAAATGATAGAGAGGAGAATGGTGAATTCTGTGTATAAGTAGCATTGAATGATTCAAGTTGAGCTATTTTGCAAAGGCTTCATTGTGATTTTATGGTTGTATGTGGGAAGCAGAGAGTTCCTAATTTCTTCTGCTGTGAGACTCCCAAGGAGACATTTATATTAGTAATACTGAATTTGCAAACCCGCATTTTAAAATTTAGCTCTGTTTGTATTCTTTGTCTCTCTGGGAGGTGTTCACTACATTATGAAATTCTGTGCTTTTACCTCCTGCTAAGGATTTGAGTTCTTAGCCTAATTAATCATTAAGTGTTGTCAGTCTATCATGATGTGGTTAATTATCAGAGAGACCCTTTCCTGGGTAACTATAGAAACCTTAGCAGTACTAGTTATTATCTAGAATTATAGAATTTGGTTTTTAAAGCATTTTAGCCTTTGATAGTTATGGGCAAATAATTGCTCATCATCTAGAAATAAAGGAAAGCTTGCATGAAGCTGAGATTTTAAAATAATTTATACATAATGGACATGTGTTCTAAATAATTTATAAATAATAGAATGTGTTTATAGAATATTTCTGACTTCAACTTAAAAGGCTTTTGTTCAACAGTTTTGTATGTTTTTAACAGAACTCTTTCACAGACTGTCTGTATTTTTCCCCAATAATGTTTAGAACCTTCTTAATACAAGTCTAAGGTAATTCCTGACTTCCAGTGGTTTTGTGGTTTCATAGTGCATAGCAGCTACATATCTGGGTGGAAAACAGCTGAATACATATACAGACAATATTGATATTGTACAATATCATTTGAAGGGAACATAAATAAAAACAGTTGTTTTTCCTGTTCTGAGAAATAACATCTCATTTAGAAAGGACAAAAAGGTATATCATTGCACTTTTTAATGTGATGCTCAACAAGGATTCTAGTCTGAATGCGGTTGAACGTTATTGTGGCAAGTGGAAATCTGCCAAATGTATACCATCCTTAGTCCATTGCATTGTTCAGAGAACAGGTAACATCCTGTTTGGAGGAGGCAGAGTGTTTAAAGCATGTTACCCTCTCTCACTGGTTGAGTGGAGTTTAGTGACATGTAATGATAGTGATTTGTTTTCATGATGTAACATGTGAACGGCTTATTTACGGCTCTCTTGTATTTTTGTGCATGTTTGCTTTCAAGGAGAATGTAGTGATCAGAACTTTAATTTGCCTTTTAGGTCAATGCTAGATTCTTGGGAATTTACGAGAGCAGATTAATGATTTTTATGTACAAAGTATCACAGCATCAGTGTATACAAACTTAAGGCCCAATATAAATCTATTAAAAATTCTATTTTATTAAAATCCTCTTTTAATAAAAGTGTGCATGTAAACATCTGTACTTGAGACATGGATTATTTTGTCAACTTATTTCTGCCGTACAAGCTTAATTCTTAATTTCCACAATTGTTTGCATCACAGAATAAAGCTAGCTTTAAAATTGATTATTTACTTTTTCAGATCAAAACATAGATATTTTGGCAACGAGGAATCAGCTGCCAATTTAGCTGGTAAACAACAATGGCAGCAGTTGCTTTTCATTGTTGGCCTTCCCCTTAAAGAGCAAGTATAATTTATTTTTGTCGGAAGTCCAAGTCACTACAGATATTAACGATTGCTTTGAAAAAGAGACGCTTTTTTAAAGGTTTGCAGTCTTGTGGTAAGCTCAATAAGTATACCTAATGGATACATCTAGACTGAACCACGTATTTGCTTTTTTTATTAATGTATTTTTTCTTATGATTCTCCTTCAGCAAACCAAAGTGCTTAATAGGCTGTTTCTGTTGTTTTTGTGGCATCATGGATGTGCTGTTTCAAATCTCTTACTACATGCTAATAGCTTTTTCAGCTTTGATGATCAGACTCTGCTCTTAATATGTATCCGTTTTCTTACTGTACAAGTGTGCAGGCTAATAATGCTGTTGAAAGTTTGCTTCATGAGAAACCATGAAAATTAAATCTCTTTTTTTTAAAACAGCTGAGGTAACAAATTTTGTTAGATGAGAGTGTTAGAATTCTTATGGCGAGTGTAGTGTCACTGGTTTCCTTATGCCAGAATGTTGATCAGCCTAATTATCTAAGAATCTTCTGGTTCTCGAGTGTGCTACAGCTGTGACCCTCCCTTTGTCTTTGAAATAACGATCTTCCACAGTGTGTGTGCACAAGGGAATGTTTTTTCACAAGATAATGTTTTTTTCATATTTGAGTTTCACTCCTGGTTGAAATGATACTGTTTGCTAAATATATATTAAGAGTCCTGGCTATTTATCTGCTCCAGTCAAACCACACCAGTCATCCAATTGTGAAATATTTTAAATCAGCCATATGAAAAGAAAATTTAGTGCAACTTAAGCTATTTCTAATAATTCTCCAAAAAAATTGTATTTCTCCACCATATCTTTCTAATTAGGCAATGCATTATTTATCCTTTTTTACAATTTCCTTACCCTCCTTGGCTATGTATGGATATTTCTGATACAGTTTTAATTTGTTTATTTTTATACTACTGGTTACTAATAATTATTGGACCCACATTAAATGCTGTTAGTTCAAATTACGTATGACAAGAAGGGTGCTATTCCAGATTTGTGATTGTTTTTCATTTTCAAAAGAGTACTTGTTCCTTAAAAATTTCTGTTCCGTCTACCTGTTGTGGCATTTTCCTTTAATTTGGATTCAAGAAGAAGATGGGTATGCCACAAACTCTACACTTCATGGGGAGCTGGTCTGGCAGTGGAAGAATTGTAACTGACTTGGCAACCTGACTTGTCTCAAATGGCTTCATCTCTGAGCTCCTCATCAAGGGAGATGTTTAAGTCTAGCACATGAGTAGGACATTATGGAATAATCAACACTGACCTGAGTGGGGAAAACCTGGAATAATCATGATCAGTGTGTATTAGTCAGAGGGTTGGTTTTGGTGAGGCCTTTCTTCCTGGCTTGAAGACAGCCACCTTCTTGCTGTGTCGTCACATGGCCTTTTCCATGTGCACACATGGAGAGAGAAAGAAATCTCTGGGGTGTCTCCCTCTTTTAGGGACACTAGTCCTCTTGGATTAGGGCCCACCTTTATAATCTCATTTTACCTAATTACCTTCCTAAAGGCCCTATCTCCAAATACATTCACGTGGGGTGTTAGGGTTTCAACATATGAATTTTGGGGGCATACAGATCAGTGTATAACACAGTGCTACTACATATGAAACACTTACCATGTGCTGGATACTCATTTACAGACAACCTGTTTTACATGTGAGGAAACTGAGATCCTGAGAGATTGTCTTACTCAAGATCACAGATGATAAGGGACAGTTGGGATTTAAACCCTTGCAATCTGGCTTTAGAACCTGAGTCTTTACCTGTTAGTTATTCTGTCTTTAATAGTGGTATATTTAGTTTTTCCTTGCTAAATTTACTTTGGGTCTAATATTGGAAGAGATTTTTTTCTGCTTATTTGTATAGAATATAAAATTGGTTTTCAACTTAAAATTTTTTTTTTTTTTGTAATTGACTTTTTACCTGTTGTAACAGTTAAGAGGGCAGACTTCAGAGCAAGAGTTTATGGGTTCAAAGGTCTTTTTCTGGAAAATAGGGAATAGAGATCATCCACGTAGTTGGGATGTTGAGAGAATTAAATGAGAGAACACTTATTAAGGACTTAGAAGTGAGCCTGGTGCACAGTACTCGGTAAGTATGCGTGTGTATTAAAGACAGGGCAGTAAATAAAAAATGATCTCAGGCAAGTTATTTTCCTTCCCTGTCTTCGGCAAGGCTTGCCTTATGGAAAGTGTTTTGTTATAAATCTCACACACCTGCTAACCATTGGCAGCACAGGGCTCTTCCCAGAATTTATGTGCCCTGGCAAACTTGCCGGTTAGGTACGTCTTTACAAAGTGAATGTTGTTTTCGATTTTTTTTTCTGTAAGTGCTTTGAAGATGTCATGGGAATATTATTGTTTTTTTTTTTTTTTTTTTTGACCAGTAGGTTATTAAATTCCTATTAAACCAAAAGATCTTTATATGCTACATGCCTAAAGGACAACCTGTGGCTTTCTGGTATAAGAATAGAACCCCAAATATCTAAAATATAGACGTCCTCAGGTTTCATTGGTTCCTGACGTGGTTACCCCGCTGATGTGCTGTTTCTGTGCCTGGACACTTCTTATGTGACCTTTTACCACCACAGATTCTGTGGCTGCAGGAGCAGAAGAACCCTTGCTCCTCCACAGCTCTTTCGCTTCCCAGCTCACCCCCAGTTCTACTTGAGTCTGCTGCCATTCACTTCCTAAGGCAGGGCCTGAAGCAACGAGATGGAACATAAAAGGGGAAAGAGAAGTCTGCAAGGTGAAGGAAAGCCCTGGCAGGTGCTTGCTACTCTCTGCCTTTGTTCTACTAGGTTGGTCGGCAGCATGAAAGCAGGAAAATACTTCCTGGACGTTCCTTAGTTCCCCCAATAGAAATGTAATTCTGGAAGCCTTCACTAGTTTCTGTGCCAGGGTTCAGGCTTAGTCCTGGGTTCACAGCCCAGTGGGGGAAAATGGCATGTAAACATTCATGCACAGTATATTCAGTGCCAGGGCAGAGGAACTAATACTGCTTTGGTTGTCTTGGAAGCCATCAACAAGAAGAGAAAATCATTTGTGTTGGGTCCTGAAGGTTGATTTCCAAGGTCACTGGTTGCTACGTACAACTGAACTCATTCTTGGTTGTCTTATGTGGCAAATAGCCATTTGTGGGCTCGTCAGGGAACCAAACTACCAAAGATAACATTGCTTCTGGGGGAAATTGTTTCTGTTTTCACAAATGTAACTTTGGTACACAACCCATTTATAAGTTGCTATAATATAATTGTTTATTTTTATGACTACTTATATATAACAGTGCTTCATTGAGAAGCTTTCTGGTCAAGTTCCCATTGAGATTTTTTTCAGCGGTGATAGTGGAGTTATACTAATGCCCCGTTAGCGTTCTTGCTCAGTGCCCACTTTGACCATTAACATGCATTTGTAGGGCTTGGGTTGAGCACTCAGTCTGTGGCCATGAGAAAGATCCAGGCTGTGGAACCCACATGCACATCAAAACTACCTCATTGTAACAACTTAAATAATTAGTTAAGTACAGTAATCATAAAACTATAAAAATCAATTAGTGACAGGTGGTGTATGAAAATAAATCACAAAACAAGTACAGTGAAAGAATAAGCACCCAAACTCTGAAAGTACCTACTAATTCATACTATGGGAAATGATATTTCTAAAAGCCTAATGAGTTTTTACTGTAAATATCCATTAATCTATGATGGTTCCTTTATAGCTTGTAATACTTTTCTCAACATTTGAACTTCTTTCTAATCTACTCTTTCCCCCAGGAATTATATAAATGCTTCTGTTCCCCATGTGATCTGGCTCCTCTTTATCAACATTTCTTTTTTCCAGCCTCTCCCGTGAGTTCTAGGTTCCATCGTACTGAATGAAGTGCCAGCAGTTCCTTAGATGAGCCAAGCTCTGTCCTGTCTGGTCTTTGGTATGTCCCTCTCCCCATGCCCAACTTGGCAACTCCACCCCTTTTGGGACTCGGCTTAGAAGTCAGGTATCCTTGGCCATACTTCCCTGACATGACATGTCAAGGCTACGTAGATGTTTCTACATGCTCTACCAAACCTACAAAAATACTTGGATGTGTCCTTATCACAAAGTTGTACCTATTAGTCCCCTTATCTAGACCTTTAGACTGCTTTTAGTCCATTATTTCATCCCAAGAACTTTAGCCCAGTGACTGACATGTAGGAGACACTCAAATATAAATACTATATATATGTTGAATAAATTAGTAGGTTTTATTTATTTTTGCCTCTTCTCTCTCCAAAATGTTTTAATTAACTGATAGCCATGCTCTTCACTGGCTATCATTAACGCATCAAAATGCATAGATGTGTGGAACCAACAAATTTATACTTTCTTAATTTGGGTCCTCACATAATCATATGAGGAGCAGGTGGCAATAGAAACATGGTATATTGTGATAGGTGTAGCTTGATTCTATGACATCTTACATTCAGGAAATTCAAGGTATGTTTTTTACATAGATTTATTTGCTACTCCTTCAAGTATTGTATTTTGAATTCTGTTTGTTTAGGATTCATTTTACATACTGAAGAATTTCCTTCTTGGGCTAAGGTACTTTGTGTTTATTTTTTGTTTGCTTATTTGCTTGTAGTCCTTTCTTTGAATTGCTGGAACCCAGAGCTCCAGTGACCTACATGCACTTCAGACTCTACACAGTGGCCTGAATTTACTGCCATCTCCTTGGATGGCAGTAAGCTAAACATTTGAAAAATTACTGCATCTCAGGGTACCAAAGGAGGTCACTGGAATTTAGTCTGGCTAATAAGTTTTTTTCTCCTATTTATTTTCCCTTGTCACTGTTGCTCTGGGCTCCTTAGGAATTTATGAAGAGTATATTGCTTTTTTTTTTTTTAAACTTAAAAATCATCTACACTGATGTTCTTTAAGGAGAAAATAACAAAATATCACGTCTAAAAATAAGTTATTTCAGAGATGGTACATGACAGTCCCACCAATGCAATGAAAAACTATATTCGTCATAATATAGATACTCTGAGTATCAAATACTGTGGAAATTGCAAGCATTTTGCTCCCATTCTCAATATAATAAAGACAAAAAATACCAATAAGACTAAAAACCATTTTCCAGCCAGGCACTGTGAAATGATTGTGAATCAGAGCTGCTTAGGTCTCTGGGCACATAGGATGCCAGTGTTTTGTTTCTGCAGAGTCTAGATCAACTAAACATACATGTTTCTTGTTTGTTCACATAACTTTATAGCTGTTGCATCATTTCATTAAAGTTAAAAGGGGAAATTTGTTTTCATAGCAGCCGAGGCGTTACTCATCACGTCTTTTTGAATCCCTACTATGTGCCATTTAGGAGCACTGCTCATCTCAGAGTCCTGCTGTGCCTCATCCTTAGGGTGAGGGACCTCTTCACCTAGGGTGTGTTTCATTTCTGCCTTGGGGCTGCCCTGGCCCTCACCCATAAAAGTACCTGATTTTTTTTTTTTTTTTTTGCGTTACGCGGGCCTCTCACTGTTATGGTGTCTCCCGTTGCGGAGCACAGGCTCCGGACGCGCAGGCTCAGCGGCCATGGCTCACGGGCCCAGCCACTCCACAGCATGTGGGATCTTCCCGGACCTGGGCACGAACCCGTGTCCCCTGCATCGGCAGGCGGACTCTCAGCCACTGCGCCACCCGGGAAGCCTGAGTACCTGATATTATATTTCAGTTTTTATCCTACCCTCTCCCTTCTTACAGACTTGCCGACCTTTGTCATCCTCTCCTATATTAGAGAGAGAATCTGTTGCCTAAGTATCGTCAGGTGTTGAGACGGTGTTAAAAGAAGCGTAGCTCCAACCCTATTGTGACTTATATAGTCTCAGCATCGTGGCCGCTGGACGTGGCAATTCTGGAAGGCCTTCCGTAGCTCAGTGCTGAGTTGATTCAGTCTAGTGAAACTTGATCGCCTCTTAGTAAACAGGATTTCTGGAGAGCAAGTATGATGTTAGCAAGAGTAGGCCTTGTTTTCCCTTGACCACATGAGTGAGAGAGATTTGCTGTTTTCTCATTTTAGTGTAGCCCTTTCAAGTTCAGATATTAGGTTTTTGAACCCTCATTATATTCTTAACAGGTGGAAATTTATTTTTGTTTTCTACTACTTTTCAAGGGGAAAACATGTTTTTAATTTGTCAGCTGCCTTTAAAGGAAAAGGACTTTGGGGAGGACTCTGAACACCAGCCTTCCAGCAGGGTTGAACGTATGGGCTGTGATACTCTGTGTTCTCCTTCTCCCTCTTGCTGACCGTGGGCAGGTGCCCCTCCTCAAGTTATCTGTCTTGGCAGAGCACGGCTACTGAATTGGATTTAGCCATTGATCCAGTGAGACTGAGTTCCTTTGGCATTCTGTCATCTCTGTACTTCCGTATGGTACCTGGTCTGTCGTAGATGTTCAATACATGTTTTATGAATAAATTTGCTTTTATAATGTCTCCTGAACAATTTGTGTGTCAAGTCAGGGAGCAGGCTTCTTTTCTAATGGTTCTGCTTAGGAGAATCTTAAGTATTCAACTGAATATCCACTTGCATTTTACCAGGTGTCCTGGGGCAGTAGAATGCACATAAATTAATGGAGCCTGTTACCTAGGAAAGGCAAACACCTCATCAGAGAGGATTAGGCTGAGATATGCTTTTACTGGCCAAAGAAATGAGCCCCTTCTCCTCCAGCCTGACATTTTACTTGAGCAGAATCCATAGGACATATTCTTCTGTTACAGCTGTGCTTCATTACTTGGTAGGGAATGTTGTTGAATTCCCTGCTATAAGCAGAATGTATGAAAATAATGACAACTTAGGAAAGTGTTACCATGAAGGTTTGATTTTAATTCTGTAACAAAGCTGGAACTACCAGGAGAGCCATCAAACACAATTCCCCAGTTATTTTTTTTAATGACAATTAAATGTTTAAACTTTCGATATAACGGCTTCCTAAAGCTAATCTATTTATTCTCAGAAATTTTAAGTCTATCTTGTTATTATTGTCAGTAGTAGTTTTAGTGTTCCAAGAACCTTGTGGCCTGCCCCAGACTTTTACATGAATTCTCTAACTTGGCAAAGGTTAATTTTCAGCTTACTAATATTTTTGAAAAATAGTTCATGGAACAATCTAGACCTCTTGAGTTGTGTCTTTCTACCAGCTCTGTATCTCCCGTTAGTTATTTTGCAGTCAACAAGTTGGGGGTGCCACCACTCCAGAAACTTTCCTTGTAGTCCTGGGATCCCAAGAGTTCTACCTTAAATATTTCATCGTGAAGGTTTTAGTGTCTCTTCAGTTGAAGTTACTTAATTCACAGTCCTTTTTTGGACGAACCAAGTCTTTGAGTCATTAAATAAATCCAAGCATTGAGAATTATTTCATTTGCAGTCAAGGTTCAGAGAAAAGATAAGGACTTCGTATGTTATAGGAAGTCCTCTGCGTCCTGATATTTACATTCTGGTCCCAATGACTGCCCGAATGAGTTTTCTAACATGGAGTTGATATCACCTACTCCCAAAGCAGCATCTAAGAGTCTGCCAATTTAGATGAAGCAACTTCTGAAATAATTGGTCAGTATAGGAGAGAATGAGATTTTCCTAAAGCCATGGCCTCTAGGTTGTTGTTTTTATTTCTCAGTTTTTATTTAGTTTTTGGTCAGTCTCCTGAAGGGTCCGGAAAATGGAAAAGATTGCCTTTAACTTTCATGACTTAAGTTCACACTGTAAGAGAAAATGCTCGCCCAAAAGAAAATAGAAAGTAAAACCCTCTTTATCTTAGAATTGGATGTAAGCTTAAAGGCTTTTCTTTAGTCATTTCATGACTGCCGTGGAATTGTGAACACTTGAGTACCACAACAGTCACATTTCTAACTTATCCCCTGATCAGAATGAAAACGATAGCAATTCACTTGACCTTTAAATTTAGGCCTTGTTTTCTATAGTATGATTTCATAATATATTCTAAACACTGTTTCTCATCTCTTTACCCATGTTATATCATTCCCCTCTTATTTAGACATATAAGAGAACTGCCATTCATCATAATCTTGAAATTCATTTATAATAGTTCATAATAATTTATGTATAATATCACTGCAGTAAGAAAACATTGACTGTTTTTTAAATGAATTTCTAAAATATATCCCACTTTCCACTTTGCTTTCTGAAAGAAGAGTTTTGGAGAGTCAGAGGATTTTAAGAGTAGAATGAATCTTGGAAGCCATTGTGGATAAGGGGGCTCACTTTGCAACTGAGGAAAGTGAGACTCAGTTTCAGTGGCTCACCTGAGAATAGTGAATTCATGAGCTAGTGCAGTGGTAACTACAGATCTTGGTTTTCTGATTACTTTTCATTGCACTGCTCCTTTTGATTATATCAGACTGCCTCACTCTTTTAAACCAAGTTTTGTACCAGTAATCAGATTTTGCAAGGGTCATCAGGGCCATTATATCACTGACCTTGTCTATGTCCTTGTTATTATTACACCCAGCTAATTCCGGTATAGAAAATGAAAGTGCTTAATTATGATCCCACCTTGGTTTTCACTATTTCTGTGCCTATGCTTATTTATTTATTAATCCACATTACTTCTGCCCTTCACATCTGAGAACTAGAAAATTTGTGCTTGGATGCTTTACTGTTAATAATGCTTTGCCTTACAGTGCCTGAAACTTATTTTTATCACATTTACTGAAATGTGTACAGGAATATGGTTTCAGAGAGAGTGCTAGACTGTATCTTTTACATTTAACAAAAAAGTTCTTTGGAGATAATGCCCTTGGGATACTTGATAATGAAAGTCGGAAGGGTGTTAAAAATCTAATTTAGAAAGACTTCACCAATTTGGTAAATAGAAAAATTCTGAATAGTGAGTCTGATAGCAAATATACATTTGTTAGACTTTTGATTGGTTATGGATATGTGCTGAACTTTATGAGTATAAAAGCACAAATATCAGAACGTATTGTAGTCTATCTTATATTTTTTCTTGAAGTACTTAAAATATTATCCCTTTGAACCTGCTTCACAGTTTTTTCTTGTTAAAGAATGCAGCAATAATGGCTTTAAACATGAACTCTTAAAACAAATTATTGGGACCAGAGCTTTTGTATTCTTTATCGAGTTTTATCTTGACCAAAGAACAATAATATGTACCCTTTATTTTCATAGTGCTTGCTATATTGTAAAGAAAACCAGACAAAGCCCTGAGTTTCCTTTTGAAATAAGACTGATTTTTTTTTAATGGCCAGAGAAGCTGAAGAAAAAAATCCAAAACTTGGAATTTAGGATTTTACAACCTATAATCACATATTCTGTGTCTACCACTGTCCATCCTTCTACTCCCAACACCACCACCTATACCTGACCCCCAACCCTTTGCAACACTATATGTATTTCAAGTGTCACCTAAAATACAAACTTAGTCCTATGATTAAGTCCTAGACACTGTTAAGTACTCAATTAGAAAGGCCTGTGGTTTCTAATGCAGAGAGTTTACGACCTGGTGTGTTTCAGCTAATTTTAATCCTTTTAGATGTCTTGTACACAAATTCCTTGATTACCTCCTACATCTCTCTTAATCTGGGTTACTGAACATAATAATAAGGTTTTGCTTTTTTTTTTTTAATAGACCCATTCATCACTCGGATCTTTTAGCACTTCACAAACAGCTGGTGGCAAGCGGTGTTACTGACATTCTTTTAGAGTTTTTTTAGTTGCTTTTTTTTTTTTTTTTATTACACTTGACTGTCATGAGCATGACCAAGGAAGGAAGAAGGGAGACCAGCTTTCGTTTAATCCATGGTGATCAAAGAAGTCCCCATTAATAGTTCAGACTGATTTGACAGTAACTTGTACTTGCAAAATATGAGGCTCACTCCAACTTTTCTTTCTCTTTTTCCTTTTTTTTAAATAAAATCTTCTCTTCGATGGAAACAAAGTTTTAGTTTTAGCCGGAATATTTTGTTCTTATTTTAGAGGACTATTCCTTAGTCCCTTTACCTTCATCATCATGGGAGGGGCCTATCAATTCTCCTGTACCTCCTTTGATTTGTAAAAAATTCCTAACTTGTCCTGAAAGTGAGCTGACTCATCCATTTTGGTTAAGTGTCTCCAGTGGTGTGTTGGTAAACGTTTATTAACCAGCACTCAGGGCCAGGATGAGGTAGAGTGGGACTGATTTATAGCGTCTGCCAATTACCATGATGAAAATACTCCTGTGGACAATTCCAACCTACCAGTATGATGTTACTAAGCGGAAGATTGATGAAGGCTGTGAAGTAGCACAGTACTATACAATCTTCCCACCATGTAGACAACAGATGTAAATAGCCTTAAAAGCACAGGTCACAGTAAAATGTCATAAAGTATTTAGGAAGTGATACATTTTGAGTTTTTATTATATTTGATTTTAACATAATTTATTGAATTGTAATTTTATATTATTTGATAATGGATGCGGTTAAACAGGTGGCCCACAAAATGCCTGAAATTTAACAGTCTGCTCCCTGAGTTGGTATGAAGCCTCCTTAGAAGATCCCTGTTAATGTTTGGTGGCCCTGAGTCCAGCTACATGTGATTTGTTTCTTTGATTATTGTCCTTACCTTTGAAAATGCTGCTGCTTACTCTCTGTAGTTAACACATTATTTTTCTCGTCATCATTAATATAAATATTTTAATAAGTTGCTTAGGTTTGCTAATATGCTTTTGCTTCTACATAAAATAAGTTAAAGATAGGTGTTCATTATCCCTTAGAAACTTAAAACCCAAGAAAAGATAGTACTAGTCATGGAGAGAATAGAAATATTTAAAATGTAAACATTGAAAAATAACTGAGTTAAATCTTCATGTTTCCCCAAACTTAGGTAAGGAAAAGATGTTCCATTCCATTCTGATTAGTTCAGTACTGCCTTTGGTGGATTAAAATATATTTTGTTGAGCACTGCCCCCATCTTTTTCAATTTTTGTATGAATAGATACTGATTTTGGAGACATTCCTTCACATTCCAGACAGGAAAACAGTGTTAGTCATTATACTGTTGTGTGCTAGATCAGCTTCAAAGAGCAAAGGACACTCCCACAGTCTGCCCAGGACGGACTTTGGAGACTACTGGGCACACATGAAGAATGTTTAGGGCTTGTTGGCGAATAACAGAGGGAGAAGGGGTTTCCTTTTACTAAAGAAGAATGCTCAGTGGGCTGGTCAGGGTTGACAGTGACATGCCAGTCTTGTCACTGGAGACCACAGCATGTGAATTTCTCTTCCGTTACCAAGGGAGAACGCTTGGTAGCAACCCAAGCTCTCCCCAAAGAGAGGCATGCTGTAGAAATGTCTAACCTTTTATATGGTTAGATCATTAGAGAACTTATTAGCTGAGCTTGTCCAGAAATGCATTTCCTGAACAGTTTTCATAGTTTTGCTCTTACTGAGAACAGTTACAAGCAGCAGTTAAATAAAGAATATGTTTCCTACTTTATATTTCATATTTCTTCTATTATAGCTGATGTGATAAATTATTTTTAGAGTTTACTAACAGGAGGTCATTTCTTTCCCTTACAGCACAGTTTTCTTTCTCTTAAGATAAGGATTCTTAACCTTTAAAATAGTGAATCACTATATTGTATACCTGTAACATATAATATTGTGTATCAACTGTACTTGAATTAAAAAGAAAGCAAAAACAGATAAGGATTCTATGTAACATATTAATCCTTGCAGTTTTTATTTTGGTGATCAAGAATTGAAAGTTAACTTTAACAGGTGTGTGTTAATACGTGTGATTGAGACTTGTTTCCTGATCACTCTTCATGTTTGACTTTTCTCTCTTTTGTATCTATGTCATTCTTTATCAGCAAGTGCCGATCTTCTAACAGAAGGTAGGGCATACATAATAAACACTTTAGTCTAAAGAGGTGTTAATGGAAAAAGTAATAGTCATATTTGTGATGTAATTTATGCCATGCTGGTAGGTGCTGTTGGTTGTCTGTAATCCCAGTTGCTGTTCCCAGTCACCATTCTCTACTCCATCATTTGCTCCACCAGTAGGATCCTGATTTGGGGCATGTTGTGATTGACCTATTATGTTCAGAAGTATATGATGTGATTGACCTATTATGTTCAGAAATATATGATGTGATTGAGGGGTTATGTCCAGAAATACCATTACCTGGTGTTTCACAGGGAGTGCTATGGCACTGCACAAACAGTGCAAATATCAGAGATGGGAAGAGATATCATATGGCAAAAGGGTGATGGCGCCTCTCATCACCACAGTGGGGAGAACAACACTGACCCAATGTGGAGAATGCCTCCAGCATCCAACACACAAGTCAGAGAAAGGAATTTCATCATCTCTAAGACTAAGAAGCTGTTTCAAAGATTAACGTACTGAATGGCGACTTCTTTCCCTGAACATTTCAACGTAGACCATTCCTGTGACGCTGGGGGTCCTGGCACACAGTGAACTGTTAGGATCCTTTATTCTCATTGCCAGAATGCAGAAATGCAGAGTGAGCATAACCAGGGAAGCAGCATCCTAGCATCATTAAGATTCATTGAATTACATGTCACACAAGACCACTTTGTGAAGCCTAGCAGGTGTGTTACCTTCCAGACAATCCCATTCCTGGATGACATTTGTGGTCAGCATGGTTATATAGCTGACAGAATAATTTCCAGTTTCTGGTCTCATGTATTCAAATCCAGGTACTATGTTTTGAGTAGCCATATGCCTCTGGCTAGGCTATATTTAGATATACTATTATATTTGCATTGTTCTTTGACCATACTCATTTTAAACTATTCATTAGATTTTAAAAATTATACTGTAGAATGGTTGAAGCTTTCACAGGAAAATAAGCTGGTTTATATAATTAATTATTTAACAACTTATGAAGAGTTATAGCACATGAGAGAACTTTTTTCAATTAAAACATGGTTATAAGAGTCCAGGTATAACATTCTATTCTATTTTATGTTTAAGTAGACTACTGAAATAAATTTTCACATTTCATTGATGAGCAAGTTTATTACCTAAAAGAAAATGTAATCAGTTAAAAAAAAATTGCACCATGAGAAGCTAAATATGTCTCATTTTGCATGGCTGTTTTGTTATTAGTCTCATAAAGGAAAGTTATCAAAATATTGTACCAGGAAAGTACACCTGTAAATAATATAGACTTACTGGAAAATTACATAAGAAGTGGATACAAAGACGAGAGCTTGGACAAATACGTTACAAAATGTTAACATATAAAGAGATATCACTATTTCACTGCTCTTTGTAGTTTATTTGACTTCCTTTACTTGTGAAATAAATATATTTTATATTACCATATGAGCCTTCTTAAATTTCTGGACTGTTTAAAATGAAATTTATTGCCATATCGGGGTTTCTAAATGGAAGAGTCTTTTTGGAAGAATGCCATTGGCCCAATGAGATAGGAGAAATGCTCTGTGTAATTTGAAAACACATTCCTCTAGGTGAATTAAAAGGCTAAGGAAACCAGTTTAAAAGTTAATATAATTCTCTTGGGAGATACCATTACATTCAAAGATACTGAAATTATCTCCAAAATGTTGTACGAGAAATTTATTAACTTTTGACTCATAAAACCTCCTGCATGTGAGGTTGCATTTCTATTTGTATTTGTTTTTGTTAACCAGTTTTATTTACGTTAGAAGAGGTTTTCAGTTTCATCTTTAGTACTTGAGAGTGAAATCACCTGTTGGTACACTAATTTTTGCAGGATTATGTATCCCTTGCATAAATCTATTCTTTGCATTTGCATTCATGGAGTTCTACCTGGGTCTCTCAGTGCTCCTGGATGGGGAGGGGGGAATGGAATTTTTCTGTCTGTTGCTGTAACAAAATATTTTGAAGTACTTAATGCAAATTGCTCGTTTCATTCTTTGTTTACATATTTCATTGTACTCTTCCGGTTTGTGTACTGTACAATGTTTGAAGTTCTTATTCTGTATCTCAATGTGCCTAACATAGTGTTTGGGGCAACTGACAGAAAGAGAAGTTGACTTGTAGATTTTTAAAGTACAATCTGGACCATCAGTGCTGTGGAATTTGATGCTGAGATGCTTTTTTTAGGGGCTTCCTAGGTACTTGATTGGCTGGTTTGAAGTATTGGAAGTGACTACTGAACTAGGGGTGTGCGGTGGGGTGGAATCAGAGTCTGGTCTCTGGATAATGGTCTGTGTAGAATCTAAGCAACTAAACAAGGTGTATTTGTCCACAGACTTGAAAATACACTGTTGGTGATCCCTGTGTTCTCTGTTACCATTTCCCCTCTTAAGCAGATGATGGAATTAATTTCAAGAATTAAAACTATTGCCCTAATTATTTTAATATACATCTTAGTTCTAGTTCCTCCTTTATGCTTTCTCCAACCTGAATTGATAGGGTTCTAAATGTGTTTATTCCTTTTCTTTTTTGTCTTTACCTCTTTTTCCTTTACCTTTTACTTTGTTTCACTTAGGCATTAGATTGAAAACCTCTAACTCTGCTTCATGCTGTTGCCCTTTTTTTCTTTCTTTTCTCTCCTTTCATTTTTCTTGGTGCTTTCTTATTTCTCTGGTACTCAAATTGTGTGCGTCAAATTAATGCTATGGAACTTTACACTGAAACTTGGTTAAAATGGCAATTTATATAGTATGTATATTTTACTATAATATGAAAATATATTAACTTTCTGATAAAACATTAAAAGTGTCCTATTGATGGATAGCTCGCAATATAGCACAGGGTAAACCTCTTGAAGATGAAAACATGGTGGAGTACAGTCCTGAAGCTGTATTACTGCCAGCCTCATGCCTCTTCACACAGCAGGTCTACAGCATCACCAACTAGCCTTAGAGCTTGAGCAGGTTGGGGAAGTTTTCCTCCAGCCTCAGAATGCCTTCACCTATGTTAAAGCCAAATGCTCACATAAGTCTCTTCCCCATTTGTACTGTTTCTACTCTCTAGGCGCTTTTATTGGGCAAAATGTCTACTGGGGGCATTTTGCCTAACAGTATTTGTTTCTTGGAATATTTTTTTTAACATATGTACACACCCATGAAACCATCACGTAATTAAGATACCCATTTTCCCAAATGTTTCCATGAGCTGTTTTATTATCTCTCCCTCATGCACCTCCCTATCCCACCCATGAACTGCTTTTTACTACTACGTATCAGTTTTTTTCTATCATTACATATCAGTAGATCTTCATGTACATGGAAGCTACATCATGTCCTCTTTTATATTTGACTTCTTTCATTCAACATATTTATTTTTGGATTTATTGATGTTGCAGTCTGCATAAATAGCCTATTTTTATTGATAAGTAGTTTTCCTTATAAGGATACAGCACAATTGGTTTATTTGCCTGCCAGTGGACTTTTAGGTTGTTTGTACTTTTTGACTATGACAAATAAAGTTGCTATAAATACTTCTATATAATATTTTATGAACATACACTTTTATTTCTCTTGTGTAAATATCTAAGAGTGGAATGGCTGGACCATATTATAAGTGTATGTTTAAACTAACAAATTGTTTTCAGAAATGGTTGTATGATCTTACATTTCTACCAGTGTTAGAGTTCCAGTGACTCTGCACCCTTGACAACATTTAGTATGGTTAAGCTTTTAAAATTGTAGCCATTTTAATAGATGTAGCTTATATTTATATTTCTCATAACTAGTGGTGTTGAACATCTCTATGTGTGCTTATTTTATTTTCAGATATCTTCTTTGGTGAAAAGTCTGTTCAAAACTTTTGCCCATCTCATTAGGTTGTTTCCTTATTATTGAGTTTTAATGGTTCTGTATATATTCTGGGTACAAGTCTTCATCTGTTATATGATTTGACGATACTTTAGTCTGTGGCTTATCTTTTTGTTCTCTTAAAAATACGTATGGGAAGAATAGATGTTTTGATTTTCATGAAGTTCAGTTTATCAATTCATTTTTCTATGAGTCATGCTTTTGGTGTCATAGCTAAGAGCCCTTTGACTAATTCTTGGTTGCAAAGGATTTCTCCTATGCTTTCTTCTTGAAGTTTTCTAGTTTTAGGTTTTACAATCAGATCTGTGATCCATTTTGAGCTAATTTTTGTGTAATGGGTGAGATATGGGTCTAAATTCATTTTTTTGCACATGGACATCTGGTTGTTTCAGTACGATTTTCTAGAGAGACTACTGTTTTTCCACTGTATTGGCCTTTAAACTTTCTTGAAATAAAGGATGTCCATACTTGTGTGGGTTTATTTCTGGACTCATAGCTGTCTTGATTAATGTAGCTTTGTAATAATATTGTCTTGAAGTTAGTGTTCTCTAACTTCCTTTTTTTAAAAATTGCTTTGGCTAGTCTAGATTCTTTGCATTTTCATAGAATCAACGTGTCAATTCACAAAAAAAAAAGGCTGCTGGGAATTTGATGGGATTATGTTGAACATTAGTCTAATTTGGGGAGATTTTGCATCTTAACATTGTTGGGTCATCCAATCCATGAAGAAGGTATATCTTTCTATTTATTTAATTCTTCTTTAAATTTTTTCAGAAATCTCTTGTGTTTTTAGTGTATAGGTATTTCACCTAATTTTATTATAAGGTATTGCTTTTTTTAATTCCAATTTTTATTTTTTGTTACTATTATATAGTATACAGTTGATTTTTTTATATTGGTCTTGTATCCTGCAACCTTGCTACACTCACTCATTAAACTGTTATATGTGTGGTGTGTGGGTGTGTATTAATCCTCTGTGTAGATAGTCTTGTCCTCTGTGAATAAATAATTTTATTTTTCCACTCTTGATTGCTTTTATGTTTTTGCTTGCCTTATTTCACTGGCTATAACCTCCAGTATAATGTTGAATAAAAGTGGTAAGCATGATTATTTTTGTCTGGTTTCTGATCTTAGAGGGAAAGCATTCAATCTTTCACATTCAAGTAAAATGTTATGAAAAGTAGGCTTTTTCATGGATGCTCTTTCTCTGGTTGAGGAAATTTTCTTCTATTGCTAGTTTGCCAAGAAGTGGCTTTTTTAGGTTAGTTTAATTTTAAAAGCAGGTATGGATGCTGTATGTGTCAAATGCTTTTTCTGCTCCTATTAAGAGGGTTGTATGGTTTTTTTGTTTGTTTGTTTGTTTGTTTTTGCGGTACGCGGGCCTCTCACTGTTGTGGCCTCTCCTGTTGCGGAGCACAGGCTCCGGATGCGCAGGCTCAGCGGCGATGGCTCACGGGCCTGCGGCATGTGGGATTTTCCCGGACCGGGGCACGAACCCGTGTCCCCTGCATCGGCAGACGGATTCTCAACCACGGCGCCACCAGGGAAGCCCTATGGTTTTGATTTTTTTATTTTGTTAATATAGAAAATTACATTGATTCATTTTCAAATGTTAAACCATCCTTGAATACAGGTAGAATTGTAGTAAGTTTCGCTTGGTCATGGTATATTATCCTTTTTGTATATTATTGAATTCAAATTGCTAAAATTTTGCTCAGAATTTTTGCATCTATTTCTATAGTTTTCTATTCCTGTGATGCCTCTGTATGGTTGTCAGGGCCTCATAAAATGAATTGTGAAATATTCTATCCTTTTAATTTTTGGAGGAGCTAATGTAAAATTAATATTTCTTAATTGTTCAGGCTTGGAGTTTTTCTGTGGGAATGTTTTAAAATAAAATTTGAATTTCTTACTAGATAACAGGATTATTCAAACTATCTATCTCTGCTTGAATGAGCTTTGGTAGTTTTTGTCTTTCAATAAATGTCTACACTTAATTTAAGTTGTTGAATTTGTTGGCTTTAAGTTTTTCATAATATTCCCTTACTGTCCTCATATTATCTGTAGACTTTGTCATGATATTACCTTTGTCATTCCTGTTATTGGTAATTTTTGTCTTAATTTGTGTCTTTTTTATTCATGATCAATTTGCCTAGAGGTGTGTGTGTGTATAATATTTGCTTGTATAAATATGAATCATCTTTAGGTTTAATTGATTTTCTTTATTATTTCTGCTGTCTTGATTTCCACTCTTTATTATTTCCATTTTGCTGCTTAGTTTGCAGTTAACTTCTTCTTCCTTTTCTGTTTTTTCAAAGTTTGAAGCTGAGGTCATTTATTTTGAGATCTTTATTCTTTACTAATATGTGCATTTATTTAGTGCTCTTAATTTCCCCCTAAGTACTACTTTAGCAGCATCCTGCAAATTTTGATATGTTTGGTTTAATTTTCACTCAATTCAAAGTACTTTCTAATTTCCTTTTGGTTTTCTTCTTTGACTTTGCCTATTTAGAAATGTTATTTTCCAAACATTTGTGAATTTTCTGGAGATCTTTTATTATTGATTTCTAACTTGATTCCATTCTTGTAAGAGAACATATTTTGTATGACTTGAAAGTTTTCAATTTAGGGACTTGTTTTAAGACCAAGAACATAATCTATCTTGATAAATGTATTGGGTGTACTTGAAGAGAATGTGTATTTGGCTGTTGGACAAATTGTTTTGTAGATATCAGTTAGATATAATTGGTTGATAGTGTTTTTTTAAGTGTACTATCAGGAAAGGATGTTAGGGTTTTTTTGATGATTTTAAATTTGTTATATAAAATATTGACAGGGGTACTGAAATTTGTGACTAATTGTGGGTTTGTCTATTCTTCTAATTTATCAGTTTTTCCTTTATTACTTGTGAAGATCTGTTGTTAGGTGTATCATTATGAAATGATCTTATCTTTGGCAATATTCCTTTGCTCTGAAATCTACTTCATCTGATTTAATGTTGCCACTCTAGCTGTCTTTTGATTACTGTTGGCATGGTAATTTTTTTCCCATCTTTTAGTCCATCTGTGTATTTATAGTTAACTGAATTTCGCATAGGCAGCATGTACATGAGTTTTAACTTTTAAAATCTATTCTGACAATATCTTCCTTTTAACTAGAGTATTTAGACCATTTGTATTTTATGTGATTATTCATATGTTTAGACTTAAATCTATTATCTTATTACTTGGGTTCCATTTTTCTCTTTTTTCTGCTTTCTTTTGCATTAATTAAGTAACTTTATGATTCTATTGTATTTACTTTCTTGGTTCATTGCTATAACTCTTATTTTAGCGGTGGCTTTAAGCTTTATAGTTTTCTTTTTGTCATTAACTTATCAGAGTCTAGCTTTTAAGTGATATTTTATTGAATGTAATTTTTTTTTGAATGCCAGATGTAGGTCTACCTTGTTGAATGCTGGATATTATTTTTATTCCTGTACATATTCTTGATCGTGGTTCTGGCACACAGTTACATTTCTTGGAAACAGTTTAATCCTTTTAGGTAATAGTTGTAAAATTTGTTAGCTGTGCTCAATCTTGGTCTAACTATTCCCCACTTCTGAGCCATGAGCCTTCTGTGTAATAGACCCAATTTTGAGGTATTTCAGTGTGCCTGCTGGGAAGAGCATTGGTTTGGCCTTGTGTGTGGGCTGGCTGTGTTATTTGTAATCCTTCCAGGTTGTTTCCTAATAGACATGTGCAGATCAATACTCAGCTGAGTATCTGAGGGAGACCTTCTGCAAATCTCTGGAGTTATTTCTTTTTGTTCAGCTCTCTCCTCTTTCCTGTGAACTCTACCTTAGACTCCTAGCTCCATCTTCTAAGCACAGGAGGTCTGCTGGAGTTCACACTGGATGCATCTCCCTGATCGATGGCCTGGGAAACTCTATTTATTAGGGCAGTGAGCTGAAGCAATTGTGGGGTTCAGCATGTTTGTTTATTGTGTCTCGGGTATCTTTTGTTGCCTGATGAGCATCCTGCAAACTGTTGTTTTGTTTATTTTGTCTGCTTTTTTCCCCCAGTTGTTTCAGGCAAGGAGATTAAATATCTAGTCCCTGTTACTTAATCTTGTTTGGCGCTAAAGTCTACCAGGAGTATTTTTTTAAAAGGTGAAGTTGACTTGTAAAGGTATACTCCAAAATTCTCTCTTTTTATTGATCAATATAGGTATATTCTAATGGCATAAACTTCCTATTGCTGAGAATAATTTCACCAGACATATATGCATCTGCATTAACATTTATCATCTTCTTGGACAGATTGTGGACAGACTTAGCAAAAGCTTTCAAATGATTATGAATCCAAAAAGTATAGTAATAAATATAAACTAGTTGTTCTTGCCTTAATAAGAGAATTTGGTGTAAAAGGAATTGGATTTATGGCCTAACTTTCATTTAAGAAATGCGTGACCTTGGGAGTACTTTTTATTTTTTTACCTATAATCCTCAGTTCTCTCAGGAATAGGTGGAAATGTTGGTTTAATCAGCTTATAGTACAAATTAAAGTAGATATTAATTATTCACCCTGATTTTTCATTTTGAATATATGGTGTTAATGCACACTATTTGTTTCTTTTCAAAATAAGGTTTATAGAAACATTGAGCTTTTTAGATATCTAGAATATAGTAAAGTATTGTTTTTATGTTGATCTGAATGTGCAGTGTAGTTTCAGTGATTCTAGTGGGATGATCATACAGTAATTACAAACTTAAGTAGTTCATGTGTCTCAAAATGTTATCATTACGTATATTAATGCTATTCAAAATGCAGTTGTAGGGCTTCCCTGGTGGGGCAGTGGTAGAGAGTCCGCCTGCCGATGCAGGGGACGCGGGTTCGTGCCCCGGTCCGGGAAGATCCCACCTGCTGCAGAGCGGCTGGGCCCGTGAGCCATGGCCGCTGAGCCTGCGCATCGGAGCCTGTGCTCCGCAACGGGAGAGGCCACAACAGTGAGAGGCCCTATTTTGCGTACTGCAAAAAAAAAAAAAAAAAAAAATGCAGTTGTAAAAAGAAATATGAGGAAAATTATTAAATGATTATCAGAATGAAGTTGAGTTAATAGGTGTGACATCCAATTATAACTTGCCCCAAGAGAAATATCAAGTGAAGGTTGAACATTTCAGCCTCAGCTAAGATCCCTGCTTGTGCTAGCTTAGACTAGGTAGGATTCATAATGAGAAAGGAAGTCTTTGTTAGTATCTCATGCTGTTAATACCTTGATATAATTTAGAACCAATGTATTATATATGTGGATTGAACTATCAATTGGAAGATCATTATTTAAAACTCTTGCTACCTGTGGAGAGAATATGCTGAAGTGCATTTTAGGAGGTGTTAAAATTAAATAACCCAGAGTGGGAGGTTATAGACAAGCAAGAGAGGAGGCTAGAATGATCCATGTGGTAATGGATTAGAGCTGGAGACTCTAGTCAGCACTGAACTCATGTTTAGCTGAATATAGATATATTGATAGATGGAAGTAGATGTATATACACACACTTATATGTATTCATACATATAGGCATTGTAGATATACATTTTATATATATGTACATATTATTGGTTAGTAGGTACATACATATATTTCCTTGCTCTGGAATCTGAGAGTGCCCAGAAGCAACATCAACAACCCAGTAGCAACAATCATATATTACTTAACACTCAAATATTCTAATACCACATTTGAATAAGAGGAAGCA